>NC_134092.1:92426727-92749909 GCF_000715075.1 Nicotiana tabacum | reverse complement strand
CTACGTACGCATGAGGTGACGGGAGTGCGTACACAACTAAATTCATGTTATTGTCTGGGTATACTTAGGTTCACACCATGCTATAACTGTACTATTTGAGTTGTCCCTTGTCTATTAAATTCCTTTATTTTACATTACGACTCGAGACTAGACTTGCGTAGAGTGATAGACTTACTATTGTAGAGATTTGACAGGCTTCATAATTAGCCGCGGAATAATTGTACTCCTCTTACGCATTTCTCTCGTGCTATGCGTTTTTATCGAAAATGTTTCCTTAAAGTTCATAACTCGCACGTTTATTCGTGAATGGGGTCAAGGACCCGTTAAAGCTTCTTATTCTAATGGAACCGGACTGTTCGCGTCGGCAATATAATATATACATCTATGGTTCGTGTCATTCGATCCTCGGCAGTGCGCACATTATGATGGGATCGGGCCGTTCGCCTCAACAAGATTACGTATCACACTCTCATGGGAGCGGGCCGTTCTCCTCGACAATATAATAGATGTATCTATGGTTCGTGTTGTTCGACCCTCGGCAGTGCACATATTATGATGGGATCGGGCCATACGCCTCGACATTTCTATAAAATACTCTTATGAAATCATGCGTAATATTTGACAAGAAGCCAGTGTATCTGTGAGTTTTTCCTGATTTGAATTGTGACGACCTATTTGGTGAGGTCCATTATATATATACTCTGGTTGAGAAGGTAACATTTTATATATACTCTGGTTGAGGAGGTAACTGCTAATTGAGAGCTTGCGTTTACCGTTCAGAGGAGGATTGTACCTCGTATTTATATTGGTTTATTTTCACGACCCGATATCCCACCTTAGTTACTTCTCCTGTATCTGTCTTATTGGACCACTAGTAAATGTCGATGTCGACCCCTCGCCACTACTTCTCTGGGTTAGGCTAGATACTTACTGGGCACGCGTTGATTTACGTACTCATGCTACACTTGCTGCACGTATTGATTTACGTACTCATGATACACTTCTGCACTGATTGTGCAGGTATTTTTGGTGGTCATTGGGGCGCATGAGCGCATCTATTGTGAGGACTTTACGGTGAGCTACATTCCATGTTATGATCTGCAGCATACAGAGTCTCTAACATGTTCATTTATGTTGTCTTGTCTATTTTTACTCCAGACACATATTGTATTTTATTATATTTATTAGTTAATGCTCATGCACTTGTGACACCGAGTTTTTGGGGTTCCTACTAGTTATTCGCTATTGTGGTTCACGTAGTTATTATCATTTTACCCCGTAAATTCTATTTTATACTATTTAATTATTGGAGATTATAATTTCGAAAGTAATAAAATGAGTAATTAAGTTTATCAATCACCGTTGGCTTTCCTGACGTCGACGTTAGGTGCCATCATGACCTTTAGTGGATTTTGGGTCGTGACAGATGGTGACAGAAGGGGGCAATTGTCGCAAATGTGACTTTCACTTCGCATTTGTGAAGGCAGCAGATGATGATTATGATGTTTGTACCTTCCACCCATCTGAATACTCGATTGGTAGGTGTTATTGTAGGCAAACTCCGCAAGCGGCAAGAACTGATCCCAAGAACCCTCGAACTCCATAACACATACACGAAGCATATCCTCTAATATCTAAATGGTGCGCTCGGACTATCCGTCTGTATGGGGGTGGAATACTGTACTCAACTCAACCCGTGTGCCCAAATCACGTTGTATGGCTCTCCAAAAATGTGATGTGAATTGCGTGCCTCGGTCAGAAATGATGGATACCGGCACGACATAAAGTTGGACGATCTCGCGAATATAGATCTGAGCCAGCTGCTCAGAAGAATAGGTAGTTACCACCAGAATAAAATGAGCCGACTTAGTCAACCTGTCCATAATCACCTATACAATGTCAAATTTCTTGTGAGTCCATGGGAGCCCAACAATGAAGTCCATGGTAATACGCTCCCATTTCCACTGAGGAATCTCAAGTCTCCGAAGAAAACCTCCTAGCCTCTGGTTCTCATACTTCATCTGGTGACAATTTAAGTACCGAGCTATATACTCCACTATGTCCTTGTTCATTCTCCTCCACCAATAGTGCAGCCTCACGTCCTGATACATCCTAGCGGCAACCGGATGAATGGATCACCCCAAACTGTAGGTCTCCCTGCATTTGCAACACACCGTCATCTCTGATAGAAACCTTCTTGGCATTGCCGTACTGTATCGTGTCCTTAAGGACAAGCAAATGGGGGTCGTCATACTGACGCTCTCTGATGCGATCATCTAAAGAAGACCAAGAAACTACGCAAGCAAGAACTTTATAGAGTACATGGGGTTGGTTGTAGTCATACTACACTTCTGCGCTTCTTATGCAGATTCCGGTGTTGGTCCTGGCGGCGCATAGAGGAGATTGCTCGGATAGGATCTATCCAGGAGACTTGACATAGAGCTGTACAGCGTTCGCAGTCCCTGATGTCCCCTTCCTATCTTATTTTACTGTTTATCTTGTTTCGGACAGTTGTATTTCATTTCAGACTGTCTTTGTAGCATTCTAATCGCTCATGTACTTGTGACTCCGAATTTATGGGATTAGTATAGAAAACATTACTTATGGATTTATTATATGTATTTAGAGTATTTTGGTCTTTAATTCTTAATATCTTGCTTTTAAATAGTTAAATTGGTTAATTATTTAGCTAACATTAGCTTGCCTAACAATCGGATGTTAAGTGGCATCACGGTCCCGTGGTTGAGATTTTGGATCGTGACATAATCTTAGCGCATGAATTGTGTTTTGTCTAATATTTTATTTACATTCAAATTAAGATTCATTAGTCGCCCTTAATGCTCCAAAACACCCTATCGCTTGCATGAGCAACGGCCCCTAGCGTCCAGAGCAAGCGCCTTTAGTGTTCCCGACCGCCTGCCTTCAATAAAGGTCTCTCATAAATTAAATTGTAGTGCTAACTTCAATCTGCGAGCCAAATTTTGTTGGAATACTCGTCTTGACCATAAATTCACAGGAAGAACAGAGAAACACTTATAAATACATAGGGGAGTTTATAATCATATCCATAATTAGGAAGAAAAGGGTAAAAAATGTGTCAAAAGAGAAAGAAATATTGTGATATATCACTTCTTCCAATGCAACTGTCATTGTTTCAATTACACGCCCACAACAAAAAACATATCCACATAATTCTAAACTAAATACACCAATAATCACCAAATATAACTAAAACTACTTATATGTCTTTTTACTTAATCATGATAAATTTTTTATGATTTGGTGTAAATACACAATAACCTACTAAATATTATTTTAATATTATTTTTTCTAATATAAATTATTTCTTCTAGACACGCATACTTTGAAGTGGAATATAATATAAGTTTAACTGTTTTTCGACATATTTAAATGAGCATGCAAATTGAGATTGAGTAGAAGAATGAAGAGGGTCAATCAAACACACAGAAAGTGAACAAGGTTAGTTTTTAGGCATGCACTTTCTAGTAGACAATATTAAGAGATGGGTACGTAATGTTTGATTTTTGAGTGCTCACCAAATGTTATAATTTTCAACGTCCCCGTTATGGAAGTTTCTTTCCCCCTCCCCCCACTCGTCCAAAATCCATGCGTAATTATCTTTTCTATTTTCGTTCGTCTTCTCACTTTCTTTTCTTTTCCTTTTGTTTCTCGTTTTTTTTTCTTCTTTCTAAAGTCTAAAACTATAGTAAAAACTAAAGAAAGAGTACTATCGATAAATAAGAAATTAACTAAGCACCTAATCAACAGAAAATTTTGGAAGGAAGCGATAATTACTCTAACCCTCCCCCTGACCTCCACTTGGAAAATAATTTTATAAGATTCAAACACTCAAAAATAACACACTCAAGAGTGATAATTGGTCTCGATATAAAGAAAAACAATAACAAGTTCGTATCACTAAGACACTTTACAAATCTATTTATCCAATTCTTTAATAAAATCTCCAGCAATAACAATACTGAAAAAAAGACACAAGTAGTTATTTCCAACAAAGAACAAGAACCAAACTTCTTGTCTGAAAATGAAAATAATGGCGATGGCCTATATGGTCATGAATCTGGTCATCTTTCTCCTTCCACCATCACTACTAATAGTATAGAAAACCCTTACAAATAAATCAACCTCGCCACCACCCTAACTAATAATATTCACAATAGCAAATACCTTCTCAAGAATTACAACACTGTGGCCCATGTCACCGTCTCAACGAACGACCACAACAACAATAACGATGAAGAGTACAAGAATACTGATAGTACTAATAACAAAAACAATAATAACAGGGAGTACTACAATGGCGGCAATACTAACAACAAAAACTACAATGGGGAGTACTACAATAGTGGTAGCATTAACAAATAAAATAACAACAATAGGAAGTACTACAATGGTGTCAATAGTAACAACAACAAGAACAACGAGGAGTACTACAATAGTGATAGTACTAGCAACAACAACAACAATGATGAGGAGTAAAAGAATAGCGGCAATACTAACAACGTAAACAACGACAAAAAACAATACTATAATGATGGTAATACTAACAACAACAACAATGATGAGGAGTACAAGAATAGTGGCAATACTAACAACGTAAACAATGACAAAAAATGAGCACTACAATGGTGGTAGTACTAACAATAACAACAATAAGGTGTACTTCAATGGTGGCAATACGAATGACAACAACAACAATAACAACAACAAGTACTTCAATGGTGGCAGTACTAACAAAAATAACAACAACTAATGCAACGATAACGAGGAGTATCACAATGGGGGTAGCATTTACTACAACAACAACAACAATAATAAGGAGTACTATAATGGTGGCAGTACTAACAACAACAACAACAAACAAAAATTAATGGTGACAGTACTAACAATAACAATAACAATAAGGAGTATCACAATAAGGAGAGAACTCATTATAACAACAACAACAACAATAACAACGAGAAGTATCACAATGGGGATAGCACTTACTACAAAAACAACAGCAATAATAACAACAAGGAGTATCACAATGGGGGTAGCACTAACCACTGTAACAACAATAACAACGAGTACTAAAGTGATGGCAGTACCAACAACAACAACAATAATAACAACAACAACAAGGAGTACTATAATGGTGGCGGTACTTAAATCACTAAATACAACCTTAATAAAAGTCATGTTATAAATATTATTTAAATAATGTGTTTGAACTATCAAAGAAAAAAAAATAAAAAAAAATTGAGTTTTTGAAAAGATGAATTATTATCGACCCTATTTATCTGAATCCTAAAAAATAGGTGTTATTATATTAATGTAGTAGTTGAATGAAAAGTAATTGAATATATATTGGAATGAATTTTGTTACCAAGTTTTCATATTCTACTATGAAATTTTCCCCAATTTGTTTTAAGAATTTATAGATAAAGTACGTTCCGAGCTAATGAATATAATTAGTTTTTTTATATAGTATTGAACGTTCAATTAAGAATATAGATAACTATAACGACCCTACCAGTCGTTTTGAGCATTTGTATTACGTCAGCTGTTTGAAGTCTTGAGTAGATTCATGAGAAGTCTTGAATCGTCGGTTTAGGTTTTCATGTGATTCGAGATTGATTTGGAGGAATGATTCTCAACTAGAAAGCTTTAATTGGAAGAGTTGACCAAGTTTGACTTTTATGTGTTTGACCTCGGATCAGAGTTTTTATGGTTCCTTAGGTTCGGATGGTGATTTTGGACTTGGGCGTATACCCGAGATGTTTCGAGAAGGTTATGGCTCTAATTGGTGAAAGTTGGCAATTTGAAGGTTTGGAATAATCGTAAGTTTGACAAGGAGTTAACTTTGATGATATCTGATTCAGATTTTTGATCCGAGAGTTGGAACATGCTCTTTATGTCATATGAAACTTGTGTGTATAATTTGAGGTCATTCCGAGTTGATTTGGTATGGTTCAGCTCGCGTTTTGGAAGTTGAAAGATCATTAAGTTTTATTTGAGGTGTGATTCATGATTTCGGTATTGTAACGAGTGATTTGAGGCCTCGAATAGGTATGCTTTATGTTTTGGGACTTGTTGGTATGTTCGGATGGAGACCCGAGAGGCTCAGGTGAGTTGCGGACAGGTTTCAGATCATTTTGGAACATTTTGGTTAAGGCTGGTTTGTGGCCATATCTGGTGTGATCGCACCTACGGAGCTCTTTGCCCAGGTGCGGTGTTCCCAGGTGCGGAAACGTGGCCTCAGACGCGAAAAGGTCTGAGTTTGGGGATCTCTGCAGATGCGTGATTTGTGACACATATGCGGAAGCGCATAAGCGGTCTTTTGGGCGTAGAAGCGGGAAGAGGCGCAAGAGCAGATTTTGGCTTGCACCTGCGATGTCACAGAAGTGGAAATGGTTCCGCATATGCGAGAGGTCGGGCTTCAGTGATTTACCGCAAAAGCGGCTGGGTGATCGCAGATGCGAAGATGCCTGGGCAGTTTGTATTTATTCGAGGGTTGAGTTATTTTATTTATATTTTGTGATTTGGAACTCGATTTGTCAGGCAATTTTGGAAGGAATTTTCACCACATCGATTGGGGTAAGCATTTTGGACTTGATTTTGATTATATTCCATGATTCCATTTTTCAATTTTAGAATTTGATTGATCATTTTAAAAGAGAAATTGGGAGGTTTTGTCTAAAATTTTCTAAAATAAATAATTATGATTTGGACATCGATTCGGAGTTAGATTTAAGTAAAGTTAGTATGATTGGACTCGTATTTAAATGGGTTATCGGAATTTGTGAGTTTTGTTGGGTTACGAGGTGCTGGACCGGGTTGACATTTTGGTTGACTTTGAGTATTTGACTAAATATTCGACCTTTATCGTCTGGGTTTGTTTCCTATGGTATTATTTGATATTTTTGAGTTTCTTTTGGATGGTTTCGTTTTGGTGGTTGAATCATGCGGGATGGCATCTCTAGAGTGTTGTTTGGATTGCTCGGTATTAGTTGGTTGAGGTAAGTATATTATCTAAACTTGGCTGAGGCACTAGTTGCCTGAGTTATTTGTGATAACTACGTGCTATGGGTGCGCATATGTATAGGGATTGAGTCTATGTGCGAATACCAGGGTATTTATCCATGCTCGGGGTAGTGCTTACGCTATGCTATGCCTTGAGTTGACTGTTAAGATTTAATCTATGGTGCTTTTCATATTTGTAACCTTGTTGTGAACTATTTGATCCATATCTAAGGTTACATAGAGGCTAATTCCCTGAATGAACTTGATAATTGCTATTTCTGTGATGAAATCGCCGATTGAACTATGATAGCACACTTTGCACATCCCTACACTTTAGCATGTCATTATACCAGTCTAGGAACATGAAATCTAATATTCATTCATTATATCCATGTGCTCTTGTATATTTGCTTCTGTGTGATATGAATTGGACTGGATGCCAGTAACCACGCCGGGCGGATTGAGTTGTTATGCCTGTGACCACACCGAGTGGATTGTATTGTTATGCATGTGATAACGCCGAACGGGTTGTGTTGTTATGCATGTGACCACGCCAGGCGGATTGTGTTGTTATGCTTATGACCACATCGGGAGTATTCCGATATTGAGACTGTGACCAAGCCAGACTGGTAGGACATTGAATTGCATGTGCTTGCATGTGGATACGGATCCATCCCCTAGGGTCTCCCTCTCATGTTTCTCTCTTGATGGTGTACACGCGGATTGTGAGAAACCGAAGGGTTTTTGGTTAATGTGAGCTCTGGGAGAGCTGGTTATTATTATTTGTATCGGGTTGCACGTCGTAACAGGACTTATTGGCTTATTGTTATTTGGATCGGGTTACGCGCCACAACAGAATGATATTTGGTTATTGCATTTCATCTTTACTTGAAATTTCCTTGATTGTTTACCTGATTTACTTGTATATATTCCTTATATGTTGGATTGTTGAATGAGTAGAACACTTAAAACAAAGAATTTTGAGCACCAAGGTGGTTTTACTTGTGTTTTCTTGATTTGCTCATATATATATGTTCTATACTTGTTGGATTTAAGAACTTGTACAGGTGATTGGCGAGTATCATTTATAATTCTTGCTTCTATTACCTCGCTGAGGTTAGTTATGATACTTATTGAGTACATGGGGTTCGTTGTACTCATATTACATTTCAGCATCTTGCGTGCAAATCTTGGAGCTGATGTTGCGGTACATGGCGAGAGTTGGCATTGAAGATATACCCCTTGTCCGGACATGGCTACCACTTGTTCTTGGTAGTCTTAGATTTGAGTCTATTTATGTATTTTCAAACAAATGTTATATTACTTCATACTAATTTTGTAAATCTAAGTCTTAGTGGCCTGTGAATTGTACTACTAGTCCTTGGTGTATTGTATAAAGTTTGAGTTGTTTCATTTATTGATCCCTTATTATTCTCAATTGAATTGTGTTGATTGTTAGTTGGCTTATCTAGCGGGTTGGGTTAGGTGGCATCACGACTAATGAATTTTGGGTAATGACAAGTTGGTATCATATCTCTAGGTTCATAGGTTTCTATGAGTCATGAGCAAATGTCTAGTAGAGTCTTGAGGACCGGTATGATGACGTCCATACCTATCTTCGAGAGTCTACATGGAAGTTAGGATAAACTTCCCATCTTTGTTTCCTTTTCGTGCGACATTGATTCAGCTTAAAGCGTATCTCTTGGAATTACTTCCACTCACTCGTATGTTATTGTAGGAAAACTATGCAGGCGGTAAAAACTATTACCATGAACCCCCGAAATCCATAACACATGCACGTAGCATATCCTCTAAGATCTGAATGGTGCGCTCGGACTGCTCATCCGTTTGAGGGTGAAATGTCGTACTCAACTTAACTCATGTGCTTAACTCACTACAAGGCTCTCCAGAAATGCGATGTGAATTATGTGCCTTGATCGGAGATAATAGACACCGGCACACCATGGAGACGAACAATCTCACAGATATAGATTTGATCCACTTGCTCTAAAGAATAGGTAGTCACCATCGGGATTAAATGTGCCGACTTGGTCAGCCTATCCATAATAACCCATCCTGCATCAAATTTCTTCAAAGTCTATGAGAGCTCAAAAATGAAATCCATGGTAATACGCTCCCATTTCCACTCGGGAATCTCAAGTATCTGAAACAAACCACCTGGCCTCTAATGCTCGTAATTCACCTGCTGACAGTTCAAGCACAGAGCCACATACTCCACTTTTACTTTCTTCTTTCTTCTCCACCAATAGTGCTGCCTCAAATCCTGATGCATCTTTGCGGTGCCCGGATTAATAGAATACCGCGAACTGTGGGCCTATTCAATAATCAACTCACACAACCCATCTACATTGGGTACACAAATCCGACCTTGTATCCTCAATACCCCATCATCTCCAATTGAAACCTCTCTGGCATCGTTGTGCTGCACTATGTCCATAAGGAAAATCAAATGGGGGTCGTCAATACTAACGCTCTCTGATGCGCTTATATAAAGAAGACCGAGAAATAACGCAAGCAAGAACCCAGCTGGGCTCCGAAACATCCAGTCTTACAAACTGCTTGGTCAGTGCCTGAACATCCATGGCTAACGGTCTATCACCAATCAGAATATATTCAAGGCTACCCATACTCTCTGCTTTCCTACTCAAGGCATCGGCCACCATATTGACCTTCCCCGGATGATACAGAACAATGATATCATAGTCTTTTAGCAGCTCTAACAACCTCTGCTGCCTCAAGTTTAGATACTTTTGCTTAAACAAGTGTTGTAGACTCTGATGATCTGTTAATACCTCGCAAGACACGCCGTAGAGATAGTGCCTCCAATTCAATGAGTGAACGATAGATGCTACCTCTAGATCATGAACGGTGCAGTTCTTATCATGGGGCTTCAACTGGCATGAAGCGTAAGCAATCACCCTACCCTCCTGCATTAAGACACACTCAATACTAATCCGCAAAGTATCACCATAAATCGTATATGAACCCGATGTTGAAGGCAAAATTGGAACTGGAGTTATAGTCAATGCAGACTTGAGCTTCTGAAAGCTCTCCACACACTCGTCGGACCACTTGAATGGAGCACCCTTATGGGTCAATCTAGTCAAAGGTGTAGCAATGGACGAGAAACCCTCTACAAAACGACGATAATATCCGGCCAAACCAAGAAAACTCCGAATTTCAGTAGCTGAAAACGGTCTGGGCCAACTCTAAACTGTCTCAATCTTCTTCGGGTCTACCTTGATCCCCTCATTATATACCATATGACCCAAAAACTCCACTGAGTCATGCCAGAACTCACACTTTGAGAATTTTTCTTATAACGTTTTCTCCCTCAAGGTTTGGAGTACGATCCTCAAATGTTGCTTATGATCCTCCCAACTCGAGAATATACCAAGATTTCATTAATAAACATGATGACGAATGAGTCAAAATATGGCTGGAATACATTGTTCATCATGTACATAAAATATTGTTGGGGCATTGGTCAGTCCAAATGACATCACCAAAAACTCATAGTGGCCATATCGAGTCTTAAAAGGAGTCTTCGGGATATTCGGGTCCCGAATCTTCAGCTAATGATATCTCGACTACAAATCAATCTTCGAGAACACTCTGGCACCCTGAATCTAGTCAAACAAGTCATCAATGCTCATTAATGGGTACTTGTAACTTTGTTCAACTAGCTATAATCAAGGCACATCTGCATAGTATCATCCTTCTTCTTCATAAACAGAACCGGGGCACCCCAACGTGACACACTAGGCCGGATGAAACCCTAATCAAGAAATTCTTATAGTTGCTTATTTAACTCATTCAACTCCACTGGTGCCTTACGAGATGGTAGAATAGAAATGGGATGAGTGCCCGACACCAGGTCTATACCAAAATCAATATCTCTATTAGGTGGCATGCCTAGAAGGTCTAATGAGAATACATCGAGGAAATATCTCACTATCGGAACTGACTCAATGGTAGGAGTATCAGCACTGACATCCCTCACAAATGCTAGATACGCTTCACACCCTTTTCCCAACCATACGATGTGCCTTAAGAAAGGACACCATCCTGCTAGAAATATAATCCAATGTACCCCTCCAATCCAACTGCGGCAAACTTGGTATAGCCAAGGTCACGGTCTTGGCGTGATAGTCCAAAATAGCATGATAGACGATAACCAGTCCATGCCCAAGATCACATTAAAGTCTACCATATTAAGTAGCAATAGATCAACCATGGTCTCATAACCACCAATAACAACTAAACACAACCGATAAACATGGTCCACAACAATAGAATCTCCCACATTTATAGACACATATATATGAGCACTCAAAGAATCACGTGATATATCTAGATACAAAGCAAAGTAATATGATACATATGAATAAGTGGATCCCAGATCAAATAAGACTGATGCATCCCTATGACAAACCGGAATCATACTTGTGATGACAGCACCCGATGTAACTACCACTGTCCTACTAGGAAAAGCATAGAAACGAACCTGACCTTCCCCTTTGGGGTGACCTCTACTTTCCCGATCTCCACCCCTAGCTGGCAGTGCAGGTGGAGCAGCAACCATGCCATGTGAACCCTGTGGAATTCGTGGAGCCTGTGTAGTCTGTAGAGGTGCACCTCCTAAGTCTGGGACAGTCCCTCACCATACGACTAGTATTACCGCACTCAAAACAAGCTCTTTGTGGGCGTGGCTGCAAAAACTAACTCTGGCCTGGTCAGCTAGACTGACCGCTGAAGGCACCCCATACATAAGTTGCACTGGATAGTGGCTGATCAAAATGGGAAACCTGAAACCTCGGATAAGATGGAGCACTGCTAGTAGAGGGAAGTGCTTAATGGACTGGCTGACTCATATATCCCCTGCCATGTCAGACTGTAGCTGCAGAGTGTCCACTACTAAATCCCCCTGTACCTCGAGGCCTCTTGGCCTCCCTATCCTCTCTATCCTAGCCTCGCATATGCTCCAACCTGCGAGCAATCTCCGTGACCTTCTGAAACGGGGCATCCATCTCCAACTCCCTAGCCATGCTGAATCTAATACCATAACTGAGCCCCTCGATGAATCTGCGGACATGATCTCTGACTGTAGCAACCAAATCATGTGCATATCCGGATAACTCACTGAATCTGAGGGCATACTCTAACACTGACATAGTCTCCTGATACAGATGGTCAAACTCTATGCGTCATGCATCCCGAAGGGTCTGGGGAACAAACTCTCTCCAAAACATCTCTGAAAACTAATATTGGGCTACCCTTCTCGTAAGCCTGCCACCACCTGTAGGTTGCTCCTAACAGCTAAAAAGTAGTAAAGGCAACTCTGCTCGTCTCCACAATATCCATGGTGCGGACAATGCGGTGGCACTTTTCTAGAAAACCCTACGCATCCTTGGTAGATTTGCCACTGTAAGTAGGAGGGTGATACTTATTGATCCTCTCAAGTCTGAGATGCTCCTCCTCAGATGCCTCCGCCCTAACCTCGGGCTGAACTGAAATAATAGGCTACACTGGCATAACTCCCGGGACTTGATCAACATGGACCCGCTGCTGTGGAGTACGTGCCACGGGAGTCTGAGCTCCTCCCCTAGCTTGAGATGTAGTTGGCATAAGGGAAATCAATCCCTCTTGAGATAGAGTGTCGAACATGCTCAAAACCTATGCTAAGGTCTCCTGAAGTACATGGGTGGCAACAGGCGCCTCGGGAGCCTATCCCCCAACCGGAGCTACTGGTGGCTCCTCAGTCACTGCTCGGACAGGTGCTCTGGTTGCAGCACGTGCCCCGACCTCGCGCTGCTTCAACAAGGGGCGCATGTGTCTGATCATCAGATCCAACAGTATGTGTCCTTACCATTTGTGAGAGAATACAAACACAAAGACTTAGATTTTGAAATCAACAATTCACATTATAAGGAATCAAAGAAGTGGAATTTTCCTAACATCCTCTAACCTCTCGAAAATAAGTAAAGTTGTCTCTATACTGATCCGCAACACTCTACTAAACTTGCTTATGACTCGTAACATCTTTGAACCTAGAGCTATGATACCAACTTGTCACGGCCCCAAATTCCCACCTTAGGATGTTGTGATGACACCTAGTCTGTAAGAATAGGTAAGCCTAACAAACCAGAGAATATGACAGAAATAACAACTGAAAACATGATATAAACTGATAAGTCTCATAATCATATTAACGTTGAATTGCAGCTATAATTGTACCAAACCCTGGTGAAATTGAACCATAAGCTCTACAAAAATTTATTAAAATTTATAATAGAATAATGTCTGATATTAGAATAAACAGTAATAAAGAAATGACGGAAGATGACTTCGAGGCCTGCAAGCGTCGGGCAGGTATATTTTGAAGTCTCCGGAATGGTTGAATGATCACTAACGTTCGAAATGAGCAGATGTACCTGGATCTGCACACAAAACAATGTGCAGAAGCGCAACATGAATACACCATAACGGAATCTTATAAGTATCAAGCCTAACCTCAGTAGAGAAGTGACGTGGCCAAGTTAAGACAACTACTATGACTAGAAAATCTAAACAAAGTATAGTGCATTCAAATAAAGGAAAACGAGGAAATGAATTACAATAAGGTAGTTCAATAACGTAAGCTAACAACAGAATTTGAAAGCAAATAAGGCAACTATAATGAACGTGTGATAAGAACAACAAGAAATCAACACGGACAAATACAAGTAAGGTAAATGAAGAGATAACAAAACTGTTCACCTAGCAAAACCTTTTTAACGTAGAAAGTACAACAAGACTCACAACTGAGGTACCACGTTTTATATCTACAATTCACAATTTAAAATCACAACCTCTTCTTATGCCGCCGCATGAGCCTTACATTTAGATATTTTTGAAAAAACATTTTTTTTTCGAAATAACTACATGCACTTTAGCACCCTTATGTCGTCATGTGGCTTCATGTAATTCCCTTACTAGCAACACGCACATAAATCCCACCTTATGCCGTTGCATGCATATTAACCCTTATCCTTATACCTCTGCATGCGTATCAAAATCACAACATAATAAAAACCTGCACCACAAGTGTCGATATGCCACAACTTGACAAATATCAACAATACCAAAGTTACCACAACATATAGCCCACGGCTCAGCCACAATGTGAACAAGAATCTCAATAATAACAAAATGAATGAGAATAACTCAACACAGAAAGATATATCCATAATCAACAACTTCAACCTCAATGTGATAATAGCTTTCATAACTTCAACTTCAACAACTAAAAACGAAGGCATTCCCACGAAAAGACAACTTCCAATTCAATTATATATCATAAGATTAACAATGAAAACAATACTATGAAATAGCAACTACGTCTAAATGCATGGGAATAATTCAACATGAAGAGACATCATGGAATAACAACTTCAAATGAGAATAAATTCACAATTAAAAAGGCACATGACGATGAGAGATATAACAATATCAATTAAGGCATATAAAAAGCATGTTTGACAATAAAAGATAGAGCATGTGATAATAACATCAAGTAAAACATGCAAGAGCAATTTAACAATTAAAGATATAACACGATATTATATTTTCTAATTAAATGCATGAAAAAGCCTAAGAGTCTAATCCGGTCAAACTACCACACATAATCATGTGTACACACTCTTCACCTCATGTACACATCTTTCACATGATTCAAATAACACAAATCAACCCGAGTCCTAAGGGGTATTTCTACCACACAAGGTTAGACAACATACTTACCTCAACTAGGCCAAATCAACCCTCGAAAATAGCTTTTTCCCTAAAATTTGCTTCCACGCGGCTCAAATCTTATAAAATGAGTTAATAACATCAAACAATGCAAGAGAAACCAATTAATATATATAAAGCTTTGATCTTTACTCAATTCCCCAAAAGTCATCAAAAATCAACCCCGAGCTTGCCCGATCAAAACCTGAGTTCAAGGGTAGATTCCGACTATCCATAATCCCACGATTTTATATATGTGTTTTGTTTTCAAATGCGAGTCCAAATCGACTCTCAAAACTCAAATCGTCATTTTTTAAACACTTTGACAAAAATCCCCAAATTTCCTCTTTGATTCTAATACAATTGCTGTTAGCTATAAAATATAATCATGAAATATAGTTGAAAATTGATTAGAATCACCTACCCAATATTTGTAGATGAAAATTTCCTCTCCAAATCGCCTCCTACCGAGTCTAGGGTTCTAAAATTAGAGAAAATGATTCAAAATCTCGACTCCTAGCCCTTTTGTTCAGTTATAGATGTCGCAATTGCGACAATGGGTTCGCAATTGCGAACCCTGTTCCCATATCAAATGCGACAAATTATGTCGCAATTGTGATTCTACCCAAATCTGCCTATGTACGCAATACAAGTGTGGAATCACAATTGCAATACCTTACCCTCCCCTGCTCACTTCACATTTACGAGGCTGGTGCTCGCAATTGCAACATTTGAGACACCAGCACACAAACAACCTGTTATCAGTCCAAAACTTTCTGAAACACGTTTGAGACTCACCCTGAGCCCTCGGGGCTTCAAACCAAACATCCATACAAGTCTAAAGACATCATACAAATTCGCTCACGGGATCAAAACACAAAAATAACATCTAAAACTATGAATTAGACATCAAAACGCATGAATTTCAAAGAAAAGTTCAAGAACCTCTAGAATTGAAACCATGCATCTGAATCATATCAAATCAACTACAAATAACACCAAATTTTGTAGACAAGTTTCAAATAAAATAACGGTCCAATTCCAAGTCCCAAAATCAAATTTCGAACCCGATAGTCAAAAATCAGCTTACGGTCAAACTTTGAAAATCTTCTAACCCTCAAATTGCCAACTTTCGGCAAACAAGTCAAATCAACCTAGGGACTTCCGAATTCGATTTTGGGCATATACCCAAGTCCAAAATTACGATACGAACCTATCGGAGCCATCAAAATACCGTTCCGGAGTCGTGTTCACAAAAGTCAAACTTTGGTCAACATTTCTAACTTAGGCTTCTACGCCAAGAATCAAAGGGTCCAAATAAACCCAAAACCTTCCCGGAACGAAACTAACTAACCCCGCAAGTCATAAAATTACATATACACATGTGTGAATAATAAAAAGGGAAAACGGGGCTCAAGTACACAAAACAACCGGTGGGGTCGTCACATTCTCCCCCTCTTAAAACAAATTTTCATCCTCGAATGTGCATAGAGACACACCTAAAGTGATGAAAAGGTGAGGATAACGACTGCACATGTCGTGCTTGGTCTCCCAGGTTGCCTCCTTGACCGTATGACCCCTCCATTAAACCTTCACTGAAGCAATGCACTTTGATATCAACTTCTAGACCTATCTGTCCAATATATCAATCGGCTCCTTAACATAAGTCAAATAATTATCCTATTGGACTGAGCTGAAATTTAATACATGGGACGGATCACCATAATATTTTTGGAGCATAGAAACATAGAACACTGGGTGAACTGCCGATAAATTGGGTGGCAATACAAGTTTGTGGGCCACCTCACCAACTCTCTCAAGGATCTCAAAAGGACCAATATACCTAAGGCTAAACTTTCCCTTCTTCCCGAACCTCATCACACCCTTCATGGGTGAAACCCAAAGCAAATACCTCTCTCCCACCATAAATGCTACATCACTAGCCCTCGACTCAGCATAACTTTTTTTTCTAGACGGTGTTGTACGAAGCCGATCCTGAATCAACTTGACTTTCTTCAAGGCATCCCGAACCTATTAGTGCCCAATAACCTAGCCTCACCTGGCTCAAACCAACCAACTGGATAATGAAACTGTCTCCCATATAAGTCCTCATAAGGAGCCATCTGAATACTCGATTGGTAGTTGTTGTTAAAGGCAAACTTTCCAAGCGGTAGGAATTGATCCCATGAACCCCCGAAATCCATAGCACATGCACGTAGCATATCCTCCAAGATCTGAATGGTGTGCTCGGACTGCCTATCCATTTGGGGGTAAAATGTTGTACTCAACTCAACTTGTGTGCCTAGCTCACACTACACGGCTCTCCATAAATATGATATGAACTGCGTGCCTTGATCGAAGATAACAGACACCGACATGTGATGGAGATGAACAATCTCAGGGATATAGATCTAAGCAGTTGCTCTGAAGAATAGATAGTCACCACCGGGATGAAATGTGCCAACTTTGTCAGCCTATCCACAATAACCCATACTGTGTCAAATGTTTTCAAAGTCCACGGGAGCCCAACAACAAAATCCATGGTAATATGCTCCCATTTCAACTCGGGAATCTTAAGTCTCTGAAGCAAACCGCACAACCTCTGATGCTCGTATTTCACCTGCTGACAGTTTAAGCACCGAGCCACATACTCCACTATATCTTTCTTCATTCTTCTCCACCAATAGTGCTGTCTCAAATCCTGATACATCTTTATGGTGCTCGGATAAATGAAAAATCGCAAATTATTGGCCTCTTTAAGAATCAACTCAAGCAACACATGTACATTGGGCACACAAATCCGACCCTGCATCCTCAACACCCCATCATCTCCAATAGAAACCTCCTTGACATCGTCGTATTGCATTGTGTCCTTAAGGACAAGAAAATGGGGGTCATCAAACTTACCATCTCTAATGGGCTCTTATAAAGAAGACCGAGAAACCTCGCAAGCAATAACTTGGCTAGGCTCCGAAACATCTGGTCTCACAAATTGGTTGGCCAATGTTTGAACATCCATGGCTAACGGTCTATTAATAACCAGAATATATGCAAGGCTACCCATACTCTCTGCCTTCATACTCAAGGCATCGTCCACCATATTTGCCTTCCTATGATGATACAAAATAGTAATACCACAAACGTTTAGCAGCTGTAACCACCTTTGATGCCTCAAGTTCAGATCCTTTTACTTAAACAAGTGATGTAGACTCTGATGATGTGTGAATTCCTTGAAAGACATGATGTTCCTCCAAATATTCAATGCGTGAATGATAACTGCCAACTCTAGATCATGAACGGGGTAGTTCTTCTCATGGGGCTTCAACTGGTATGAAGCGTAAGAAATCACCCTAACCTCCTGCATCAAGACACACCCAATACCAATCTGCGAAGCATCACAATAAACCGTATATGAACCCGATGTTGAAGGTAAAACCAGAATTGGAGTTGTGGTCAAGGCAGTCTTGAGTTTTTGAAAGCTCTCCTCACACTCATCGGACCACCTAAATGGAGCACCCTTCTGCGTCAATCTGGTCAAATGTGCAATAATGGATGAGAAACCCTCTACAAAACAACGATAATATCCGTCCAAACCAAGAAATATCCGGATCTCAATAGCTGAAGAAGGTCTGGGCCAACTCTAAATTGCCTCAATATTCTTCGCATCTACCTTGATCCCCTAACTAGACACCACATGACCCACAAATGCAATCGAGTCAAGCCAAAATTCACACTTAGAGAATTTTGCATTTAAATATTTTTCCCTCAAGGTCTGGAGTACGATCCTCAAATGCTACTCATGATCCTCCAGGTTGCGAGAATATACCAAGATGTCGTCAATAAACTCAATGACGAATTAGTCAAGATATGGTTGGAATACACTGTTCATCAGGTGCATAAATGATGTTGGGCATTGGTCAACCCAAATGACATCACCAAAAACTCATAATGACCATACCGAGTCCTGAAAGTAGTCTTAGGGATATCCGGGTCCCGAATCTTCAGGTGATGATACCCTGATCACAAATCAATCTCCGAGAACACTCTGGCACCATAAAGCTGGTCAAACAAGTCATCAATGCACGGTAATGGGTACATGTTCTTACTGTAACCTTTTCCAACTATCTATAATCAATACACATCCGCATAGTACCATTCTTCTTCTTCACAAACAGAACGGAGGCACCCCAAGGTGACACACTAGGCCGGATGAAACCCTTATCAAGCAATTCTTGCAACTGCTACTTTAACTTATTCAACTCTACTAGTGCCATACGATATAGTGGAATAGAAATGAGCTGAGTGCCCGGCACCAGGTCAATACCAAAATCAATATCTCTATCGGGCAGCATTCCCGAAAGGTTTGCTGGGAACACATCTGGGAAATCTCTCACTATTGGAACTGACTCAATGGTAGGAGTATCAACATTGACATCCCTCATAAAGGCTAGATATGCTTCACATCCTTTCCCAAACATATGTTGTACCTTAAGAAACGAAACCACCCTGCTAGGAATGTAATCCAATATAACCCTCCACTCCAACCACGGCAAACCTGGCATAGCCAAGACGGCGTGACAGTCCAAAATAGCATGATAGGGTGATAACCAATCCAGGCCCAAGATCATATAAAAGTCTACCATATTGAATAACAATAGATCAACTATGGTCACATAACCACCAATAACAACTAAACACGGTCCACAACAATAGTATCTCCCACAAGCATAGACACATATACAGGATCAGTCAAAGAATCATGTGTTATAACCAGATATGGAGCAAAGTAATATGATACATATGAAAAAGTAGACCCCGGATCAAATAAAATGGATGCATCCCTATGACAAACTGGAACCATACCTATGATGATAACATCTGATGCAACCAACTCCGTCCTACCAGGAAAAGCATAGAAACGAACCAAATCTTCCCCTCTAGGGCGACTTCTACCTGCCCGACCTCCACCCCTAGCTGGCGGTACAGGTGGTGCTGCAACTGGAGCAACAACCATGGCCTGTGGACCCTATGGAATCCGGTGAGACTATGTAGTCTACGAAGATGCGCCCCTCCTGTGTCTAGGACAATACCTCACCTTATGTCTGGTATCACCATACTCAAAAAGCTCTCGGTGGGCGTGGCTGATGAAACTGAACCTGGCCTGGTCGGCTAGACTGGCCTATGAAGGCACCCCGTGCAAGAGGTGCACTGGATTGTGGTTGAGCAAAATAGGCAACTTGAGACCTCTAAATATCTAGAGCACTGCTAGTAGCATAAAGTGATGAATGGACTAGACGACTAACATATGCCTTTCCATGTTGGGTTGTAGCTGCAACGTGGCCACCACTAAATCCTCTAGTACCTCGAGGCCTCTTAGCCTCTCTGTCATCCCTATCCTGGACCCGCATTTGCTCCAACCTGCAAGCGATATCAATGACCTGCAGAAATAGGGTATCCGTCTCCAACTCCCGATCTATGATGAATCTAATACTATAACTGAGCCCCCCGATGAATTTGAAGACTCGATCTCTGACGGTAGCAGCCAAAGCATGCGCATGCCGGGATAATTTACTGAATTGGAGGGCATACTCTGACACTGACATAGTCCCCTGATGCAGCTTCTCAAACTCTATGCGCCATGCATCCCGAAGGGTCTGGAAAACCTCTTAAGTCAGCTTCTCCTCCTCAGATGCCTCCGCCCTAACCTCGGGCTGAAATGGAATAACAGCCTACACTGGCATAATTCCCAGGACCTGATCAACAAGGACCATCTGCTATGGAGTATAGGCTGTGGGAGTTTGAGCTCCTCCCCCCAGCCTGAGATGGATCTAGCGCACGAGGAATCAATCCCGCCTGAGCTAGAGTACCGAACATGCTCAAAAACTATGCTAAGGTCTCCTAAAGTGCATGGGTGACAACATGCGCCTCGGGTTCCTCTACCCCAATCGGAGCTACTAGTGGCTCCTCAGTCGATGCTTTGACGGGTACTCTAGTTACAGCTCGTTCCCCTCCTCGGCCCCTACCCCGGCTCTGGCCTCCCGAGGATCCAGCAGGGGCGTGCGTGTCTGATCATCGGATCCAGCAGCATGTGTCCTCACCATCTATGAGAGAATAGAAAGACAAAGACTCAGATTTTGAAATCAACAATTCGCACAAAAAGGAATCAAATAAGTGGAATTTTCCTAACAGTTCTGTAGCCTCTCGAAGATAAGTACATATGTCTCCATACCAATGCGCAAGACTCTACTAAACTTGCTTATGACCCGTAACACATATGAGCCCAAAGCTCTAAAACCAACTTGTCATGACCCCAATTTCCCATATTTTGATGTCATGATGTCACCTAGTCTCTAAGACTAGGTAAGCCTAACAAACCAGAGAATATGATAGAAATAACGACTAAAAACATGATATAAACTAATAAGTCTCACAATGATCTTAATGTTGAATCACAACTACAATACACCCATAACCTGGTGAAACTGAATGATAAGCTCTATCAAAATTTACTAAAATCTCTAATACAATATTGTCTGATTATAGAATAAACAGTAATAAGGAAATAACGGAAGGTGACTCCGAGGCATGCGAGCGTGAGGCAGGTATACCTTGAATTCTACGGAATGATTGCATGATCACTAACGTCCGACATGAGCAAATATACATGGATCTGCACATAGAAAATATGCAGAAGCGTAACATGATCACACTACAACGGTACCCAGTAAGTATCAAGGCTAACTTCGGTAGAATAGTGACAAGGCCAAGTCAAGACACCGACTAGGACAAGAAAAACTAAACAAAGTATAGTGCAGTCTAATAATGGAAAGCGATAAAATGAATGATAATAAGGCAGTTTAATAATGTAAGCTAAGAACGAAATTTGAAAGCAAATATGGCAACCAGAATGAACGTATGATAAGCGCAATAACAAAACAACACGGACAAATACAAGTAAGAAAAATGAAGATATAACAAAATTGTTCACCCAACAAACCTCTTTAATGTAGAAAGTACAACAAGAATCACAACCGAGGTACCACGCTTCATATACAATATTCACAATTTAAAATCATAATTTTTCCTTATACCAGCGCATTACATTTGGATATTTTTGAAAACCATTTTTCCCGAAATAGCTACACGTACTTTAGCCCCTTATGTCGCTGCGTGGCTTCATGTAATTCTCTTACTAGCAACACATACATAAATCCCACCTTAGGTCACCGCATGCACATTAACCCCTATCCTTATACCGCCGTATGCAAACCAATATCACAACACTATAATAACTCGTACCACAAGTGCCCATATGCCACAACTTTCCAAAAATCAACAATACCAAAGTTACCACAACATATAACCCACGGCTCAACCACAATGTGAACAAGAATCTCAATAATAACAAAATGAATGAGAATTACTCAACACGGAAAGACATCTCCATAATCAATAACTTCAACCTCAATGTGATAATAGCTTTCATAACTTCAACTTCAACAACTAAAAACGAAGGCATTCCAACGAGTCCTAAGGGGTATTTCCCTCACACAAGGTTAGACAAGATACTTACCTCAACTAGGCCAAATCAACCCTTGAAAATAGCTTTTCTCCTGAAATTTGGTTCCACACACCTCAAATCTAATCAGAAATGACTTAATAACATCAAACAATGCAAGAGAAACTAATTACTATAGATAAAGCTCTGATCTTTACTCAATTCCCCAAAAGTCAACCCCGGTCTCACCCGGTCAAAACTGGGTCCAAGATTAGATTCCAACTAACCATAACCCCACAAGTCTATATATGTGTTTTGTTTTCAAATCCGAGTCCAAATCAACTCTCAAAAGTCAAATTTATATTTTTCAAAACTTCGACAAAAATCCCCAAATTTTCTCTTTGATTCTCATATATTTGATGTTAGATCTAAGAAATAATCATGAAATATAGTTAGAAATTGATTAGAATCACTTACCCAATATTTGTATATGAAAATCCCCTCTCCAAACTGCCTCCTACCGAGTCTAGGGTTCTAATATGATATGAAATCCCGACTCCTAGCCTTTTTGTTCAGTTGCAAATGTCGCCATTGCGATATTGGGTTCGCCATTGCGATATTGGGTTTGCAATTGGGTATTGGTTCGCAATTGAGAAGAAATTCTCACAAATGCGGCAACTGACAGCCTAAGGTAGAAATCGCAAATGCGATAATGGGTTCGCAATTGCGAACCCTGTTCCCATCACAAATGCGACTAAATATGTCGCAAATGCGAATTCTACCCAAATCTGCATATGTTTACAATTACGAGTGTGGCATCACAATTGCGATACCTGACCCTCCCCTGCTCACTTCACAATTGCGAGATTGGTGCTCGAAATTGCGACATCAGAGACACAAGCAATCCACTAACATGTTTTCAGTCCAAACCTTTCCAAAACATGTCTAAAACTCACTCGAGCCCTCGAGGATCCAAACCAAATATCTACACAAGTCTAAATATATCATACAAACTCTCTCATATGATCAAAACACAAAAATAACATCTAGAACTATGAATCGGAAATCAAAACACATGAATTTCAAAGAAAATTTCAAGAACCTCTTGAATTGCAACCAAGCGTCTGAATGCTATCAAATCAACTCCAAATGATACTAAATTTTGTAGACAAGTTTTGAATAGCATAACGGACCTATTCCAAGTCTTAAAACTAAATTCCAAACCTGATAGCTAAAAGTCAACCTACAGTCAAACTTGGAAAATCTTCTAACCCTCAAATTACCAACTTTCGGCAAAATAAGTCAAATCCACCTAGGGACTTTTGAATTCGATTCAGGGCATACACCCAAGTCTATAATCACGATACAAATCTATTGGATCTATCAAAACATAATTTCGGGGTTATTTTCTCAAAAGTTAATCTTTGGTAAATATTTCTAAGTTAGGCTTTTAAGCGAAGAACCAAAGGGTCCAAATCTACCCAAAACCTTCCCGGACAAACCTAACCTACCCCTAAAGTTATTAAACCACAAATACACACGTGTGAATTATAAAAAGGGAAAATAGGGATCAATTACACAATGAAAGGTTGGGTTATTACACTTCTTAAGGTATTTGTGTGCTAATGAAGCACGAGTCGTTCGGCCCGTTTGGGCGGTTCCTTTGAGATTTGGGAAGAGTCGATGAATCTCGAGGAGTTTCTAATGGGTTCAAGATTCATATGTGGTATTTGAGGAATTTTCAAATTTGTATATGGCTAAAATATGAGATTTGCAATGGATGGTATTGAGACTAGGGCTGGGCATTTATCAGGTAAAACCAATAACCCGAACCATTAATTATTTATTGGGCTATCGGTATTGGGTTATTGGGTTAACGATTTGGTAACGGTTTAGAATTTTTTCACTATTGGGTTATTGGTTCGGGCCTTGGTTTGGCAATTCTGTTAATGGGTTAACCGATAACCCAATAAGGATTAACGAAATTACTACTTTACCCTTAAGTATATACATATACAGATATGCTAAGGCTTCATTCTTTTGGTCTTTCCTATTCTTTCTCAGCCTCAGCCGCATTCTTAAGACTCTTCACTCTTCATTTGCTTCAAAGTACACATTTCTCAGCCGCATTCTTCAGTTGCCTTCATCTTCAGTTGCCTTCATCTTCAGTTGCCTTCATATTCATCTTTAGTTTATTCAATCGTTTATCAAGTGAATGACAGAGAAGAAAGAACTTATACCTAAATAATCACAAAGATACCTTGAGTATACAAGACTTCCATAAATTAAACTTCTATATATGCTATACGTGACATTCTTATTGAGCAAAATATATACTTAGGCTTCTATATTCCTTTTCTATATATGCCTAAATACTACATGTTGATGTTGTTGACGATTTTTCAGAAAATATATACTTAGGCTTCTGTATTCCTTTTCTATTGAGCAAAATATATATATTCCTTTTCTACTCTTTCAAACAATTGGACAACTGTTGTGTTTGAAGAATTGGACAACTGCTGTTGAAGAATTGCTACTACTTGAATTTGAACTGTTTGATTCTATCGAATTGGTACCATTCTTGACTACTTCAATATGTGAATATTAGTTGTAGATTTTGTGGCTTAGCAGCAACATTATGTTGATGTTTGTAGTGTTGGAAATTGAAAAGTTGTAGTAGCACCAATAGTGTTGGAAACTGAAAACTGGAAATGTTGTCAAATTATTTCAATACCAATAGTAGGGTTTCAATTTATTACGACAGTATTGAAGTGAAATTGTTTTACAACTCTCAACAAATTGAATATTAGTTTCTCCAAGAAGAAGCTTCAAATATTAGTTGTGTCCAGAACCGATATAAAAGTGTTTCACAAAACTGTTTTAGTTGTGGCGAGAAACGAGTTTTAAAACTGTTTTACTCTTCTCTTTTTTGCTTAACTCTAGATAGAGTTATCTTATCGGGTAAACCTATAACCAAACCGATAATGATCGATAACCAATTAACTGATAACCGATAACTGATATCTTATCGGTTTGGTTATCGGTTTATCATATTTGTAAACCGATAAACGATATGCTAAACCGATAATATTCATTACCGAACTGAACCGACCAATGCAGACCCTTAGTCGAGACTCACAATATTTATATACCATTATGGATTCTACATTTCAGTATCAAAGAGGTAAATGAAGTAGTTTCAGATTCAGATAAGGTCTCTTTGGAGTGGATATCTCGTATGTGGTATTTTTGGGTACCTAAGAGGAAAATACAATGGCTTATGGGCTTTAGAGTGATGTGGTTTCCTGCTAGGATCTCTTCTGGTGGGTGTTGGGTTAAGGATCATAGTGTACTAGCAATGAGATGTGTTAACTTGAAGGCAAGTCGAGAGGAACTCGATGAAATAGGTCATCTGGGTAGTGGTTTAGAACGGTATGGTAATGGGGATGATCGATTCATTAGGTTCTTATGATGTGGTGAGGCTTTACTGGTGTTTTGTGTCAATATTCTTGGGTTTTGGCGACCTGCATGACTTGGTTGAGTTAGAAGAATTCAGTGTTGATGGCTTGGTTATGTGCAAATGAATTTTAAAGAGTTCTTAATGATTTTTACCATGGCTTGAGATGTATATTTTCTACCGGTACGAGAAGTATGTTGCGTATTGGGATTTTCTCCTAGATGGATCAAGTGAAAGGTTTATATATGATTGAGTATATATCTCGCTTGTGAATCAGAATTGATAATAGGGTTCTTGTATTTTCGTATGATGGCATGATAGACGCGGTGCATCGTGTGGGAATGAGATTTGCATATACAAGTTTGCGGTTCAGTTTTAGATGGGAGATCATGAGTTCTAGATAGCATAGACGGTTTCTGATATTCAGAAGAACGTTAGCACAATTTTGATATCGCTTGAGAAGTGTGTGTAGTTTAGGAAGGCGCACTATGGTTGGACTTGCAGATGCTTGATTGATATTATGGTAATCGTCTGGTTGATCCACTACTGATGTTCAAATTTTTCTATGTGGAACAGAAGAATTATAAAGGTATTTCTCGTCGGATGATTGTGTATGAAGGATGTGTCGGTCACTTGAGTGGTCGAGTTAGGATAGGATATGGTGATACATGTAGTCTAGAGATTTGAAGACCATAAGGGTTCTCAAAGGCAGGTTATTCCTTGGTTACAGATAGTGAAGGCATGTTAAGAGGTTAACGGATGAGTGTATGTATTGTGGATGGGTTATTATGGAACTTTCAAAGGTTATCTATCAATTTCGGGAGGATCAGAATTGAATTGTAGGGCACTGGTAGGCCCATTGAGGATATGTATTCCATATCGAGCCGGATTTGTTTGCATAGCACGACTATTGTTGAAGGTTGTGTCATCGGTTAGAGTTGATCTTATTCGTGCCTGATATGTTCGGGGTGTTGCTCTGCTATGTTACGATGGGTTGTGAGACTGTTGGCTATTTACACTCATGATGTGGTTCTGTTTGGGCCTTGTGGCAGAATTCGAGTGAGATGGTTCTTAGGGTGTTGAATGGTTGATTGCGCCTTGGTTATACTTTTCCTATTTGTGGTATATTGTGTTATTCGTTTCTCTATAGTTATGATCATGCACATCACATATTTGTTATTGATATGCATATGGTTGATTACTATGAGCATCATGGTTCGAGGTATTTCATATGGACCAGTGTTTGGATTGGGTCATGCATCGCTGTGGAGTTATGTTGGGATATGATCCTTTTGGTAGATTTCGTATGTCTTGGTTCTCCTTTGTGTGATGACATGTCAGTCAAGCAGCTTGTACTGGGTGAGATGAGGTTATTGGACCTGGAGTGAGTGTTATCGGATTTTATTACAGTATGTTTGGAAGAATAATATCAGAAGTCAACTTAGAATTTGGGCTATGGTTCTTGTTGGGTGAGAGAGATCCACGACTTGTTAATCTGATGGGTGGTTATGAGTCTCTGCGTGTTTCTTTCATTATTAGCAATGTACGAAGAGTTAGAACAAGGTTTTATTGGATATGAGGTTTATTACCGGTACTGGATTCGTAATTGAGCATCTCAATTATGGTCGGGAGGTATTGCTATGAGTACCTGAGTCAGGTATTATATCATGTGACTACATCTTGAGTTATAGTTAATTCTTGATACATCTTGTTCAAACTTATACACTGTATAGATGTGAAAACCGGGTCTTATGATGAATTTCGGATATTGGAAACTGGGTTCTAAGAATAACGGTCTAAGGTTGAAGTAAGGATCTTCAGTTATGTTATGTTGTAAGGCTTGCATTGATTGGGGTGACGTGGAATTACCCACGGGTATGTGCATAGTGAGATTACACAGTGATTTGATGGCTTTGGAATGACTCTTGGCACATTCGAGGACGAACATATATTTAAGTGGGGGGGAATGTAACGACCAGACCAGTCATTTTAAGTATTTGCATTCTGTTCAACTGTTTGAAGTATTGAGTATATTCATGTGATGTATTATGACTTGTGTGAATCGTCGTTTTGATTTTCAGGTGATTCAGGATTGATTTGGAGGAATAATTCTCAACTAGGAAGCTTTAAGTTAGAAGAGTTAACCAAGTTTTACTTTTGTGTGTTTAAACTTGGATCAGAGTTTTGATGGTTCCGTTAGGTCCGGATGGTGATTTTGGACTTGGGCATATGCCAAGAATTTCATTTGGATGTTTCTAGAAGGTTCTGGCGCTAATTGGCGAAAGTTGGCAATTTGAAGATTTGGAATGTTTGTAGGTTGACCGGGAGTTGACTTTGATGATATCGGATTTGATTGTTGATACGGAAGTTGAATAGGCTCGTTATGTCATTTGGAACTTGTGTGAAAATTTTGAGGTCATTTCGAGTTGATTTGGTATGGTTCGGCTCGAGTCTTGGATGTTGAAAGTTTAAAAGTTTATTAAGTTTGATTTGAGGTGCGATTCGTGATTTCGATGTTGTTATGAGTGATTTGAGACCTCGAGTAGGTACTCTTTATGTTTTGGGACTTGTTGGTATGTTCGGACGGGGACCCAAGGGGATCGGTTGAGTTGGGGACGAGTTTTAGATTATTTTGGAACATTTTAGTTAAGGCTGGTTTGTGGCAGGATCTGGTGTGATCGCACCTGCGGAGCTCTTGGCACAGATGCGGTGTCTGCAAGTGCGGAAACGTACCTGCAGAAGTGAAAGGGTCTTAGTTTGTGAATCTCCGAAGATGCGAGATTTGGGACGTATCTGCAGAAATGCATACGCGGTCTTTTATGTGCAAAAGCGGGAAGAGGCGTAGGAGCGGATTTTGGCTCGCACCTGCGATGTCCCATAAGAGGAAATGGTTCCGCAAGTTCGAGAGGTTGGGCTTCAGTGATTTACTGTAGAAGGGGGATATTCGTCGCAGAAGCAATGCCGCAAAAGCGACTGGGCGATCGCAGATGCGAAAATGCCTGGGCAGTTTCTATTTATTCGAGGTTGAGTTATTTTACTTACATTTTGCGATTTGGAGCTTGGTTTTGGGAGATTTTGGCAGGAACTTTTACCACATGGATTGGGATAAGTATTTTTAACTCGGTTTTGATAATATTCTATGATTCCATCTTCGATTTTGGCATTTGATTGATGATTTTCAAAGAGAAATTGAGGGGTTTTGTCCCAACTTTTCTAAAGTGAATAATTGTGATTTGAACATCGATTCGTAGCCGTATTTGAGTAAAATTAGTATGGTTGGACTCGTATTTGAATGGGTTGTTGGAATTTGTGAGTTTTGTAGGGATACGAGGTGCGGCTCGGGTTGAAATTTTGGTTAACTTTGAGTTTTTGATTAATGATTCGACCTTTATCATTTGGGTTTGTTTCCTATAGCATTATTTGATATTTTTGAGTTGCTTTTGGATAGTTTCGGGACGTTCGAAGGTTGAATCGTGTGGGATGGCGTCTCTAGAGTGTTGTTTGTCTTGCCCTGTATTGGTTTTGGCTTACTTGAGGTAAGTATCTTATCTAAACTTGGTTGAGGCACTACTTGCCTAAGTTATTTGTGATAGCTATGTGCTATGGTTGCACATATGTATTGGGATTGATCCCATGTGCGAGTACCATGGTATTTATCCATGCTCGGGGTAGTGCTTAGGCTATGATATAACTTAAATTGACTGTTAAGCTTTAAGCTGTGATATTTTTCATATTTGTAACCTTGTTGTGAACTATTTGATCCATATTTGAGGTTACATAGAGGCTAATTCCCTGAATGAACTTCATAATTGCTATTTTTGTGATAAAATTACCGATTGAGCTATGATAGCACACTTTGCACATGCCTACACTTTAGCATGACATTTTACCAGTGTTCTTGTATATTTTCTTCTATGATATGATTTGGATTGGATGTTTGTGACCCTGCCGGGCGGATTGAATTGTTATGCATGTGACCATGCCTGGTGTATTGTAGTGTTATGCATGTGACCACGTCGAACTGATTGTGTTGTTATGTATGTGACCACGCCGGGAGGATTGTATTATTATGTATGTGACCATGCCGGGCGGATTAGGATATTGAGCATGTGACCAAGCCGGGCTGGTAGCACGTTGAATTGGTTGTGCTTGCATTTGGATACGGATCCATCCCCCTAGGGTCATCCTCTCATTTTTCTCTCTTGATGGTGTACACGCGAATTGTGAGAAACCGACGGGTTTCTGGTTAATATGAGTTCTGGGAGAGCTGGTTATTATTATTTGGATTGGGTTGCATGTCGCAACATGACTTATTGGCTTATTGTTATTTGGATTGGGTTGCGCGCCTCAATGGACTGATATTTGGCTATTGCATTTTATCTTTACTTTTAATTTCCTTGATTGTTTACCTGATTTACTTGCATATCTTCCTTATATGCTGGATTGTTGAATGAGTAGAACACTTTAAAACAAAGAATTTTGAGCACCAAGGTAGTTTTACCTATATTTTCTTGATTTGATCATATATATGTTCTATACTTGTTGGATTTAAGAACATGTACATGTGACTGGTGAGTATCATTTATAATTCTTGCTTCTATTTCCTCGCCGAGGTTAGTTATGATACTTATTGAGTATATGGGATCGGTTGTACTTATACTACACATATGCACCTTGCATGCAGATCTTAAAGTTGATGTTGCGGTACATGGCGGGAGCTGGCATTGAAGATGTATCCGTTGTCCGAACATGGCTACCACTTGTTCTTGGTAGTCTTAGATTTGAGTTATGTTTATGTATATTGAAACAGATGTTGTATTACTTCATACCAATTTTGTAAATCTAAGTTTTAGTGGCTCGTGACTTGTCCTACCAGTCCTTGAATTATTGTATAAAGTTTCAGTTTTATTTATTTATCCCTTATTATTCTCAATTGAATTGTATTGAATGTTAGTTGGTGTCATCACGACTAGTGAATTTTGGGTCGCGACAATAACACGCCTTAATAGTTTGATACAAGGCATTTGGAATTTAGCAATATCTATATCTGAAAAACCAATACGATAAGATTCTCAATAATTAATTACAATTCCCAAAATCCCTTCTGCTAATAGAAGGGTCAAGGCGTACATGCACAAACTAGATCTATATTCCTTGGCAGCTTTTTCTGCCTTCTCCTTGAACTGCATCTTTTCTTTCTCAAGCCCTTCAAATTCTTTCTTTGAAGATCCTGTAGTATTCTTCATTACAATCAGCTTCTTAAGGTAATTGTGCATACGATCAATTAAGAATCCAAGAAACAGAGAAAACCCCATGAGCGTGGCCTTTAGCAAGTTGGTCTCCACAAAACTAACATAATTAGTTTACATAGTAATATAGCCTGTAAAATACTTGCAAATTATTTCGAACGACCAAGATATCTAATTTAAATCCTACACTTCTTCTTCTATTTTTCTATTAGATGTGTTCGGAAAATGTTAAAGACACAGCGTGATGACAATAATTGTCAATGGACTGAACAAAAACCACAGTGTGAAATATTCACCCTTGCACTTTTCTCATATATGTGATGACCTGATGGGTAATTCTGAGTTCTAGCACTTATTTTAGTGTTTTGAGACCTCGATTAGCTTCGTTTAGTGATTCTTGATTTGTGTACACAATCCGTGTCTTTTTTCGAAAAGTTTTTATGTGAAATTTTGAAGAATATATGAATATTATCTTTAAAAAGAATTTGAGTTGACAACGGTTAACATTTTGGGTAAAGGACCCGGATCGATATTTTAATGATCCCGATGGATCCGTATCGTAATTTTGGACTTGGGCGTATGCCCGGAATTGAATTCGGAAATCCCTAACTTGATTTAACATGATTTCTTAAAAACTACTAATTTGAAGGTTTAAAGAATTCTAAAGTTTGATCGTAGGATTACTTTATTGCTACCGGATTTGGATTTTGGTTCCAGAATTTGGTATAGGTTTATTTTACTATTTAAGACTTGTCTGTAAAATTTGGTGCAAAACGGAGTTGATTTGATAGGACTCGAACGCTCGGTTGTGAATTTTATTGTTCTTGAGTTTCTTTGAAAATTTCATGCATTTTGATGTCCGATTCATAGTTTTAGGTGATATTTCGATATTTTGATCGTACGAGCAAGTTTGTATGATATTATTACACTTGAGTGCATGTTTGGATTGGAGTCCGAAGAGCTCGGATGAGTTTCAGACACGTTTCTGTCACGATCCAAAATCCCACCATAGGCGTCGTGATGACACCTAGTCTCTAAGACTAGTTAAAACGATTTCTATTACATTTTGAAGCCATTTTTTTTGAATTAAAATCTAACAACGGAAATAATTACAATATACAACCTCCCAAGACCGGTAGTACTGAGTCACGAACTCTAACTGAATACATGGAATGATCACAAGGACCGAATATACAATACTGTTTGATTACAAATTAACAGTACAATGAAATGAAAAGACTCCAAGGGACTGCGACGGCCAAGTAGCTCTACCTTGAATCCTTATGATCGCGCTTTAACTCTACTCAAGTCCGATATCTTCAGTACCTGGCTCTACACAAAAATGTGCAAAAGTGTAGTATGAGTACGCCACGGTCGGTACCCAGTAAGTATCAAGACTAACCTCAATGGAGTAGAGACGAGGTACAGTCAAGACAATCACTAGTCTAATAACCTGTGCAATATAATATACAAAATAATAGAAAACAAATAACAATAGGACAACATGGAACAACCAGTGATATGCACAGCAGACAACAAGAATACCATTAATATTACTCAACAATTAATAAACACAAGTACACCCAATTAAATCAAGTCCTTCAAATAAATGTGAAATTGTCTTTCACATATAATTCTTCGAGATAACTCTCTTTCAAATATAATTTTCTCAAATAATTATTTTTCAAATATAATTCTTTCAATAAATCTTTTGAAATATAATTTCCTCGAATAAATATCTTTCAAATAAATTTCTTTCATATAATACTTTCTAAGTAAAAATCCTTCCAAATAAATATTTTGAATATAATTCTTTCAATTAAAAAGTCACCATGTGACACGTCATTTCATAATCATAAAAATACGGGTCTCAGCCTATTTTTATATTTTCACGGAACCTCGTGCCCATAATTAAATCATCATATTTTCCCGGCACCTCGTGCCCTCATTTCATATCACAATTGCGCGGACAATTCACGTGCCAATTATTATTATCATTTCATCACAGCACTTCGTACCCACATTTCATATCACAACTGCACGGACAATTCAATTGTCAAATATTCTCATTATTTACTCACGACACCTCGTGCCCACATTTCATTTTATAATCCTCCTGGCAATAGCCACAGGCTCTCAAGTTCAACATAAATCATATTGTTATCAATTTACCAACAACAAGACAAGTTGCACAAGGTATAAAAATAAACACAAGAAAATCACAACATCACATGAAAATTATCAATACCACAACCCCACACCATCACATATCGTCCCTGACAATAGCCACCCTTACCTCTCCTATTTCTACCCTTATCACCCCTATAGCCACCATTATCGCTCCACCCAGAAAATATCAATAGCCACCCTTATCGCTCCTATTGCCACCCTTATCGCTCCTATAGCCACTCTTATCGCTCCGCCCAGACAATATTCCAACAAACACAACAATAATAAAATGCCACCCTTATACCCACATAATATCAATGGTGAAATGCCACCCTTATCTCCCCAAAATAATAACTCACACAACACAACAATTTACACGGAAAATTAACACGACAATATAATAAAATCAATTCATATCACAATTTGCCCAATGGCCACAACCAAATTCCAAAGATATAACAAAATCAATTAATTTCACAACAAATAGCCCAAGGCTCCACACAATGTATATAACACCCAAAAATAATCAATTGAGATAAATATTACTCAGCATAAAGCAAAACCTTCATTAATACAAATTTAGATAATTATATTAACACTTATTCTTAAGCTCACTTAAATTAATTATTTGCATAAGAAGATTCATATTGGAATTAATTTCCAAGAAATATTAAAACAACAATACTCACGAAATTTCATAAATATTTCAAGTAACAATCACATCAAATTATCACATAAAAACAATTTCAACAATAAGGATTTAGCTATGGCAAACAGATGATTTAATAGTTTTCCACAATTTCCCAATTTACTACGCAATAATGCCTAAGACTTTATTTCAATGAATTTTGCACATATAAGCCCGAGTACGTACTCGTCACCTCGCGTACACGGCTTTTCACGTTTCACAAATGCCATATAAGACTCAATGCCTAAGGGGTAATTCCCCTACTCGAGGTTAAGCCAGACACTTGCCTTTTTGAAGTTAGGCTGATATTCCAAAATAGCTTTCTTGCTTGAATTGGCCTCCGGATAGCTCAAATCTATCCAAATTAATTGTATATCTTCATTAAAATTCATCGAAAACAATTCCGGATAATAATACGTCGACTTAAAATTTTATTCCAAAAAGTCAACAAAAGTCAACGCGGGGCCCGCCCCTCGGAACCCGACATAATTTTCATGAAATCCGAATACCCATTCCGATACGAGTTCAACCATACCAAATCTTAAGTTTTCGTTTTTGGAAGATTTTATAAAAATCTTAATTTCTTCCATTTAAATCCGAATTAAACGATGAATATAATCATAGATTCATGAAATATAATCACTTTAGGATATAGAACACTTACCCTAGTCGAAGTCATGAAGAAATCCTCAAAATTGCCCAAAAACCGAGCTCCAAAAATCCCAATCGAAAATGAAGAAATAACAGATTTTCAATCCTTAAGTTTCTACCCAAGTTTGCATTTGCGGACAAAAACTTCGCAATTGCGAATGAACAGTACCTCACATGAACAGTGTTTTCGCATTTGCCATAAATGATTCGCAATTGCGAATGAACAGTGTTTTCGCAATTGCGAATGAACAATGTTTCACCAGAAATCAGCAAACTCAAACTTCTCCGAAATGATCCGAAAACCACCCTGAAACTCATCCGGAACCTCCCGGACACAAACCATTTATGAATTTCAATCATAAAACATGCTACTGACCTGCTCGCGCACGCAAAACACTAAAAGGAGGTCGTCTTGACCCGATATTGGCCATGGTCAAACTCCCAAATTTCTTTAACTTTACTAGTCTTTCAATCAATGATCCAAAAATACACCTAAGCCCCTCGGGACCCGTCAAATCATACCAACAAGTCCTAAAACATCATACGAACTTAATAGAAACTTCAAATTATATCGAACAATGCTAGAACCATGAATCATACCCCAATTCAAGCTTAATGAAACTAAGAAATTCCAACTTCTACATTTAATGCCAAAACCTATCAAATCACATCCGATTGACCTCAAATTTTGAACACAAGTCATAAATGACATAACGGACCTATACAAATTTTCAGAACTGGATTCCGACCCCGATATTAAAAAGTCAACTCCCCAGTCAAACGTCCCAAAAATTCTACTTTCGCCATTTCAAGCCAAATTCCATTACGGACTTCCAAATAATTTTCAGGGCACGCTCATACGTCCAAAATCACCATACATAGCTATTGGAACCATGAGAATTTGAATCCGAGATTGTTTTCTCAAAAGTCAACTCTCCGGTTAACTCATTCCATTTATACTTTTAAATAAGGATTGCTCTTTTAATTTAATTCTGAATCTTTTAGTAAATCAAACTCGACCACACCCGTGGGTCATAATACATATTGCGAAGCTGATCGAGACCTTAAGTCACTGAACGGGGCGTTAATTCTTAAAGCGACAAGTCGGGTCGTTACATTCTCCACCTCTTAAACATTCGTTCTCGAACGTTCTAAGAATTATTCTGAGGTTACTAAATTGATGATTTTACTTTTACACATATACTCACGGTTGATTCCACGCTACCACATTTGAGATAAGCCCGACAACATCATCTCATTTGAGATTATTTCTTTTATCCATATTTGTAAACTTTAAGATCAATTTCTTACACTCCAACATTTCAAAAGGTATGATTTTTTTTCACAACAACGCACGATATTAGTCTCAACTGGCTATAGCAACTCGTGCCTACGCACGCATCATTTTTCTTGACAGTGTTGAAGTACTTCAAAAAAATTCTGGGGTGTTTCATTCTTCCCCGCTTAGGGTCATTCGCCCTCAAACACATAACATAACTTATCTCTTCCTTTGCAAATCTCAATCCTTCAAATTTTACTAACTCCCAAATTTTTCAGAAATTCCGGTTGAGTCTCCCCTGTAATTGGGCTTATCCACCTGCCAGAGTAACACCAAAACAACTCCTAACAACACATCCACAATGTATATATCAATAACACAATCTCAGCATTACAAACACTACAATATCATAATGATATCAGGACATGAAGCACATTATATGTATGCTCATCACCACATCTCTGGTCTTAAAAGGTGCTCATAATTAATTCCAGCATCATCAATTAATCTCATATTAATCACCACCTCATTCCGAATTTTCACAACACTTACAATAGAATGTGAGGCATGAAGACCTCATGATTGCTTACTTGGATAAATGAGTCACATTTAACGCCACGTAGGCACTCATCTCATAGGTTAAAACTCAATATTTACAGCACCAAAATGGTTGAATATGCACAGAAAAATATACAAGAATTATCAAATACGCCTATAAGGCATGACTCCCGATTAATACTATTGTACAATTAAATTTTACAAAGGAAATTTTTTTTAAACTCATAAATATTTCACCACAAGGAACTCGTCCTTACATAACTTCCATCGCGGCTTGCAGCCCGGTTTAAATATTTCACATCATATATAAAATGCGAGGATCTCGTCCTCAACTCCGAATTACAAGTATTTTGCACATTGTGCCAACTGAAATTTTCAATTTCTTTTCTTTCTTCTTTTCAATAAATTTTGTAAATATTTTTCATAAAACATAACGAACCCTCATACCGGTAGGGAATATAATTTACAAAAATTGGAATCAATTATTCTGACACACATTAAACCCACTTTAATGAATAATAAAAATTACTTTTGGACTTATAGCCCTCAATGGTGTACAGAAATAAAATAACAGACACGGGCTCACATCTTTAAATCTCCCAAGATGGATAAACATATAAGTGGGTCACAAATTTATGAAGCTCACCATAAGTGGATCATAATATGAGGACTTGCCTCAATATTCAGGACCGAATAAAATTAAGAAAAATATCATTTTATAATAAAATCAGGATCGTACCTGTAACGACACCATCTGGTGTATTGGCCCTAGCCAAATCATAGTGATTATATCAACGGGTCGGGCCTCCACCTATTAGGCGCCCACTACCCGCATGTCCTCCACCTCTAGCTGACTGTGCATGTGGAATATCAACTGGAATAAAGCTTGTGGTTGGAGTGTTCAAATGAAATCAACCCCTCCCAAGTCTGGGACAATCTCTAATGATATGCCTAGTATCACCACACTCATAACAACCCCTCTGAGGTCGCGGATGCTCGTACTGAGTCTATGCCGGATAACTGGAATAACCACTGTAAGAATCTCATGTCGGTGGCGCACTGTAAACTGGAGCACTCCGAGTAATCTGATGTGCAGACTGAGATGACCGACTACTCGAACCTCTGCTATAATGGGTTCTAGCTGAAGAGTAAAACCCACTGAACCCTCCAGATCTTCAAGACCTTTTGGCCTCCTTACACTCCCTTTCATTGCCTAAAACACCCTCAATCTTCCTTGCAATCTCCATTACTTGTTGAAATGGAGCATCAGTTTGCAACTCTCTAGCCATGCATATTTTAATATCATAATCGAGCCCCTCAATGAATCTGCGGACCCGTTCTCTGATTGTAGGAAATAAGATAGGTGCATGACGGGCTAACTCACTCAACTTGATAGCATATTCTGATACTGTTATAGTGCCCTGACGCAACAGTTCAAACTCCGTGCACCACACATCTCAGAGAGTCTAGGGAACAAACTCTTTAAAGAACATTTTCGAAATTGAGTCCAAGTTGATGGTGTTGCATCGGCTGGTCTACCTTCTTCATAGATTTTCCACCATTGATACGCTGCGCCTGACAGTTGAAATTTAGTAAAGGCAACTCCGCTCACGTCTACAATACCCATGGTGCAGAGAATACTGTGACAATTTTCCAGAAATTCTTGGGCATCCTCTGTGGTTGTGCCACTGAAAGTTGGTGGATCATATTTCTTAAACCTTTCTAGTCTCTTTTGTTCTTCTTCTAATTCCTATGGCCTGACCTCAGGTCAAACCTGAATAACAGGTTGTACCGGTACTACACCTGGAACCTGACCAACGTGATCCTGTTGCTCTGGAGTTATTGTAGGAGTCTGAGCTACTTCCCCAATCTGCGGAATGTTTGGTGCAACACAGATCAATCTCGCTTGAGTTAATGTACCAAACATACTCAGGAACTGTGCTAAAGTCTCCTGAAGTCCGGGGGTAACAACAGGTGCTTCTGGTACCTGTCCCCCAACTGGAGCTACTAGTGGCTCCTCAACTGTTGTTCTGACAGGTGCTCTAGTCTCAGCACATGCCCTTCCTCGACCTCTTCCTCGGCCTCTATCTCGTCCCCGGCCTCTTGCAGCCCTAGCAGTATGAGCGGATGCCTGCTCAGCTAACCTGGTAGCACGTGTCCTCACCATCTATGAGATAATAGAGATACAAAGGCTAAAATTTCAAATTCAACAAATTTCGCATGCCAGGAATGAAAGAAATGGAAATTTCCTAGCAGTTTTGTAGCCTCTCGAAGATAAGTACAGACGTCTCTGTACCAATCCGCAAGACTCTACTAGACTCATTCGTGACTCATAGAACCTATGAACCCAGTGTTCTAATACCAACTTGTCACGACCCAAAATCCCACCATAGGCGTCGTGATGGCACCTAGTATCTAAGACTAGGTAAAACAATTTCTATTACATTTTGAAGCCATTTTTTTTTTTGAATTAAAATCTATCAGGGGAAATAATTACAATACACAACCTCCCAAAACTAGTAGTACTGAGTCACGAACTCTAACTGAATACATGAAATGATCACGAGGACCAAATATACAATACTGTTTGATTACAAATTAACAGTACAATGAAATGAAAAGACTCCAAGGGACTGCGACGGCCAAGCAGCTCTACCTTGAATCCTTATGATCGCGCTTTAACTCTGCTCAAGTCCGATATCTTCAATACTTGGTTCTGTCCAAAAATATGCAGAAGTGTAGTATGAGTACGCCACGGTCGGTACCCAGTAAGTATCAAGACTAACCTCAATAGAGTAGAGACGAGGTACAGTCAAGACACTCACTAGTCTAATAACCTGTGCAATATAATATACAAAATAATAGGAAACAAATAACAATAGGACAACATGGAACAACCAGTGATATGCACAGCAGACAACAAGAATATCATTAATATCACTCAACAATTAATAAACACAAGTACACCCAATTAAATCAAGTCCTTCAAATAAATGTCTTTCACATATAATTCTTCCAGATAACTCTCTTTCAAATATAATTTTCTCAAATATTTATTTTTATTATATAATTCTTTCAATAAATATTTTCAAGTATAATTTCCTCAAATAAATATCTTTCAAATAAAATTCTTTCATATAATACTTTCTAAGTAAAAATCCTACCAAATAAATATTTTGAATATAATTCTTTCAATTAAAAAGTCACCATGTGACACCTTATTTCATAATCATAAAAATACGGGTCTCAGCATATTTTCATATTTTTCGTAAACACGGGTCTCAGCCCATTTTTATATTTTCACGGCACCTCGTGCCCAAAAAAAAATCATCATATTTCCCCGGCACCTCGTGCCCTCATTTTATATCACAATTGCACGGACAATTCACGTGTCAATTATCATTATCATTTCATCACAGCATTTCGTGCCCACATTTCATATCACAACTGCACGGACAATTCACGTGCCAAATATTTTTATTATTTACTCACGACACCTCGTGCCCACATTTTATTTTATAATCCGCCTGGCAATAGCCACATGCTCTCAATTTCAACATAAATCATATTGTTATCAATTTACCAACAACAAGACAAGTTGCACAAGGTATAGAAATAAACACAAGAAAATCAAAACATCACATGAAAATTATCAACACCTCAACCCCACATCATCACATATCGTCCCTGACAATAGCCACCCTTATCGCTCCTATTGCCACCCTTATCACTCTTATAGCCACCATTATCGCTCCACCCAAACAATATCAATAGCCACCCTTATCGCTCTTATTGCCACCCTTATCGCTCTTATTTCCACCCATATCGCTCCTATTGCCACCCTTATCGCTCCTATTTCCACCCTTATCGCTCCTATAGCCACTCTTATCACTCTGCCCAGACAATATTCCAACAAACACAATAACAGTGAAATGCCACCCTTATACCCACATAATATCAATGGTGAAATGCCACCCTTATCTCCCCAAAATAGTAACTCACACAACACAACAATTTATACGGGAAATTAACACGACAATATAATAAAATTAATTCATATCACAATTTTTCCAATGGCCACAACCAAATTCCAAAGATATAATAAAATCAATTAATTTCACAACAAATAGCCCAAGGCTCCACACAATGTATATAACACCCAAAAATAATCAATTGAGATAGAAATTACTCAGCATAAAGCAAAATCTTCATTAATGTAGATTTAGATAATTATATTAACACTTATTCTTAAGCTCGCTTAAATTAATTATTTGCATAAGAAGATTCATATTGGAATTAATTTCCAAGAAATATTAAACCAACAATACTCACGAAATTTCATAAATATTTCAAGTAACAATCACATCAAATTATCATATAAAAACAAATTCAACAATAAGGATTTAGGCATGGCAAACAAATGATTTAATAATTCTCCACAATTTCCCAATTTACTACGCAATAATGCCTAAGACTTTATTTCAATGAATTTTGCACGTATAAGTCCGAGTACGTACTCGTCACCTTGCGTACACGGCTTTTCACATTTCACAAATGGCACATAAGACTCAATGCCTAAGGGGTAATTCCCTCACTCGAGCTTAAGCAAGACACTTGCCTTTTTGAAAATAGGATGATATTCCAAAATAGCCTTCTTGCTTCAATTGGCCTCCGGACATTTCAAATCTATCCAAATTAATTGCATAACTTCATTAAAATTCATCGGAAATAATTCCGTATAATAATACGTCAACTTGAAATTTTATTCCAAAAAGTCAACAAAAGTCAACGCAGGGTCCGCCCCTCGGAACCCGGCATAATTTTCATGAAATCCGAACACTCATTCCGATACGAGTTCAACCATACCAATTTTATCGAATTCCAATAACAACTCTACCTCCAAATCTTAAATCTTCATTTTTGGAAGATTTTGTAAAAATCTTGATTTCTTCCATTTAAGTCTGAATTAAATGATGAATATAATCATAGATTCATGAAATATAATTACTTTAGGATATAGAACACTTACCCCAGTCGAAGTCATGAAGAAATTCTCAAAATTGCCCAAAAATCGAGCTCCAAAAATCCCAATCGAAAATGAAGAAATGATAGATTTTCAATCCTTAAGTTTCTACCGAGGTTCGCATTGGCGAATGAACAGTACCTCACATGAACAGTATTTTCGCAATTGCCATAAATGGTTCGCAATAGCGAATGAACAGTGTTTTCGCAATTGCGAATGAACAGTGTTTCACCAGAAACCAGCAAACTTAAACTTCTCCGAAATGATCCGAAACCACCCTGAAACTCATTCAGAACCTCCCGGACACAAACCATATATGAATTTCAATCATAAAACATGCTACGGACCTGCTCGCACACTCAAAACACTGAAAGGAGGTCGTCTTGACCTGATATTGACCATGGTCAAACTCCCAAATTTCTTAACTTTACTAGTCTTTCAATCAATGATCCAAAAATACACCTAATCCCCTCGGGACCCGTCAAATCAAACCAACAAGTCCTAAAACATCATACGAACTTAGTAGAAACTTCAAATTACATCGAACAATGCTAGAACCACGAATCATACCCCAATTCAAGCTTAATGAAACTAAGAAATTATTCCTACATTTAATGCCGAAACCTATCAAATCACGCCCGATTGACCTTAAATTTTGCACACAAATCATAAATGATATAACGGACCTATACAAATTTTTAGAACTAGATTCCGACCCCGATATCAAAAAGTCAACTCCCCGGTCAAACTTCCCAAAAATTCTATTTTCGCCATTTCAAGCCAAATTCCACTACGGACTTCCAAATAATTTTTCGGACACGCTCCTACGTCCAAAATCACCATACAGAGCTATTTAAACCTTGAGAATTTGAATCCGAGAACGTTTACTCAAAAGTCAACTCTCCGATCAACTCTTTCTATTTATGCTTCTAAATAAGGATTGTTCTTTTAATTTAATTCCGAATCTTCAGTAAATCAAACTCGACCACACCCATGGGTCATAATACATATTGTAAAGACCTTAAGTCACTAAATGAGGCGTTAATTCTTAAAATAACAAGTCCGGTCGTTATAGTTTAGGAAGAGTTTTGGATGACTTGAACTGCTGGTGCAATGCCAGATCTGGTGTTCTGGTACAGATCTCGCATTTGCGAGGTCTCGCTCACAAATGCAAGCCCCGCTTTTGAGAACAATTGTTTGCATTTCCAAGCAAGGGTTAGGCTAGGTAAAACTCGCAATTGCGAGGAAAATGTTCGAATTTGTGAACTATCAGAGGTCGTATTTGCGACTCGGTGTGTTCTTGAGTTATCTTCGCATTTGCGAAGGAAAAGTCTGCATTTTCAAAAGTGGGTCTATTTGCAATTGCGAACCTTTTTTCGCAATTGCAACTTCTGGGCTTCTGTGACAAGGTTCGCATTTGTGACCCTTGTCTCGCATTTGCGGCGTTCGCAATTGCAAACAACACATCGCAATTACGATATTTGCAGCTAGGTAAAAGAGGAAAAAATAGGACTTAGCTCATTTTACACTATTTCTCAATCCTAAACACTCTAGAGGAGACTTTCCAATGGGTTTTTCTTCCCAAATTTATTGGTAAGTGACTTTAAACCATTTTCTTTCAATTACCCATTACTTTTCATGAGATTTCAACATCAAATTTAGGATTTCCATGGTAGAAATTAGGGAATTGGAAATTTTTGTAAAATTGAGATTTAGACCTCAAATTAAGGTTGGATTTCAAAATAAATCACATAACCGGGCTCAGGGGTGAATGAGTAATCGGATTTTGGTCCGAACCTCGGGTTTTGACCAAGCGAGCTTGGGGTTTATTTTATTGACTTTTTATAAAATCATTAAAGATTGAATCTTTTTCATTAGTGGGTAGTCTCTAAAGATTATTTTGAATTATTTGAACTATATTTGGTTAGAATTGATTGGTTTGGAGGCTAATTCTAGAGGCAAAGTTGTGGTTGGGTGATTCCTTTGATTGCGGAGCGAGGTAAGTGTCGTGGTTAACTTTGATTTAAAGGATTATGACTTGTTGGTCTATTTGCAATATTTTTTATGTGTTGGGACAACGTATATGTGAGGTGAAAAGTACCTATGCGTTGTCATTGGGTTAAAGCATACGGGCACAAATTATTTCCTTGTATTTCCAAAGTTGTTGATTATCGTTGGAAGTTGAAGTTTGATATCATGTCACTATATTTGAAGTTAAATTATTCTCCGCGCTGTTTATTATTCGAAATCATATTATTATTATTACATGGTGAGGAAGAGAGTAAAAGTACGAAGGGTGATGCCGTGCCATTTCATTCATATTATTATTACATGGTGAGGATAAGAGTAAAAGCACGAAGGGTGATGCCGTGTCATTATATTCATATTTGTCACGACCTAAACTCTCACCTGTCGTGTTGGTGCCTATCTCAATACTAGGAAAGCCGACAATCTCAATAAACCACCATATCTATTAAGTTTGAAAACATAATATTTAAATTCAATGGAAGAAATCTCACAATACAATTATAATTACTCCCAAAACCCGGTGTCACTGAGTACATGAGTATCTAAATTAATACAAAGTCCGTCTGATAAAATCACTATCTGAAAATATAGAACAATACAATAACTGAAAGAAAGAGAGTTAAGGTCAGCGGACTCCAAGCAGCTACCTTGATAGTCTCCAACAGAAATAATTCTGAAATCAAGCAGCCGCCGTATCCGGGAGCACCTGGATCTGCACACGAGATGCAGAGTGTAGTATGAGTATAACCAACTCAATAAGCAACAAGACTAACATCTGGGCTGAAAGTAGTGACGAGCTCTGCAGGTACAGCCCAATATAAATAATGGTACAAAGATGTAGGCATGCTTTCAAGTTCAACAGTTAAACTTAGTACAAGTGAAATAGATCAATGATGCATGATATAAGGAATATGACATCTCAGTGGGAAGACTTCATGTAATACTGATCACTAATCATTCGGTCACACGGTACTAGGGTGGGCGTTCGGTATTTCGGTACGGTATTTAAAAATTTCTGTTCGGTATTCGGTATATCAATTGTGAATACCAAATACCGTACCAAAATAGTTCGGTACGATTTGGTATTTTCTTGTTTGGTTCGGTACGGTTCGGTATCGTACCATATCTTTGTTAACTAAAAAGTGCTAAGCTAATTCATTAAAAATTCCTAATTACATGATAATGAGTATAACAACAACAAAATGTAAACAGTACCTTCACTTCTTCTAATAATTTCTAATAGAAATCACTACATGAGCATAACAGTAGAATGTGAGTAGTTTCTTAATTTCTTTACTTCTAATAATTTATACTAGAAATCACATCATTAAAATTTTTTTAATAAAGTGATAAATGAGCATAACAACAACAGATGTGAGAAGTTCCTTTACTTTTTTAATAATTTCTAATATTAGGTTGGGGAGTTGGGCTTAGTCTCACTGGGTTACAGGCTAAGGGTAAGAATTAACAAGTTAGAAATGTTGGGCTGAAAATTGATAACTTGGGCTGGCAGTGAAGGAAGGTGTAATAAATAATTCGGTATACCAAAAAATCCAAACTTCAAAACCGAGGACCGTACCGAAATACCGAAAAACTAAAAATCTTATACCAAAGTAGGACCGAAATACCGAATAAACCGATACCGAAATACCGAATTAATTCGGTCCGGTTCGGAATTTAGTTTTTCGAATTTTATGCCCACCCCTACTCGGTACTGTTTATGGCCAATCCAACACAAGGATATTCCATCCCGTAAATATATACACATCGAGTGACAGTCACTCACTCAGGGATTCATGCCCTTAGAACCAAGTTTAGAAGTGTTACTTACCTCAAACCATGTAATTTCTTACTCTGCTATGCCCTTGCCTCGTGAATTGGTCTCCGAAATCCCCGTATCTAGTCACAATTAATTCAATTCAGTCAATACAAATTATTAAAATTAATTCCATAAGAAAATACTAATTTCCAATAAACTCTGAAAGTTAACTCCAAAAAATCGTCTGTGTGGCCCATACCTCGGAACCAGAAAAAAGTTACAAAATCCGAAAGCCCATTCAACCACGAGTCTAACCATACCAATTTTACCAAAATCCGACCTCACTACACTTCAAAAATCGATCCGTTAACTATCTGAAACTCATGCGAGACCCTCGGGACTTCAACTAAATTCACCAACAAGTCCTAAAACGTCATACGAACTTAGTCGAGTCCTCAAATCACACCAAACAATGCTGAAACCACGAATTATACCCCAATTCAAGCCTAATGAACTTTGAAACTTCCAATTTTTACAAACGACGCCGGAACTTATCAAATCACGTCTGATTGACCTCAAATTTTACATACAAGTCATAAATGATATAATGAACCTATTCAAATTTTTTGAATCGGATTTCGACCCCGATATCAAAAAGTCAACCCCCGGTCAAACTTCCCAAAATTTTAACTTTCGCCATTTCAAGCCTAATTCCACTACGGACCTTCAAATAATTTTTCAGACACACTCCTAAGTCCAAAATTACCATACAGAGCTATTGAAATCATCGGAATTCAAATCCGAGGTCGTTTACACATAAGTCAACATCCGATCAACTTTTTCAACTTAAGTTTTTAATTATGAGACTAAGTATCTCATTTCACTCTGAAATCCTTCCGGACCCGAACCAACTAACCCGGTAAGTCATAAAATAAATGTAAGGCATAAATTGAGCAGTAAATGGAGGAACAAGGTTATAATACTCAAAACGACCGGCCGAGTCGTTACAATATTATTGCATGGTGAGGTCAAGAGTAAAAGTACAAAGGGTGATGTCGTGCCATTTTCATATCATTGATTTGACTGATTTCCGGTTTTTGTAATATACTTGGTTATTTTGTGATTTCATACTTGCTGTATGTATTATATCTTCCCATTTTCGCATGCCGCCTCCCAGTTAGTACTTTATCATTCTTTGTTATCGTTGTTGCTTTATATATATTTGTACATGTTTATTTACATAGGTATCTTGTCATAACCTTCGTCACTACCTCGTCGAGGTTAGGCTCGATACTTATGGAGTACATTGGGTCGGTTCTACTCATATTACACTCCTGCACTTCTTGTACAGATACTGGTATTGGTCTTAGCGATGCGTGAGGTGCGTCGGCTCAGATCATTTCATATGGAGACACGAGGTAGATCTGATGGCGTCGGCAGACCCTGAAGTCCCCTTCTATTTCCCATTTTTACTATTTATTTCTTTCGAAGCAGTTGTATTTATTTCCGACCTTGTTTGTAGACTTCTAGTTGCTCATGTACTCGTGACTCCGGATTTACGGGAATAGATAATATCACGTGATTTATATTAGTAATGTGTTGGAGTTGCCTTTTATTCTTGTTGAATATCATTATTATTTTTAAACCGTTAAAATTGGTTAATTAATTATTTCACGCCGGCTTACATAGCAAGTGGATGTTAGGCGCCATCACGACTTAAAAGTTGAGATTCCTGATTGTAACAATATGCAGTATTTTAAAAAGGTATTTTTTGCCTTGGGCGAGGCATACCAAAAATACACTGAAGCGTACTGGTGGGACGTAAATATCGTGGGGCGTACACCCCAACCTTCTGGGTGTTCGCCTAAGCGTAAGCCCCAATGTGGGCGTTTATTTGTGGCATACGCTTAATAAATTCATTTTTTCAACTTAAATATCCAAAAATTGACTCATAGTAATTTTTCAAACTAAAAATCTCAAAAGTTAACATTTTAAAAATATTTTTATCCTAATTTCGTAATGTTTTCACTTTGTCGTTTGCTGAGTAATAAATACATTTTAGACATTTGCCTCCAAATACAAAGTACAAAAAAAAAATCCTTTAATACTCACTCTCTTCCACGTTTGTATTTTTCTTCTTGACGCTTAATTTTCTTCAAGTTATTTTTTTGTTTGTATTCTTTGTTTTTCTTTTCAAATTAGTTTTTGGTTTTAGAATTTCTTTTAATATCGCTCTAATAATAAATTAAAGATTAGAGAGGCACATTATAATTGGCCCGCATGGGTAGCCCCTCGCCATTGTCTAAACTTTCATCCTAAAGTATGCATCTTTCTTACGTGGGGAACCATGACTTTAGTATAGTATTTAATTTATTATCAACTTCTTGTGATATTCTTGGAAATTACCAAGCAAGGATGAAGTATCTGAAAACTGCATAATAAATTAGCCATAAGATTAGTTTGGTTGATGAGATAGGAATCCAAGAAAAGCAAGAGAGGGTAAATCCTTTTAAACTTTTCGTGCTTTGTATAATCATTTCTCAGGCAAAAAGAAAAATAACAAAAGGCTTGTTTAAGAAAAGTCTTTTTTTTTTGTTAATGCTGCAAAAAATATTTGATATTTGGAGAACATTTAATTATTTGTTTCCTATTATCTATAACTTTCTTTTCATTACACAAAACTATCCAAATTTCTTTTCTTTTTCTTCGGTTCGTTTTCACATTCAATTAAAATAGAAATTAAAGTACAATATAATGTCACTCCCTTCTCTTATTTTTCTTTGGTTTCCAATATCTAAATTTTCTTATTATTTAAAGATAAGACAAGTCAAAATTTGAAGAAAAATAAAATAAAATCTTCCATTTATTTGCAACAGACAAGGAGGAACATGATGATAAACGATGCGATCAGCTTGCCTTTTTGAGGTGTTATCAAAAGTTTACTTATTAAAGGTTAAAACTTGAGGTCCTACAGTGGAGCAATCCAAATTTACACATGATTGGTGAAAAGACTAAAATCAAAAAGATGATCCAAACATTTCTTTAGATGATTATATTATTTGTAAGCTACTACGAGCTCAACCCTCTCTACTCTTGCAAAATAATAATTAAAAGAGATTCTCCCTAATGTTTTAGATTAACATTTGAATGGCACTCGGGAAACTCTCATAGGGGATTAAGGTAATTAAGATAAATAATAACATAATATATCATATTACTAATTAAAGTAAAACATTAATGTCGATTAACTTACAAAAATTATGACAAATCCATTTAACACGAAATGCGATAATAACAAAGGGCCCACATAGATTCCATGTAAGTTAACAGCTTGTTTGGACAATTGTTATGTATCGTATAATATTGTATTGTATTGTATTGTTCTGTATCGTTTTGAAGTATATATAATGTTTGGATAGATTGTATTATTTTTTGTCGTTTCATGATGTCACAGACCTATAATATAAAGAATAAACCCGCAATATTATAAAAAAAAGGTAAGGTACGATGTATAATTATTATATAAAAAGATAGGTTAAAGAATAAAATAGGATTATTTAATAATAAGGAAGGGGAAGATGAGACCAAAAAATAAGGGAATGGCACGACCACACCAAATCGATCATTCCAGAAAATGAGGTTTTTCGTCGTTACATAACGACGGATTTAACAATACAATACAATAAAATTTAAATAACAATCAAAATAAATATTGTATATGAAGTAATAATACTATAACAACCCAACCAGTCGTTTTGCTTTCTAGATCCCATTTTCCCTAAATAAGACTCCTCGTATGTGCTTTTATTGTTTTATGACTTATCGGGATGGTTAGATCGGGATTGGAAGAGTTCGGGTTGAAATCGGAACACTAAATTCCTTAATAATGGCTTAAAGGGTTAAGTTTGACTTGGGTCAACATTTCTAGTAAACGACATCGGAACCGAGATTTAACGGTCCCAATAGGTTCGTATGATAATTTTGGACTTGAATGTGTGTTCGGATCGGGTTTTGGATGACCCGGGAGCGTTTCGGCGCCTAAAGTTGGAAGTTGGCTCATTGAAGATTTTAAAGTTCTTTAAATTTTGGTTTGAAGTAGGTTTTGGTGTTATCGAGGTCCGTTTGGAATTCTGAGCCTAGGAATAGCTCTGTATGGTGATTTAAGACTTGCTCGCAAAATTTGGTGTCATTCCGAGTAGTTTAAGTATGATTTGGCGCGTTCGAAGCGAATTGAAAGAACTTGAAGTTCATAAGTTGATTCAATTTGATTTGGAGTGTGATGCTTAGTTTTGGTGTTTTTTTCGTGTTTCGTGAGGTCGAGAAGGTCCGTTTTATGATTTCGAACTCGTTGGTATGTTTGGACGAGGCCTTGGGGATCCCGGATGCCATTCGGATGATGCGCGGAACTCGTTTGGACTTGGAGAGATGGCTGAAACAGCACAGCTTCTGGTGCAATCACACCTGCGAGGAGCTAGCCGCAGGTGCGAGCGTGTGGCCACAGAAGCAATTTTGGGTGAGTTGGTTGTGAAGAGGAGAGATTTCCGCAGGCGCGGCCTCGCTTCCGCGAGGGAAGGGCTGCACGTGCGAAGAGGGTCAGCCAAGCCTGGGTCGCAGATGCGAGAGGCGAGCCACAGAAGCGGTCTCACAGGTCCGGTGTCCTTTCCACAGGTGCGCCCAGTGGTGGGCTTGGAGCGTTCCGCAGAAGCGGCGCCGCAGATGCGGCCCATGGTCCGTAGAAGTGCGTTGTAGATGTGACCCATGGTCCGCAAAAGCGAAAACGCTGGAGGCAGTGAGATTCATTTAATACGGGACTTAGGCCATTTTGGCTCATTTATTTCACTTCTTGAGCGATATTTGGAGCTTCTTAGAGAGGGGTGTTCACCTAGCTATAGAAGGTAAGTAATTTCCATCCAATATAAGTTAAATACAAAGATTATGTGTATATTTTAACATGAAAGATTGTGAAAAATTATGGGTTTAGTTGAAAAACCTAGGTTTTGATAAAAATGGGATTTAACCACGAAAATGATTATGAAATTTGGTGAAAATGATATATTTGAGTTCGTGAGGTTATGGGTAACAATTATCTTCGAAAATTTTCAGAATCCGGGAATGTGGGCTCGGAAGTGAATATTAGGAATCTTCCAATTTGGGTTGGGTAATTACTCTAATAGTTAAATTATGAACTCTTGGACATGTATTGATTAATTTATATAACATTTTACTAGTTTCGGGTTCTTTGGCACCGAGTTGTGGATTTAAAGCATATTTGTGGATCGGGAGTGATATTGAGAACGAGATAAGTCTCTTGCCTAACCTTGTAAGAGGGAACTCATCCACTTAGGTGTATTCTTGTTGCCAATTACTTGTGTGGGGAGCTACGTACGCATTAGGTGACGAGAGCCCGTGCGTAGCTATATTCCATGAGATGTACGGGTAGTCTTAGATTTACATCATGCCTTGATTATATTGTTATGTTTATTATGCATATTAATGGTCTTAAATAAAGCTGAGATTAGGGATTGTAAGGTTGAAACTTTCTAATTTAGATTTCTTATTTCTGGGAAGAATTGAGGAATATATAATAACTTTGAGAAATCCATGCCCACTCATGTCGTAAGTACTTCCGCGAGTGAGGTAAACTTCTCTACTCTTATGGGAGTGGGTCGCTCGCCTCAGCAGGTTAATAGATGCATCTATGGTTCGTGTCGTTCGACTCTCGGCAATGCACGCAGTATATTTTTGGATTGGGTTGTACGACCTCGGCATAACTCGTGCATAATGGCTCGAGAGGTTATAAATTTATTAAATGATAAAAATTGATTCGGGGTTAATAGGTGTTGGTTGGAGACTTTGAAATTTTTCCTCAGTTAGTGGGTCATTTATTCCCTGCTTGAGATTGTATTATTATCATTATTCCCATGTCTCATACCTGTTTAGAATTTCTGTATTTTATTGTTGGCCCATAGTAAATATCGAAGACGACCCCTCGTCACTACTTCTTTAAGGTTATACTGGATAATTACTGGTACATGTTGTTTATGTACTCACGCTACACTTCTATACTAATCGTGCAGGATTTGAGGCAGGTGCATCTGGCAGTCATCCCGGCGCTCACCCTTGATTCTTCTAGACTCACTCGTGAGCTGCTTTACGAGTCCGTTCTGCAGCACCCAGAGTCTCTCTTTTGCATTTATTTTATATCTACTCAATTTCAGACAGTAGTTTAGTGTTTTGTATATTCTACTAGTAGCTCATATACTTGTGACACCAGGTCTTGGAAAATATGCTAGTAGAATTCGATGGCTTTTGAGTATTTATTTTACCACATTTGTTCTTATATTTGTTTACGCTTTGTTTTATTAAATATTTCACCTCTTACTTACTTAATAAATAAAGAAAATAACTAATTCGAAAGTGTTAAAAAGAATAAAGACATGGCTAGTTCACAGTTGGCTTCCCTAGCGGCGACATTGGGTGCCATCACGGCCTATAAGTGAAATTTTGTCGTGACAACATGGTATCAGAGCAATAGGTTCATGTAGGTCTCATAAGTTATGAGCAGGCCTAATAGAGTCTTGCGGATCGGTGCGAAGACGTCCGTACTTATCTTCGAGAGGCTATATGGTGTTAGAAACTACTCTTTCTTTATCTCCTATAGTTTTGTTGATGTTGTGCTAAGTATCTTTCTCTTATTCTATCACATATGGTGAGAACGCGCGCGATAGATGTACCCGATCATGGAGGAGTTGTTCTCCCTGTTGGTAGAGGTCGAGGTAGAGGTTAAGGGAGGGCTCCATCCGTGGTAGAGGACGAGGATGTCCCAGAGTTGCTCCAGTTGTGCCACCAGTGGGTCCTGTTGAGGATCCTTCTATTGAGGAGAAGGGGTGAGGTGCCTGCAGTAGAGCCAGCCCCAACGGATTTCGTGTCCGCACTAGGATTTCAGGAGATCATGAGTTGTATGTTGCAGTTCATGGATTCTATGACTCGGGCTGGTTTATTTCCAGCAGACTCAGCCACATCTCAAGCGGGAGGGGGAGCACAGACCCCTACCGCTCAGGCTCCAGGGCATGCATCTGTCATATATCAGACCCCGGGTGCAGTACCCGTTGGCGGAGCTCAGCTAGTTGCAGCAGCTATACCTGAGCCCATACCAGTTGTGACCAGCTATACTATTTGGGACCAGTTCACACGCCTCTTCCTGGACATATATATTCTACCCTCTCAGAGGGAAGAGTTGTGATTTTAGTTCGAGCAACTCCAGCACGGTCAGATGTCAGTGACCAACTATGAGGCAAGATTCTCTGAGTTGTCTCGCCATGCATTTATGATACTTCCCACCGATGCAAAGAGAGTATGGAGGTTTGTTGCCGGTATGCACTCTGGTATCCAAGCCACTATAGCCCGAGAGGTTGAGATGGGGACTTCGTACGAGCTAGTTGTTGAGATAGTCACCGGCGGAGCTGAGAGCAGGCGATGAGGGATAAGAGGTTTCGATATTCTGGAGAGTTCAGCGTTGCCCTGGATGGGGGAATAGGTCAGTTTGTGAGGAGTTAGCCTAGTAGACCCACATATCCAGCACCACCGCCTCCTCGGGGTGCTCCAGTGAGACCCTATTTCAGCGCAATGCCAGAGAGTTCCTACTGCCCACCCGCTATTCAGGGTTCCTCCAGTGGGTATTCAGGCCATCAGGGTCAGACTTCATATCAGCAGTCCACCGTTCTGAGGGGTTGTTACGAGTGCAGGGATCCTGGCCACATGAAGAGGTTTTGTACCAGACTTTGGGGCAAGGCAGTACAGCAGGGTCATCAGCCTATGATTACAATACCAGTTATCGCACCCGCCATCCGGCCGCCCAGAGGCGGAGGGCAGGTGGGTAGGGGTCATCCTAAAGGTAGAGGTTAGTTAGGTGGAGGCCATTCAGGTGGCGCTCCAGCTAGGTTCTATGCTTTTCCAGCCAGACCAGATGCAATGGCCTTAGATGCCATGATCACAGGTATTATTTGTGTCTGCGGTAGGGATGCTTTAGTACTATTCGATCCAGGGTCTACATATTCATATGTTTCATCTCTGTTTGCTAATTTCCTTGGTGTTCCTCGTGAGTCCTTGGGTACTCTTGTTTATGTGTCCACTCTAGTGGGCGATTCTATTATTGTAGATCGAAACTACCAGTCCTGCATTGTTACTTTTTGTGGTTAAGAGAATAGAGCGGATCTTCTGTTGCTGGATATGACCGACTTTGAGGTCATCCTGGCATGAACTGGTTATCTCCATATCACGTCATCCTTGATTGTCATGCCAAGACTATTACCTTGGCGATGCTAGGGTTGCCTAAATTGGAGTAGATGGGTTCATTTGTCATTACATCTAGTCAGGTTATCTCTTATCTAAAGGCTCGACACATGGTCAAGAAGGTTTGTTTGGCTTATCTAGCTTATGTTCGGGATACTACTACAGAGACTCCGGTGATTGATTCGGTGCCCGTGGTCCGGGAGTTCCCTGATGTGTTTCCTTTTTATCTTCCAGGCATGCCACCAGATCGTGATATCGATTTATGTATTGATTTGGCTCTAGGTACCCAGCCTATCTCTATTCCACCGAACCACATGGCTCCGAAAGACTTGAAGGAGTTGAAAGAACAACTTGAGGAGTTTCTAGCAAAGGGGTTCGTCAAACTGAGTGTGTCGCCTTGGGGTGCACCAGTATTATTCGTGAAGAAGAAAGATGGGACTATGCGGATGTGCATTGATTACCGACAGCTGAACAACGTTACCATTAAGAACAAGTACTCGTTGTCGTGTATTTATGACTTGTTTGACAAGTTGTAGGGTGCTAGGGTTTTCTCTAAGATTGACTTGAGATCGGGGTACCATCAGTTGAAGATTCATGATTCAGATGTTCCGAAGACGGCTTTCCAGACTAGATATGACCATTATGAGTTTCTAGTGATGTCCTTCAGTTCGACTAATGCCCCAACGGCATTTATGGATTTAATGAACTCGGTGTTCATGCCATATATTGATTCGTTTGTCATAGTCTTCATTAATGACATTCTGATCTACTCGCGCAGCATGGAGGAGCACGAGCAACATTTAAGAGTGGTGCTTCAGACCTTGCGAGAACAAAAGTTATATGCTAAGTTATCCAAGTGTGAGTTTTGGTTAGATTCTGTAGCATTCTTGGGGCATGTTGTATCAGGCGAGGGTATTAAGGTAGATCATAAGAAGATTGAGTCAGTTCATAGTTGGCCTTGTCCTACCACAGTGACCGAGATCAGGAGCTTCTTGGGGTTAGAAGGTTATTATCGTCGGTTTGTGGAGGGCTTCTCCTCTATTGCAGTACCTTTGACTAGATTGACCCAGAAGGGTGCTCCGTTCCGATGATCCGATAATTGCGAAGTGAGCTTTCAGAGGCTCAAGACCGCCTTGACTTTAGCACCAGAGTGAGTTGGGGACCCGGGTAGAGCTCAGCACAGCCTTTCATCTGCAGACCGACGGGCAGTCAGAACAGAAGGTTCAGATCTTGGAGGATATGCTCAGAGCATGTGTGATTGACTTCGGAGGGCAGTGGGATAAATTCCTGCCTTTTGCCAAGTTTGATTACAACAACAGTTATCAGTCCAACATCGAGATGGCTCCATTTAAGGCTTTATATGGTTGGCGATATCGTTCGCCCATCAGATGGTTTGATCCGGGTGAGGCTAAGTTATATGGTACTGATTTGGTAAATGATGTCTTGGAAAAGATAAAGTTGATTCAGGAGCGACTTTACACCTCACAGTCCAGACAAAAGAGTTACGTGGATCAGAAGGCGCGTGATTTATCATTTATGGTGGGCGAGAGGGTTCTCTTGAAAGTCTCGCCGATGAGGGGAATCATGAGGTACGGGAAGAAGGGCAAGTTGAGCCCAAGGTTTATAGGTCCATTTGAGGTGTTTAGGCGAGTTGGGGAGGTTGCTTATGAGCTTGCTTTGCCTCCTAGTCTATCGGGAGTTCATCCAATTTTCCACGTGCCTATGCTCCGGAAGTATCATGCCGACAGGTCGCATGTGTTAAACTACAGCAAGGTTCAGTTAGATGAGAGCCTGGGTTATGAGGAGGAGCCAGTTGCCATTGTTGACAGGCAGGTTCACCAGTTGAGGTCCAAGAAGATTTGGGCGGTAAAAGTTCATAGGAAGGGTCAACCAGTCGAGGAGGCGACTTGGGAGACCGAGGAGGACATGCGGAGCAGATATCCACACTTATTTGGTACTCCAGGTATGATTCTAGACTCATTCGAGGACGAACATTTGTTTAAGAGGTGGAGAATGTAACAATCTCACCGGTCATTTTGCATTCTAGATCCCCATTCCCCTAAATAAGACTCTTTGTATGTGCTTTTACTGTTTTATGCCTTGCGAAAATGGTTAGATCGGATTTGGAAGGATTCGGGTTGAAATCGGAACACTAAATTCCTAATATTGGCTTTAAATAATTAAGTTTGACTTGGGTCAATATTTCTAGTAAATGATGAACCGGGATTTGACTTGGGCATGTGTTTGGATCGGGTTTTGGATGACCCGGGAGCATTTCGGCGCCTAAAGTTTGAAGTTGGCTCATTGAAGGTTTTAAAGTTCTTTAAAATTTGGTTTGAAGTCAGTTTTGGTGTTATCGAGGTCCGTTTGGAATTCCGAGCCTAGGAATAGCTCTGTATGGTGATTTAAGACTTGCTCGCAAATTTTGGTGTCATTCCGAGTAGTTTAAGTATGATTTGGCGTGTTCGGAGCAAATTGGAAGAACTTGAAGTTCATAAGTTGTTTCGATTTGGTTTGGAGCGTGATTCTTAGTTTTGGTGTTGTTTTTCATGTTTTGTGAGGTCGAGCAGGTCAGTTTTATGATTTTGCATTCGTTGGTATGTTTGGACGAGGCCTCAGGGGCCCCGGATGCCATTCGGACGATGCGCGGAACTCGTTTGGACTTGGAGATATGGCTGAAACAGGAGAGCTTCTGGTGCAATCGCACATGCGAGGAGCTAGCCGCAGGTGCGAGCGTGTGGCCTCGGAAGCGGTTTTGGGTGAGTTGGTTTTGGTCCGCAGAAGCAGAGAGATTTCTGCAGGAGCGGCCTCGCTTCCGCGAGGGAAGGGCCGCAGGTGCGAAGAGGGGTCGGCCAGGCTTGGGTCGCAGATGCGAGAGGCGAGCCGGAGAAGTGGTCTCGCAGGTGCGGTGTCCTTTCCGCAGGTGTGCCCAGTGTTGTGCTTGGAGCGTTCCGTAGAAGCAGGTCTTCGTCTGTAGATGCGGCCCATGGTCCGCAGAAACAAAAATGTTGGAGACAGTGAGATTCATTTAATACGGGACTTGGGCCATTTTTGGCTCATTTATTTCACTTCTTCAGCAATTTTTGGAGCGTCTTAGAGAGGCGTTTTCACCTAGATATTGAAGGTAAGTAATTTTAATCTAATGTAAGTTAAATACATAGATTGTGGGTAGTTTTTAATATGAAAAATTATGGTTTAGTTGAAAAACCTAGGTATTGATAAAAATGGGATTTAACCACGAAAATAATTATGAATTTGGGTAAAAAATTATATATTTGAGTTCGTGAGGTTATAGGTAACAATTATCTTCGAAAATTTACTGAATCCGGGCACGTGGGCCTAGGGGTGAATATTAAGAATCTTCCAATTTGGGTTATGCAATTACTCTAAGAGTTAAATTATGAACTTTTGGATATGTATTGATTAATTTATATAACATTTGACTAGTTTCAGGTTCTTTGGCACCGAGTTGTAGATTTAAAGCATATTTGTGGATCAGGAGTGATATTGAGAACGAGATAAGTCTCTTGCCTAACCTTGTAAGAGGGAACTCATCCACTTAGGTGTATTCTTGTTGCCAATTACTTGTGTGGGGAGCTACGTACGCATTAGGTGACGAGAGCCCGTGCGTAGCTATATTCCATGAGATGTACGGGTAGTCTTAGATTTACATCATGCCTTGATTATATTGTTATGTTTATTATGCATATTAATGGTCTTAAATAAAGCTGAGATTAGGGATTGTAAGGTTGAAACTTTCTTATTTAGATTTCTTATTTTTGGGAAGAATTGAGGAATATATAATAACTCTGAGAAATCCATGTCCACTCGCGTCGCAAGTACTTCCGCGAGCGAGGTCAACTTCTCTACTCTCATGGGAGCGGGTTGTTCACAATGGCAGGTTAATAGATGCATCTATGGTTCGTGTCGTTCGACCATCCGCAATGCACACAGTATTTTTTTGGATCGGGCCGTACGACCTCGGCATAACTCGTGCGTAATAATACTCGGAGCCTGATTACACTTGATATTACTTTATGGCTCGAGAGGTTATAAATTTATTAAATGATAAAAATTGATTCGGGATTAATAAATGTTGGTTGGAGACTTTGAAATTTATCCTCAGTTAATGGGTCATTTATTCCCTGCTAGACATTGTATTATTATTATTATTATTCCCATGTTTCATACCTGTTTAGAATTTCTGTATTTTATTGTTGGCTCATAGTAAGTGTCGAACTCGACCCCTCGTCACTACTTCTTCGAGGTTAGACTGAAAACTTATTGGGTACATGTTCTTTATGTACTCACGCTACACTTCTTCACTAATCGTTCAGGATTTGAGGCAGGTGCATCTGGAAGTCATCCCGACGCGCACCCTTGATACTTCGAGACTTAGTGGTGAGCTATTTTTCGAGTCCGTTCTGCAGCATCCAGAGTCTCTCTTTTGCATTTATTTTCTGTTTACTCTATTTCAGACAGTAGTTTGGTGTTTTGTATAATCTACTGATAGCTCATACACTTGTAACACAAAGTCTTAAAAAATATGCTAGTAGACATTCGTGGCTTTTGAGTATTTATTTCACCACACTTGTTCTTATATTTGTTTACGCTTTGTTTTATTAAATCTTTCACCTCTTACTTACTTAATAAATAAAGAAAACAACTATTTCGAAATTATTAGAAAGAATAAAGACATGGCTAGTTCACAGTTGGCTTGCCTAGCAGCGACGTTGGGTATCATCATGGCCTATATAAGTGAAATTGGATCGTGACAGATACGATACAATACAACAAGTAACAACCGTCCAAACAAACTGTCGAGGACATGATATTGTATTTAATCTTAGTTATTTAGTACTAAAAGTGTTTCTAAGTCTTGGATATTAGTTTAATGTTACTCTTAGAAAATGTTACTCCCTCCGTTTTAATTTATGTGAACTTGTTTGATTGAGTACGGAGTTTAAGAAAAAATGAAGACTTGTAGAATTTGTGGTTCTAAATAAGTCAAAAAGGGGGTCCAGAGTAATTGTGTAGTTATAAAAGTTTCTCATTAAGGGTAGAATTGAAAGTTTAATTTAAATTGTTTTCAAATTTAAAAAGTGGTCATTCTTTTTTAAACGAACCATAAAAAAATATAGGTTCACGTAAATTGGAATGGAAGGACTAATACATTATATCCATAGAAAAGGTTGATATATCTATAGGCTCCACTTACACTGAGGACGATGGAACAGCATCAATCCTAGTTAGCTTCTGTCACTTTATTTCTTTAGCGTCTGTCACAATAATGATCTAAAATTATGTAACTCCTATTGTTACAACAATATTGGGTCAACCGAACTTTATTTTCAACCACTGAGCCAAGCTCTAATTGTGTTGTGGCTGGATTGAACTTGATTTTGCTCGGGAAAGTTACACATATAGCTGCTTGACAAAAGTGTTTACTTTCGCTAATAAATATACATAAATTATACATTAATTACACATACATAAATTATATATATACCGGATATTTTTTCGGTGAGCGGTTATATCGTGTATATATATATATATTCTATTTTGGGCTTCACAGAGATAAAGAGGCTAGTTTTGCTTAGTATTTGATTATTGGTATTATGTAGTCCAGAATAAAATAAAAGACACACATGATTACTAAATTAAGTACATAGTTATAGTTATGTATTTCGCCTAAATTGTAATATAGGAATGTGTACTAAATGAAAATTAGTAGGCATTTGACAGCCTAAATGAGCATTATTTCATAGTTTAATACTTTAATTAGGTCGAGGTTGAGTTATCAGAATTCTCAACAATAAAATGAGTCCAGGGAACATGTAAACCCCTAAATGGCTCATAACCCAACCCAGATCGACAAGCTTCCCATGCACACGTGGATGATGTTGTTATGTTAAGTTAACTTTCACATAAATTTTATAACTTTATATAAATTCTTAAATTTGTTTGGGGCTAATGAGTCAAACCTTTATGATATCAACTATGGAATCTTAGTTATCATGTTTTATGTATAGTTTATGAATCAATAAATATTTTTAGTTGGTTCGCTCTGCATTCTTCCAGTTTTGAAGCGTGATAAGAAAATATTATAGTGTGCTCCTCACATGCGATATATCACTATCTATCCTTGCTTTAACATAATGTTTAACTTCTTTTTATGCGAAGATATTAAAAATGTATCATTGCCATAGGTCATCCAAGAGCAATACATCATGAGTAAACTACATCAAAAACTTAGTACAAACCATACGTTAATATAGTTATACAGACATATTTCTAAAAATTCAATGAGAGTTATTAATATATAGAAAAATATAATTCAAGGGAGTTTTTAGGATACAAGATAGTTTAAGTTAGTAACTAACAAAAAAATAATTTAAGACGAATTTTATGTTGAGTTAAATAGCTACGTGTAGTGTCACATGTCAAAACTTTTAGTTAATTAGGAGCATGTACCAGATTGACATCTAAGAATTCAACGCAAGATGTTTTAATACATAGGAGAATAAAGTATAAGAGATTTTGGGAATACCGAATAGTTTAAGTAATTAACAATAACGTGATAGTTTAGGGGATTTTAGGGTATTCACGCAAAATTAAATGATCAATGTTAGCATAGAGGAATTGCAATTCCGACCTCAAATTAATTCCTTCAAATCATCAAATCCCACTTTCCAAAATCATAGTCGAAAATTCCCAAATCTTACCTTAAATTCATATAATAGTGTAATAAACCATGTGTAATCAGTATCTATCACCAAATTAAATAAACTTCACTTACCTTTTCAATTGTAGTGAAAATTCTCCCAAATTTCGCCTCCAACCGAGTTTCATAACTCCAAATAATTAAAAAAAAAAAAAAAACTTTGATATATAGGTATGCCCAGTGATTCTGCATTTGCGGTCACTTAACCGCATATGCGATGTCACTTATGTTGTCAACTCATCGCATCTACAATTCCCTTCTCATAACTGACCTTTCGCTTCTGCGGCTCAACATGTGCATATGCGCTTCCGCTTTTGCGGACAGTTCATCTCACCTGCGGCCCCTGCTCAACCAGCCCAAATTCGCTTCTACGGAGGATTCTCTGCTTCTGCGCTTGCGCATCGGCGCTCTCTTGCCATAACCTGCAGACCCAGCCTTCCCCAACCAATCACTATATTTGTGGCCAACCAGTCGCTTATGTGGTCTTGCACCTGCGTCCCAACCATCATAGGTGCGGAAGTACCAGAACTCAGCAAACTTCAGTAATGCAACCAAGTCTCAAACTAGTCTGAAATTAATCGGAAACACACTCGGTCCCTCCGGAACCCCGTCCAATTGCACCCCAATTCAAGCATAAGGAACTAATGAACTTTCAACTTCCAAAACTCGTGCTGAACCATATCAAATCAACTCGAAATGACCTAAAGTTTTGTATGCAAGTCCCAAATAACATAACGGATCTATTCCAACTCCTAAAATCATAATCTGATCCCGATATCGATAAAGTTAACTCTCGGTCAAACCTATCAACCTTCCAGACCTTCAACCTTCTAACCTTCGCTAATCCATGCCAAAATTACCTAGGAACTTCTAAATTCAAATCCGTACATACACTTAAGTCCAAAATCATCATTCCGACCTAACGAAAGCATCAAAACTTCGATCCGAGATCAAATACATAAAATTCAAACTTGATCAACTCTTCCAACTTAAAGCTTCTAAAATGATAATCTTTCTTCTAAATCAATTTTGAACCGCTCGAAAATCGAAATCGATCATACACGCAAGTCATGATACATCATATAAAGCTACTTGCGGCCCCCGAACTACCGAAGAGAAATGCAAATAATAAAAATAACTTATCGGGTCGTTACAATTCATTGTGCCACTTACCCACTTAAACTATTTGGTCCCCAAATTCCTTCCAATCTATTTTTCCCTATATATTAAAAAATTGTTAGTTATCTGGAAAAATGTGTTAGATGACTCGCAAAAAGGCGTGTGGTCAATGAAAATAGCCATTAAAACAACCTCACCTGAATGTGTGTGTATATATATATGTATATATATTCTAGTTTTTTTTTCAGTTCTCAATATTGGTTCCCTCTTAAATATTCTTCTTCTTTTGTTTTCTCTGTAATTTTTTATTCTCCTTCTTATTTTAGTTATCTTTTATTTCTTACCCATATAATTGAAAGAATATCCATTTAAATCTTTTTATTAAACCTAATCCTTATAGAGAATAAAGTTGAATCGATTGAACCTTGTTTATGTAATATAGAATTAGAAAATATAGTTGTTGGCCGATTAGTTTCTTGTTTGTAGAATATTGCTTTGTATAATCTTATTTGTATAATATAAGATGATTTTAGAATGCAATATCATATCCCTTCATTTATTTATTTTTTTCCGGCAAAGTGAATGCAAACAAGGGCTTATTCAACTGTAATCTAGCAAAAAATACAATCTCAATTAAAATTACAAATAACACATTGCATTAGATCCTATTTTAGACAAAATACCTAGAATTTATCAGTCATCCGAGAGTAATATACCATGAGTAAGCTACACAAAAATTTAGTGCTAACCATAATTTAATATAGTTATACATACACACCCAACGAGAGTTATTAATATATACAAAAATATAGTTGGGGAGAATTTTTAGGATACAAGATAGTTTAAGTTGGTAACTAAAAAATAAGTTTAAGGAGTTTTTTAGGTTGTGTTAAATAGCTACGTGTAGTGCCACATGTTAAAGTTTTTAGTTAATAGGAGCGTATAAGAGACACACCTCTAAGTATTCACATTCAAATAATTTAAGTAAGTAACGGATAAAAATGTGATAGTTTAGAGGGTCTGAGGATATTCACCAAAAGTAAATGATCAATGTTTAGCATAGAATAATTGCAAAATCCTTCATAACTCAACAATATTGTAAAGCAGAGCAAGCAAGCATGCAACACATTGTCTTTATACATATTGGTTACAAATTACTATTGAGATGGTTGTTTGACAGGCTTCCCTTTCTCCCTTAGCTTGGCTATGGATTCTTTCATAGCCTCCTTTCTTCTCTTGCTAGCTAATACTTTAGCTATGACACCACTCATATTTGGGTCCTTTTTCTCCTGATCTGATGTGGGTGGGGGTGGTGGAGGCCTTCTTGCAGCAGCATTTGCCTTGTTGTTACCTGCATTTAGCGCAACTCCGGCCAAGCCCAAGGCAAGACTCCTGCGAGAGAGAAGAGTTGTATCCAATCCTTTTTTATCATGAAAAGCCAAAAGGATACTCTTATTGGTTGATAATGTAGCTGCTGCAATTGGAGACAATGACTGAGCCATAACTTTGCTTGGACTGTTTGCTCTCTAAATGAATTGATATATTTCTATAACTCAAGAAGACGAAATATTCTTCTGTGGATAATCAAGCAATTGGGATTCGAATTTTTATTGGTTGGTTCTTGATAAGTTGTTGTTTTAGTGGGCCCTTCTTTCTGTCTATCCGAATGAATGCAGTTAGTTTTCTCTGTTTTCTTTCCTATACAATATTTGAAACTTATTTATCAAAATTGTTTTAATTTTATATATTTTCTGCCCTAACAAAGATTTAGTTATAATTTATATACAATCCATTATTAGTGCCTTAAATTAGGGGATTCGGTTACTCTCTTTTCTTTTCTTTTCTCATCTCCTCTTGCCCTATTCTCTGTTGCCTCTCTCCGCTCAAAACTCTATTAATTGAGTGCCAAATTATGTGGGTACTGAAGCCACGCTACATATTTTACCATGCAGTAGGAAAATAGGAGTTACCAGTCAATTTTATATTTGATGTAAACATTAATACCTTGAAATTGAAGAACACATAGACGTCCAAAAGCAATGGCAATCAGGAGTGACCCATTATTTTCCTTAATTATACCACTGACCGCTTCTTCTTTTGCAATCCCAAAAGTGTTAACTGTTTTTCTACTAGTATTTGTAGTTATTCCTTTACGAAAGAACATCCACATCGAGCACTAATCATTTGATAATGAGATTCAAGGCATTATTTGTCTGATTCACCACATCTGCCTGATACCCAAATATTTTTCCTTATTTTTTCACACTTTCTTTCTAACTAGAATTTATTTTCAAAATATATGGAATCTTGCAAATAGCTACAGATTCAAGGCAAGTTATTTGTAAATAAAACTCATGTATCGACATTTACCAGGAACTTCTAAACTAACTCCCTTTCTTCTTGCTTCACTCCACCCAAATCATTCAGTTCTCATCAATATTCAAGTTTTTCCGTTGAAATAATTATGAATCGGTGTACATGTGTCGATATGGTATATCAACATACAAATTAAAAATAAATTTCGTACAAATTTAATGCAAATTTGAATATCTACAACATCATACATAGTAAAAATAAATTTCATACAACTAATTATATATTACTGTACAACTTTCATACATTATTTATACCCAGTTAAATACAACTACAATATCATACAACTTAAATACAAATTTTATATAATATGTCTTTTGTATATTTTGTATCTGATTTATATATATATTGTATGTGGTGTGTGCTTTTTTCTCTCTAAAATTGCAATCAAAACTTACTCTCTTAATACAATTTTGATACATATCAACAACTTTATGTAAAAAGATAGTATTGATAACTTAAATATAAATTTTATACAACGATTCATACATTATGCAACTATGTTTTAACTTTCATACAATATTCAAATAAAAATTAACTACAACAGAATATAATTTACATACAATTATAATACAACTTTACAACAATTTCGTAAGTATATTGTATATCATGTGTTCTTCTTCTTATTATTTTTCGAGTTTCAATCTGAAATTAAGCCAAATAATATTCCCAATTGTTTGTAACAACACTCAATCTAAACAAATAATAGTTTTTGAAAACCCAAATTCGATTTCAACGCTTCAAAACTTTTTAATGGCTGTCAATGGTGGAAAGTGAAACACCTTCAAAATTTATTGATTGACAATTTCAATTTGAACATTAATTGTGCAACATGAAAGGAAATTGCTAAGTTAAAACGATTAAAATCTATTGATGAATTCTATTAAAACTCTATACAACAAGAAAGCATAAAAAACAAAGAACATCAAATGAAGAAAAATTGGGGAAAAAAACAGAGAAGGAGAGTAGAGACACGAAGAGAGAGAGAGAGAGAGAGAGAGAGAGAGAGAGAGAGAGAGAGAGAGAGAGAGAGAGAGAGAGAGACAAGTATAAATAGATAAGAAAATAACTGATATTACTTATTCAATTCCTAATATAAAGGGATACTCATTTAATACTTATTTGTATATAATTGGTAAAGTGTATATGATCATGTAATTAAATTAAAATTTGGCTAGTAAGGGTAATAAGGTTTCAAATAAGTTTAAAAATGGGAACTTTTCATAATTGCAAGACTTAGAAGACTATATCACAGAAAATACAACAAATTCTTATATTACATTTCATACAACTATTGATTGCCATATATATCAAGAAAGATATCCATCTCCCTTTATTTGTGCGAAACTTAATAAATTGAATTAACATGACCCAAAAATTTTGGCATACTTTAAGGAATTAGGAATGGTATCAGTTTATATATATATAAATGAAGAAGCAAACTTTGGGGTGGGGGTAGGGGTGGCTATTTTTGGATGGTGTATAGGGGTTCTTAGAGGGAGAACATGAAAATCTTGTAAAATTTAAAAAACCGAAAAGGCATGTTTTAGGTGAGACGGAATATGAGAGATATATTAGGATACTTTTTAGGCGAGAGAATCGCAATAGAGATATATTAGAGATATAAAAAGTTATAAATTTTAAAAAAATTATAATTTATGTAATTTTATAAAAGGTGTTGTAACTTATTAAAATAAGTTATAAATAAGTTGTATTCAGCATAAATTTCACTTTAAAAAATTCCGTTTACAATCGATCCACGACCCAAGTTGAGGCAAGACGAAACGAGTCCGCATCTGAATGGATTGTCTATTATACCCTACATTTATGTTCTGTTACGAGGATAAATTAGTAATTGTGACGAAATATTTAGGACTTTTGCTTCTTTTTTTTTAAAATCAAATTCAATGTACAAACACATTTTTCTTCGAACCAATATTCACCGAACTCTAGCTTACAAGCTGCTCCTTTCTCTCTCTCTCAATTTCTTCAAATTTTTGCTCCTCTGTTTTCCTCTCAAAGTTTCTCCATTTAGGGCTCGATGTGTGTCCTCTACTTCTCAATTCTGGTGAGTATTTTTGCTCCATTCCGATTGTTGCTAATGGGATTTTGCTGTTTTAATCCAATGTATGTCAGTAATTGCATCTGATTTACACATAATAGATACCCAATTGCATGATTTTGAGTATTTGGTGGATACAAATCTGACTTTAACTCCTTTTTCCCGATGCTTCTCAAATGGTGTGCTTTCTAAACTGCCTATCAAGTGTGCGAGTTGCTATGTTTTGGTTTGTTGGTTTTCAATCAAAAAGTAGGAGCTATAACTTGCACAATTCAAGTTATTTAATTTGCTTAGGTATCTGAAAGAAACAGTAAGTTTGATGTAATAGCTATAGACACAACTGTCACCTGGTATTGAAAGAAGTCTGTCTTGTATGCCAATCTGGTTTTGAACCGACTTTTTGACTTCAAATCTTCATGCCTTAAGAAAAATGTGCTTTTCTTATTTGGTTACAAGTTCAAGGTGTTTGATGGTATGCCTGAAACAGTAGAATACTATTTTTTCCCCAGGTGTTCTATGATATACTCATCTATCATTCAGGAAATATTAAGTACATTATTACTTACAATGGACAGTATTGCTAAACAATATAATAGCCTATTTATCTTGTGTTCCCAGTGTTTTCATTTTTCTCTTTTGGTTGGAACCCCCAACCCTTTAAATCCTGATACCATAACAAGAGAATTTTGATTCAAAATATAATAGCATAATAAGAGAATTTGGAATTAAATAATGAGGTATCAATTCTTTGGGTGGTTTTCGGTATTGAGAATTGCATTTGAAGTTAATAGAAATGTACTATAAATCTAAATTTTCAAGAATTATTGTCTCTCTCTGTGTGTGTATAGATTTTGAAGGATTACATATATGAACCAACTATGATAGCAAATGTTTTGGGAAAGCAATCAATCCTCCCAAGCTCTCCGTCATCTTCATACATCACTTAAGGCTCTGAATATGTGTGATTTACTTTACACGGTTTCTGTTAGGATTTAGCCAATCATCTCATGAAACTTGCATTAGTTAGTGGAGCGCGTTTTTATTTTCCCACTAATAAGAGGCATGTATACTACGGAAGTTTGTTTTGAGAGATATAAATTTCAGGTTCATGTCTGAGAGCAGTTGATCAAGAAAAAGCGAAGGTGCCTAAAATTTTTGAACCTGCAATACCTGTCAGAATACCTGTCGTTGAAGAAATAGATGAAGCAAAAATGAGAACAAAACTAAGGTCCTCAACTATATCGAAGTTCTTTTCTCTGCTGTTGGTAATACTCATGATTGCTTTTGATGTATCAAGTACTGATTCTCCATTAGCTGAGGTAAATGAGGTTGATAGCTCAGAAAATGATCTAGAACTAGGGCAGCATGAGAAAGTTTCTTTAGTTCGCCTAGCAAAGGGGAATGAATACTCTGATAGCTCAGAAAGGGATCTAGACCAAGGGTGTCTTACAGCTTCATATCTTCAGCTTGAGTTGGCCGAAACAACTATCAGTTTTGATTCTGTACTTGAGTCAGTGAACCACATTAATACTGAAAGCTTAAGCTTTGTGAAAGACGATTCTGCTTTTGAAGATGCCCAACCTTTGGAAATGCTGCAGAGATCTCCGATTGATAGAAATGGAGGTAATGTTGGAGCATTCCATGTCCTGGGAATTTCCTCATCCTCACTTGTCCTGGGTCTGCTAGCTGCTACAGTTCTCCAGATCTATCTAAAGAGAAGAAGTGATAAGATCACTCTGCATCCAGTAGATGAAGTCTCAAGTAAGAAAATTGTAGATGAACTTCAAATTCACCAGCATCTGCCTGCGCTTATTATCAAATTGATAGTTGACAGAATATTATATGTAGATATACTATTGAAATCATACAGTAAATGCACCCTATTATCATACTTGCAATAACTCCTAGTAATGTGATTTTCTTTGTCCAAGGTTGGACTCTCGTCGGGCTCTCCAATAATTGTTCCTCCTAATGTGACAGAACATAATGTTGTCAAAGAGAAAGAATATTCCTCTCAAAACTGGCCAACAGAGGTTGATGTCGCAGGAGAGTACTCTTGTACTTCAGAAATGAGCTGCAGCTTTCAGATGAGTTCAACTTATAGAGAGAAATACCCCGAATCAGTAAATGATGAAGCTCAGAGCATAGAGAAGAAACATAGAAAGAGTAATAGGAGAGAGTCCCTGGCTGCATTTGATGAGTACTCAATGGGTTCACCTTCTTTTGGAAGTATCACTACATACGAGAGGATTCATGGCAAGCATGAAAGTGGAAGGGAAGAAGTCATCATCCCGGTAAGGCGCTCAAGCAGAATTAGAAGTCATGTCCCTTCTTCAACGTTTAGATTCTGAAGATGTTTTGCTTGTTTGCTAGAGCAGAACCAGAAGTCATGTCACAAGCATACAACACAAGCGAACATTTTTTTAGGCATAGTCATTCCTACCTAATACCTTCTGATGTAATTGAAGTGATTCAGACGTAGTGATTTGTGTTCTTTTTTATGTTTTACTTAGCTGATGTCTTTGATAGTGCAACTTTCTACATGCTGTTTGTGTAAGTTGGGAAATTTCTAGTGGTTTGTGCTTAACCCATTTGGGAATTTCCAGAGGTTGGTGCATAGCCCATTCTACATGCTGTCTCTTTGAGTTTAGGATTTCCGGTGGTCTGTGCATAACACTTTGCTTGACCTCCTAGTAGTAGCTGGGGCATTGAAGATCAACGTTGAGTACCATTATGGTGGTCTCTAAAACAACCAAATATGGACGTATGGTCTGGGGTTATCGGTCAAGTAAGCACGTTATTAAAGCTCTTATAAATATAAGTAGAAAATGCAGAGGACCAGATGCAAAAATATGAGCTGGTTTATTGTGTGGAAGTGAAAAGAAATTAGGAAGAAAATAGAGTTGTGGAAGATCATAACTTTTCCGTCTTGTTGCATTCATCGCGGTGAGGAACCAGGGGAAAGGCAACTAGTAACGGAAGAGATGAGGAAAATAGTACACTACATTTTTAATATAGTACTAGTCTTATGATACGTGTCTCGCGCGTGTACTTTAGCTCCAGTGAGTAAATTGTTTATAAAAGTCATAAATATTATTAGAAATTATGTTTGAGTAATAAATTGGAAGTCTAATTAAATAAATTGGAATGAAGAGGTTGGAGTTATTGATACTAATGGACAATGTAAGCAAAAAAGATTTCTTTTTTGTTGGTCTGAACGTGAATATGCATTTATCAAGAATTGTGGTTAGTACTTATGGCAATGAAAGATCGCAAAGAATATTAAAATTAACTTTCTAAATAATAGTGTACATGCTTTTAACAATAAAACAATTTTTATATGGCAACGCGAAGAAGCATTAGACGGCAAATTTGTAGAAACGATAACCTTTTAACATAAGTTGAACACTATGCATACCTGACGTGCCAAACCTAGAATGCCTTTTCGGAAGAAATTTATTCATTATGAGATTCTCTTTGAAATACTTTATATAGTTAAACACAATTAAAACAATGAGAAGATCTATATAAGTAAAATTTTGATTGTTAAATTCCGAAATTTTAGAAGAGATTTAATAACTGAAATTTATCTTACTGTAAAGTCCTAAATAATAGAAACATACTTAAGTAAATATTCCTAAATATTAGGAAAATAATTAAATAATTATTTCAAAATATTAGAAAAATAATCAAATGACTATTTTGTCTAGTGTGAACTCTATTTTAAAAGGGTAAATAAGGCAAACGACATTTCGCTAAGAGTCTTCGTGCTTTTAATATAGTACTAGTTTTAGAGTACGCACACATACTAATAAATTTAAACTTTTTAGAAATCGCATAAATAAATATTGTAAGAAATATTTTGTGTGCTATAAAATAAAACAAAAGGAAAAAAGTCATTATTACAAGATTGTCCTAAAAAATTCTCAATCAAAGTCTCTTCCCTCTCCGCCTATTACGTATAAGCAATTACGTGTGATAACAAAAATAATAATATTTAACTTTATGTGTGAAATACACAATATTGTAAATATATTTTAGAACTAATTTCAAAAATAGGAACAAATAATAAAAAATATTGAATTTGAGAATACAAAACAGTAGAGAGAAGAAAAAACAAGATGTTATGTAAAGCAGGACACTAACGAAAAATTGAAAACTAATTAAATCACGCATCAAAATAATAAAAAATATAAGATGGCAAGTGGTTAAAAGGACAGAAGCAAAAATAAAGAGAAAGAAGAAGATACCTATGTGCTGTAATGGAGATGAATGTAACCTGAGAAAAGTATTTAGTTCCCTTAGCTCTCATATACAAGAGAAGAATTGGAATTGGAAATCCAAAAAAGATGTGTCTTTTGGGCAGTGTTATTGTGCGGGGTGGGATTAAATATTAGGAGTTTCTAATAAGGAAAGATTTAATAATTAATATTTTAATTGATTTCAAAGTTCAAAATATTTGAAAAATAACTTAAATTACTATTTTGTTCAGTCTAAAAATTTATTTTTAATGGTAAAAAAAGCGAATGGCATTTTGCTAAAAGCCTTATAATATAGTATATAGAGTATAGATAAATAGATGCTTGCATAGCGTATTTTAGTAATAATACAAAGATACCCCAATCTTTATTTTAATTTAAAACGAGAGCAAAAAAAAAAATAACTTTTCAATGCTAATCTATAAATTGTAATGTTATCATTTTGACCCTAAATATTTTCCCCTTCATCTAAGAATCTTTAACTATTTTTTCCTCCTATATTATGTTCGTTTTCTTTTCTACAATTTCTCTCATTTATGCCTTTTAAATTATATCCTTTAATTTACTTTCATTATTTTACCTGGTGCTATTTTTTATATTTGTATTAGATATTGTTAGGTATAATCCATCGTCTGTTTAGCACAAGTTGCATAGTGAATTGGTATAATGATGGTTAATATATGCTCTGGATGATAAATTTGTAAAATAATTATTATAATATTAGTTTATAATTCGAAAATATCTCACCCAAACAAAATTGATTTGAAAGCATACACGTTTGCAACAAAAAAGTAGTGACAAACTTTAGAAAGATATTTCTAAAGATTATGAAATCCAAAGAAGCTCTAACTTTTCTTTGGTTTCACCTCTGTAATATATCGATAGCCAAGGCCTTGATGTAGCAAGATAGAGAAAAACCAGCAAGAAGGTGCAAGAGAAATTATGGCATAAATCAACCAAATCTTTGAGAAAATAAGAAGATAATCAATTGCACATATATTTAGCTACCATGTCCTCAACCTATGTGAATTATAAACAAATATATAATACAAAAAGAATAAAATAAAATAAAAACTATATTGAGATGTGTAGTATGTGTATATTATATATTATCAAATCTTCTTTACTAATCCTTGAGTGATATCCATCAAAATCATAGCTACCATACCACGGGATAGAATACTCGGCATAAACCCTTTCGCGAAACCCTACTAACTACTAACATAGATCTATTCATTATAAGATTTATTCAAAGTGATTATTGTCAAACTATAGCTACCAATCCTCCTCTTAGATCTCATCATCGGGAGAAACACCAAACAATATTGTCAACATCAAACTTTGAGAACACATATTAAGCCTCCGATCTTTGAGAAACTTTTACAACTATTCTTTATACTAATTTGTTAGAATTTATAGAAGTAAAATCCTATTTGATTTTAAATTCCTAATATAGTTCGTAAATCTATCATATAAGGGAAGATTTAGTAGGGGAAATTTTAGTTGATCTAAAATTCTAAAATAAGAGAAATAATTAAATAACTATTTTATCTAATGTGAAATTAATTTTTAATGGGTAAGAAAGGGAATGACATTTCGCTAAGGGTTTTCATGCTTTTAATTATAGTACTAGTCTCTATATACGTGCGTTGCACGTAAATCTTCAGTCAATTATTTTTATGATATAACAATAAATTAAAGTTATTAAAATATTTTATATACAAGAGGAAAGAATTGCTTTGAATATCAATGTTATTACATTAACATAAAACTTGAATTTCAACGATTGGATGTTCGTCTTAACATGCAAAGATGATCTATTTGTTATTATGCTATAAGAACAAATACTATCTAAAGTACTTAACATTTGCAGGTTAAGACGATATCCAACAATTGAAACATAGTTCTTGACGATGCTATAACAATTTGCAATTTTTACCTTTTCATGTAGTACATTAAGTATAAATATTAGTTATAATTTGCATATTTGGTTATTTATAAAAATTCAAAATAAAGTTGACTTTCCGATATAATTTTTACCCAATTACTTATCAAGGAGATGTAATTAAAGATTTATTGACTTAGCTTGATGCATGGCTAAATATCTTTAACTTTATGACATCCACTTATAAATAAGATATGTATTCAAGTTAATAAAATACTAAAAGTATGTATTAGCTTGTAGTCCGATTTTCGTTGTATAAGATAAAGACGAAGGTAGGAATTACAAAATCAAGTTTGCTTAACCTTCGGAAAGAATTATATAATAATAATATTAAAAGAATTGACTATTTAGTAGCCGAGTAATTATAAAACACATTTGGTGGCTATTATATATGCTTTCCGTAGCTTTTATGGCTTCTATAATTTAATTTCTTTATTTATCTTCTCAAAATAAAATACCAACGACGTTTATAATTTTTTATTACAGCATTCTTATTTTTTTCCTTGTGTAATCCAGATGGAACTTTGATTTATAAAAGAAAAAGGATAATTGTAAGTTTTTGGGTTAATTGAAATGAAAAAAATTGTCAATTTGAATTGGAAACGATTTCAAATTCATGGCCAGTTGACCAAAATTTAGGGAAGCAAAATTTTAGTTGAATCAGAATTCGACATAGTTGATGAGGTTAATATTACTATTCTATCCAATACCTTATCTTTTTGAAAAACAAAATTTAAATTTTAGGGACATAAAAGTCAATCAATATTTCGATGATATTTTTATCGTTCAAGATTTAACGCTTAGCATTCATGCTTTTATAATAATATAGATATATATAGATAGATGGATAAAAGATGAATGAAAAATTGTAAACCTAGTAAAACAGAACTGAAATTCATGATATCAGCAAAATTGATAGCGTCTAGACTGTGCTTGTGTGGGTTGTGGGGTTGCCTATGATATATATATATATACTCTCCTTTACTCTTGATCAGTGGAAATCATATTACGTATAGATTCTTTTTGCATGTGTAGAAGGTGAACGTTGAAAAAACTAGCACCCATTAAAAAAATCACACGTATTTTACGAATAACTTTCTCATGAAAGTGGAGTACCGTTTTACTAAATCAATGTATAGCAACACTGTCAAATTTATGTTTACTTTTAGCGTGTGGCAGCTAGGCACGATAACTCCAATTCCACCTAAAATATCCACATTGAGGGATTAGTTTTAGAGAGAAAACAAATGGATGCATAAAGATGAACACTGGTATATAGTAGTACATGCTACAGCATAGGCGGATTATATATATATATATATGGTCTTGCTAATCTATTATAATAGTTACGGTAGGTTAGCATTGTATATATATTTATTTTTCCTAAAAACCCCGTAACCAACAAACAAACCACACATTAATAGGAGGGGCATTATTGTCTTTTTATTATAATCTAAACCCAATTCTCCCTTCCGTATTCTCTTTTCTTTCTCTCCCTAGTCGAGGCGCCCCCCTCTGTTCTCTCTCTTCTGTTTTTCTTTTTCTTTTTCTTTGTAAGAGAACTTGTCGACTAGGATTTATGATTCATGGATAATATGTGTTTGGAATTTGGATTGTGCATCTCTTCATTTTCAATTGAACTGCAACGAAGATCTCGTTGAAAATTTGCAGTAGCCATTGCAAGAAAAAAAGAGGCGCTGGAAAACAGAGGAAAGAAAATTATTTAGCTCAAATATTTAAATATTTTCAAGAAAAGAGATTATGGTTTATCTTTAATCGGTTGACCAATTTTATGCTTGTGACTGCGGCTTATTTCATATCTTTTTTACTCAAAAAATCTTGACAGAAAATATATATCCAAATTATTCACACTAAATCTAAAGAATTCAAATCTTAATTTCTATGGAGACTATCTAAATTAAAAAGAGAAAGAAAATGATAGAATGCAAACAATTTGTAAGACACTCAAATGCCTCAAGTTTTTATTCGCAGATGGAGAGAGCAACGTGTAAATGAGAAAGGGGAAACGGGAACTATGTTTAGTTTTTGATGGAAAGACAAAAACATCCCTCTCATTTATTCATTGGTGGAATGGTGCAAGGGTTTTTTTATGGAAAATAAATATGTATACAGTGCTAACCTACTATAACTACGTAGTAAGTTAGCAAAACTCATATATATATATATATATGATCAAGCGCAAATATTTTAATGAATATCAAATTTTGAGCCCATAATTGTAAATGTGTAATTGTATCGTATTGCAAATGTTGACACCCAAAATGATATAAGTTGAAGTTTAGTGCCGAAAACCATATATAGGATTATAGGTTAGGAGTAGGCAGGGAGAAGGTTGAAATTATAGTGTCCAAAAGCGAATATGGGTAAAGAGTTGGTAAGATGCGGGTTCTTTAATATCCTACCCACAACCTACTCTTGCACCCTTGAGATCCATTCACAGTCCAATTTAAATGAAGTTAATTAAACATGTACGACAAGCAATACTTTTTTGAAAAATGTTTGTGTTTGCATGGTGTATGGAGCAACAACCATGTTAATTCATCACAATGACAATTCAAAAAATAAATAAATATTATTTAACTATGAAAATTATAAACTTTATATAAGCAAACATGTCAGATATTTATTACTTTGGTATATATGTATTTGCCTATTTGGTGTAGCAGTATAATCCGTGATCCCCCGACCCCTTTTTATTTAAAGTCTATTCTTAAGCAACAAGCACTTTGTTATATACTCTACTACTTTTTTTTTCATTATAAAATTAATTCTCGATGAGACTCCATTTCTTCTAAGTTGATCTTCTTATTTTGTCACTTAATTTAGTTAATTAATTTTTTGTACTCTACTGGACCACATCAAATTTCAGTAAAATGTTGATACACACTGAACAAACAACTACAGTAAAAACAATAGGAGTTAAGATGAACCCCCCCCCCCCACCACCCAACCCAAAAAAAAACATACGTAAATATATTAAGCAAATATCGTTTTTGTTTGATGGGAAATAACACAATCACTTAAAATAAATTATATGAGAAAGTAACATATCAAGATTTAAATTTTAATAGTAAATTAATTTAATTCTTTTTAAATTTGTAAAGTTGTATTAGAGTATATATCATTCATCAATTGATCCTCCATTAGATATTTTAGAGATGCCCCTGGAATTAATCGTTGTTTAGTTGGGGAATAAATTATAATGACAAGATTATAATATAAGAATTAAATAGTGATTGGATTATTTCAAGGATATATTTTTATTGGAGATGTTTGGTTCATTGGACTAAAAATAAAATTTATGGGTTATAATATAAAATATGTATTTGGTGTATATTATATAAGCTGGGATACATTTTTATTTTAAATTTTAACCTTTAATTTTTAAAGGGCTTTGGGGGAAAGCCTTGCAAAATGGCATCTTTGTCATTGTAGTATTTTGTCCCGAGATTAAATAATTCTAAAATTATTATTTCACCCTCAAAGTGGATAGAATAATATCACAATTGTAGTATAAGACTATAAATTAATCATGGGTTTGCTAATTATTAGATTTGTAATTTTAGCCAAACGCGGGATAAAATAATCCCGCATCTAATTATATAGTTATTATCCCTTATCCTACATTCCTACTAACCAAATAACTCCTTAAAGGTGTGGGATAAGGGTTAATAATTCCGAGATAAAATACATGATTATTTTATCTCATGTTTAATTCCAAATATTAATTAGTTTCGAAAATCATTTGTAGTATAAATGATGAGATTAGCTATAGAGAAGTTGGGATATCCCAATTCATGGATCTATCCAAGACAACCAAATAAAGAGGTTGCCCTGTTCCAAAATATGAGGATCCAAATTATTAGCACGTTTAACATTTAAAGGCGTGGTCTAGTGAGAACCGAGTTCGAATTCCGACTAAATTTTAATAGGTAAAATTATGTGGTAATTATACGAGTAAAAAGTAATAATTGAAAGACGCATAAATTGATACTAACACTATAACTATTAGAAGAATACATATGATTTTCTTGTAATTTAGTACTACTTCAGCAAAAGAGGGTACAGATATGAGTATCGAGTAAAGGACAAATATTTGGACATATTCTTTTTGTAAGAAATATCAGTGAAAAAGCAGAGATATCCCCTCTTTAACTGTCCCCACTCCATTCTTCAATTCGAAGAAACAAAGTACTTTGATGTTTGTTTAGTTGTTACGACTCCCCAACTTTACTAACCTTAAGCAGCTGTCGCCTATTAGTAGTAGTATTACTACAACATGCCCGGTGGTCTTAAACTCAACGTTGTGACCTCTATTTATTCTCACAAGACCTACAATTTCTTCCGCTCTTTTACCTCCGTCACCGGCACCTCTAACTCCGCCACCGCCGCCGCCGCCGTAAGTGTGCCCACTTATACGCGCCGCTGTTGGTGGGGTTCTTCAATTTCAATTCCGGCGTCCGGTGATTTTCGTCACCGTCAGAAATTGTTAGGTTTTTTGGATAAGGGATATGCTAATTTTCCATTGAGAAGTATTTCTACTACTCAGATGGGCCCCGCACCTGATCACAAGGAGGATGATCTCCGCCGTGAAAAAGCATCTCCACCACCGCCGCCATCGAAGTCTGAGAAGTTACTGACATTGCCCACGATTTTAACAATTGGCCGCGTGGCTGCTGTTCCGCTTCTTGTAAGCAGTAAGTTTCTCAACTATTTTTGCTGTATGAATTTTTATCTGATATTTTTGCTGGATGAATTTTAAAAAATGTATGCTCTTTGATGATTGATGAATTTAGATTTCCCTTAATTAAATACTTGTGGATAAATTCATAATTGGCTTTAGTGGGAGAGACGTTGGGTGAAGTAACTAAAATCTGGTCTTTTAGTTGTGGATTATATGTGGAATGTAATATAGAAGGTTATAACGAGATGGATAGATGTGGGGGATACTGGAAGTAATTAAAATTGGGATTGTTGAAATGAGAACGCCTTTGGCCTAAATATACTCTTCCCATAATTTTGGTCCTTTTTACTGTAGGAGGATCAATTGATTGCTTTTGGTCTTACATTTGCCATAATTTGTTAAGTGTTTTCTGAAGCTTAAATAATGTATTAATACACCGCATGAAAAGTGCTATAAGTTGTAATTCTTTTTATTTCAAAATAGCGACATAATAGATTTAAAAATTTTAATCAAAGAGCACCACCTTTGACTCTTAGTAATCAAAAAGGACAACAATTTTGTGATTGAGAGAGTGTCGTTGATTGACATTCTTATTCCAAATACATTCTAAAAGCACCTAATTGATAAACGTGAAACAAGACCTTCAACTCTGGAAGCACCCGAAAGAGTGGCCTGGCAGTTAATGAAGTGGGTGAAAGCCTTGGAGACCAGAGTTGAAATTCTAGCGAAGACAAAAAACACTAAATGATTTATTCCCATTTGCCTAAATCTTGGTAGGTAGAGACGTAGAGTTACCCGGTCCCTATGATGGCAAAAGGTGGTAATACCTGATAGAATAGTCGAGGTGTATAAGCTAGCGTAGACCAGTGGGAGAACTAAATAGTATGAGGGGTGTTCAACCGAACCCGCTTCGCCGAAAAATTGCACTATTTAAGTAAATAGGGTAAAAATGATAGTTTTGGATGTATGTGAGCTGTTGGATCCCCTTGATATGAAGAAAAGTTCAAGTATTTTAGTGAAGGGGGTTCAAAAGTTAATTTAGGTTATAGGTTTAAATCCCAATTGTGACATCCTGATTATTTTTTGAATCTCCTTGCATAAATTTCTAGTTCCGCCACTGGCCTAGACACCACCGGTATAAATAGTAAAGAGAATGCTTCCACTGGAGGGGTCTATTTCGGTGTTGAGCAAGGAATAAACCTAGCATTATCGTGATTTGCTAGTCCCTTGAAAAATCACAAATTTTGTTCATGTCCGAAAACAATGCAGTAGTTATTTGGAATATTTACTCGAAGTTTGTTGAAGTATGGCTGCTTGTGGTCTAAGACACTGGAAAAGCTTACACCTTTGCAAATTTTGGTATAAGTTCAGTAGAAAATAGCAAACTCGGTCTGATTCCGCAAATTGATGATATTTATGCACTACGTTGTGCAGGTCACTTCTGAGTTGTTACAAAGCTTTCCAGTAAGCAACTAAGTATAGCATTAATAAACTACGTTGGCTACTGACCGGAAGATATGAGGATTCATATCGCCCGACCCAAACTTGTTTGGGACTAAGGTGTAGTTGTTATTTCTTGTTGGCTATTGACCGGAACCATATAGGTGCATCTAGTTTCTTCCACTTGCATAGTTCTGTTTGATTTGGTATAGCTTTATAAGTTCCTTTTGGAAATTTGTTGGACATGGTCTAGTTAGGTCACAAGTTAATTGAACAATCAAGCTTCAAGCTCAAACTAGTTAGGCGAGCTATATAAGTCCTTTAATCTATTTCATAATGTTTAGCCCCTTCCTTCAAGTTTGAGCTTGAAGCTCAAACTAGCTTTATAAGTTTGAGCTTGAAGCTCAAACTAGTTAGGCCAGCTATATAAATCCTCTAATCTATTTCATAATGTTTAGCCCCTTCCTTCAATATTTAGAGACTCATCATTGTTAGGAATTTTTATACACTGACCATCAACCTATCACAGACCTCGTCTTTATCTGGGTTTGGGACTGGCTATGCATGAAGCTAATATAGGTGGACCTCCATAGGTCACAAGTGCCAGTGTCAATATAGTGTCTGGTGGCTTCATGCATGAGTAGGTCATTGAAATGTTTACTGATTGACAATCCTTTGTGCAAGTTCTTTCTATTTATCCAGCCGTCTTGAAAATGTGATGAAATAGAAGATTTGTTTTTCTTTTTTTGATTGAAGGTAATAAAAACATAAGATCTGTTTTAATTTGTATAGTAGCATTCTTCGATTCGTGGCAGAACCTCAGGCTGATAAATGAGAGTATACATTGTTTGCAATTGGTATTTTGTATGAAGAAAACTGATCTTGTACTCTGTTTAATCTAGCATTCTATGTTGATAGCTGGTGGGGCCCAACTGCTACAACGGCTATATTTATTGCAGCAGCAATAACTGACTGGCTTGATGGATACCTTGCTCGCAAGGTTCTCATTTCTGCTGTTTTGGGTTTCATATTATCATCTCTTCTGGATTTCTTACTTCCCATATTTTGGATATCACAATCTTAGATTGTTTGACATGCCCAGATGAACTTAGGAACTGCCTTTGGTGCATTTTTAGATCCAGTCGCTGACAAGGTATTCTCTATTGTTCTGTTTCAATTGGATTGTCATGCTTGCCTGCAATTTTGGTTACTAGCAAAATTGCAGGTTATAAGCATGAGACATGGTGGTGTATTTTCTTGTAAGGATGATGTTAGGATTTTTTATATAACTGTCTTCTCGACTGCAACAGCTAATGGTTGCTGCCACCTTGGTCTTGCTGTGCACCAGACCGTTGGAGTCCAGTGTGTTTGGACAGTTGCCATGGCTATTAACTGTCCCTTCAATTGCGATAATAGGCAGGGAGGTGAGTGATAAGCTGTATACGTCCCTGTAATTGTATTTTCTTTGACCTTCTTTAGTTACTTATGGTTAATTCCGTAATAATTTAGAGTCACTAGATTAGGATTACATGTGTGCAAGACATAAATTTCTTTCCACTGTGGATTTGCATCTTTCATTTCTTTTGTTTTAATAACAACTAGCGTTAGAACCCACGCGATGCGCGGATTAATTGATAGAATATTAATCTTATAAAATTATGAATTATGATCTGATATATCATATTATTTTAATAAATATTAGTTATTATTTTATTATTTTATGTAGTGTACATAAATAGAACAAAATCTATACAAAATCAAAGGATACACAACATATAGTAATCAAATAAATTGTTTATTCTTTATTAAATTAGCAAGTAGTTAGTATGATACATTTACTAATGTGTCTTTTTAAGGCCAAATATATAGATAGCCCCTTAAACTTGTCACTATCTTTCACTTAGGCACTTTTAACTGAGTCTATTACATGTTAGACACTTTAACCGTGTACAAAATGTGCCAATTAAACACCTCATGCTGAGGTGGCACAAAGAGTGATTTACACTTGCTCTTGAGCACGTGATTAACTAAAATATTTAAAAGAATTTCTTTCTTCTTCTTTCTTCGTTGCCAGTGACCTCTGATGCAGCAAACCTTGTAATTCAACACTCTCAGGCTATGTGGACCAATAATCTACAACAAATTAGAACTTTATATACCCAAAATATTGTTCAAACTATGTTCAATAATATATACTATACTCTTTTGATTACAGGCGCATGCCATTTTTGAAGTTCAAACTATTTTGCTTTGTAATGGTATAACTACATAGTATCATTCGTCTGTAAGAGATCAGAACTCTTTCAACCAAAAGTAGCAACAACTTCTTCTATACCTACTTCCTTGTATGTATTTTAATTTTATTTGCAGCTAGAGCAAGATTATTCTTTATTGTGTTCCTCAACCATTTTTGTTCGGAAACCCAGATCCTTCCTCCTTAAAAGATAGTTGTATCTCGGTGACTTCTTGACTTTTCGGTGGTTTGTATAACGGTCTTCGGTGACTTTCTGTTGCTAGATTGCTACTAAGACAAACCTCTTGATGACTGCGGGTGTCCCGCTAGTCCGTTGATCCGTCCATCGACTCACCATTGATGGTCGTGTTTGGATTTGTGAAACTCTATCCCTGTCTCTATCACCGGCGACTTTGTCCAAAAAGCTATCTTTATCAAAACCGGAGGCATATGTTTGAAGGTTTGTTAATGGAGAGTTTTAGAAAAAAGAGAAAGTATGGGAAGAAAAAATTAAATAAAATCAGAACAACCATGTGTCCTCTTTCAGTTTGGTGTTATTGCCACATCGCCAAGTGTAACTTTTTATTGGCAACTTTTTATTTTTTTTTTAATTTCGTTTTTTATTTTAAAATACTTTTAAAACTCCAACTTTGTTGGAGCTTTTTCCTAAAAATCTACACTTGTCGTCTTATGGTTATGCCACTTGGCATCATATAATTATCTACTACTCTTTATATATATATATATATATATATATATATATATATATATATATATATATATATATATATATATATATATATGGAGAGAGAGAGAAGAGACTACTATATTAGGAAGAAATTACTCTATTTGAATTGGTAATTTTTTATTTTTTATTTTAAAATAATATTAAAACTCCAACTTGAAACTACTCCCCAATCTGAATGAGTTGTTTATTTTTTTTAATATTTTTTTATAAGATATTTATATTTATTAATTCAAGTAGAGTAACTAATTAATTCAAAATTTAAAATTCAAAAAACATTTTAGCTAGAAAGGTAGTTTATTTGCATTAACAATGCCACTTGTCGTAATATAATGCTTTTGCTTCTCCTATTCTATATAGATAGATATAGATAGATTTGGGCAAATTAGTTATTTGAGATTCATAGTTCTTTTCTCCAAACAGTTTTTGAAGTAAGTTGCTATATTTCTGTCTCTTAAACTCAAAATAAAGGTGTTTTCTAAAGTAGAAAGAGTGAGTGTTCCTCTAGAAAGATTTTGATCGTATTAGCACTCTACATTTCCTCTCTATGAAGCTTTACTTAAGTAGAAATTTATCTGTCACAAATGGTTTTTTTGGTGCAAAAGAGCAAATAATTTCTGTGCCCCCTCCCCATATCTCAATTTCTTTGTGTTAACAAAATGGAAGATTTTATGATTTATTCCGGGAAAAGAAGGTAGTATCATTTTTGATATATCTAGGTTATCATTTTTGATTCCGGGAAAATATGCTTTTCTTCAAAGTCATGTGGATGGGTAAGTTAATTAGCAAACACTCTTGAGAATATGGATGTGAACTCTTATTGTACAGTTTGAGAAACTTAGGTAACAGTTAAGTTGAAATGTTCATCATATCTTGGCATTTGAATTTTAGGTCAACAATTATTTCTTTCCTTAGGACACACTCTAACACTTTGTCATACACGTTTGTATAATTTAACATGGAAGTTGCTGTAACTGAAAGGGTGATATACTAAATAAATCTTGTAATTGGAGATACATTTTTCTTTTTTCTTTCCATTTGTCTCTTCCTTGTGCCTCAGAAATCTATCTAATTGCAAAATTGTTTCGCAGATTACTATGTCTGCAGTTCGAGAATGGGCAGCTTCTCAGGGTGGTAAACTTTCAGAGGTTCAAGACCCACCTTCCATGGTATTTTGTAGACTAATACTTTCCTGCTTTATTTGTTGCATTAGTAACTGATAAAGTTTTCAGGCTGTAGCTGTGAATAACCTGGGGAAGTGGAAAACAGCAACTCAGATGACTGCATTGACCATCCTCCTGCTAGCCAGAGATATCAGGTAACTTTCTGTTTTCAGTCTCTTGCATGAGCCGTGATTGAAATCTAATAATTCTTTGACCTCTTTTAACTTATTTCTCTCTAGTTTATCTGGGGTTGGAACTCTTGTGGGTTCTGGTGTGATCTTGCTATATATATCAGCATGGCTCGCTGTATGGTCTCTGGTCGTGTATATGAGAAAAATATGGAAAGTATTGTTAATGTAGCAATTTTGGCTTATGCTTCTTGCTGTTGACCACTAAGCGATACATACTGATGATGCGTGCAAGGAGAAGCTGTCTTCCTGAGGACGGTGGAAGAAATTACTGACTCAATTCTAATGTCCCAAAATATATTTGGTTTAGACATAGACAGAAAGATAAATGACGATGCAGGATGTCATCACTATTCGGTTTTCCTCTACATTCTTTAACAGAGAGACAATGAAGTCTCTCAACAGCAGCGTGTAATCTGGATTCTAACTGGAAAATATACTTCTATGCAATAATGCACTTACTATTGTATTTTTTCTTATGAAAAAAAGTGAAACTAATACCTTTATGATATAATTAATGCGGGAGCACTAATATATTTCCTCCATTCCTAGTTGTATTAATTCTTTTGAGATACATATTCCTAATATTGTTACAATAACATGCAACTCTGTGTGATAAACCTAATTTTGTAACAACTGGTGATACATTGATAGGTAAAAGTTGTTTATATTGTCAAGACAATAGTTTAAAAGTTACTTTTTACCAGTTACTAGAGCGGAAAGCTAACTTTATAGAAATGTTATTGAGTTTTCTAAAATTGAGTCCTTTCTTTTATCGAAAAATTGATGTTCATAAAACTTTCATTGTTTTACAAAGTGGAAAGAAAGTTTTTATAATGGCAAGAAACTTACTAGTCCCTAAGTACACATAGGAAAGGGATGAGAAAATAAAGTACACATAAGAAAGGAGTGAAATAGTGGTGCAATTTATATCACCTTCTAATACGGAGAAATTCAGGACTCCTAACAATATTTGGCTATTTTGTAAGAAATTCTTTTCCCAACACCCAATACCATTCAAAGTTTGAGTTATTTTTCATTTTCAACTAGAAATCCGGAAGCTGGTTCAATATTTTATACTACCAATTATATATTAAGTCATTGAAAAGAAGTTTCTTAATTAGTAATCCAATTTTTTGATTTTTTACAAAGTGGACAGATTGTTCCAAATACGCATAGGAAAAGGAGTGGACAAGCGGCGCTATGTACTTTTTTATATTTCTCGATACCACCTGATAACAACAGAAAAGTTGAAGAAACTAAACAAAAAATTTCAGTTCTTTTCTTTTTCCTAACACCGAATTCTACTCAAACAAGGAAAATATATAGGAGATTGATCAGCTACGTACTATAAAATCTTCTTTTTTCCCCACTATTAGGCATCACAATGGTGATAAGTCATTCATCAAGAGAAATAATGAAAAACAGACCAACAAAATATAACAAAAAGCTAAAAAAGAGAGTTGTCAATTCCTCCAATATCAAATCTCTTCCGAATGAGCTGCTCTCTGAAGTTATTGCAAGAGTTGCTTTCTCTTCTTTTACAGATTATATCAATGCCAAGCTGAGGTTTGTATTTCGTCAACATTAATTGTTTCTACATGTTGCATTCTATATATTTTCTTATTTGTTTTTAATTTTCTTTTGACATGTATATTATATATATATATATATATATATATATATATATGCATTGCAAGATTAGCTGTAAAATCTTCAATGGAGTTTCGAACGATCAATATATTTATCGTCACATGTCAATGGAGGAATTCCCTCTAGGACCTCCATGGAAAAGAGACAAGGAAGAGAAGGAAAAAAAGGTTTCTTTGTTCATGAGAATGTGTAGAGAGAATGGGAATGCTGAAGCGTTGTACCGAAAAGGTGTGGTAAGTAATATATTCTTTCGCGTAATTCATTCTATACTTCTTTTGATTTCTTTCGTCCAATTAATATTTATTGTGGATGAATGTATTTTTGCATGGTATATGTGATATGTTTCAGGGGAATATTTAAAGTTTTTAGCATTGAACTCATTATATTTTTAAAGTTATGAGAGTTTATATCTACTATTTATAATAATTATAATAATTTTTACACATAAATTTACACTTTGCACCAAAAGTATTGGGTTCAGCTGAAACTATATTACATCCCAGAGGGAAAGAAGAAAAAGAAAAAAAGAAAAAGGACAATAAAATTGTATTATTACTTAGTTATATCGATGCATGGAAAGTAACAAATCGATTTTTAATTTTTTTAATATTCAGAATACATAAGGATATTAACATGCAAAAGTACTGCCGTGTACTCAAATTAACATTATTGTTCTAATTTTCCTAAATATTGCGGGAAAGAAAAATATCGTTCTAGTTGTTTCATCCCTAATTAGTTAGCTAATTAATCAATTAATAGAATCATTTCCTATTATTTTTTATTTCTGTTAAAAAAAGGCTTTTGATTACAAGATATATATCAATATATTAACTTATTCTTCCTTTGGATATTTAAGTATTTTTTTCTGCGACTTTAGATTGATTTCTTTCGGAAAGAAAGGCCAAAATATGCAATAGAATGCCTAGTTAAAGCTGCAGAAGGAGGACACCTTGGAGCAGAATATGTAATAAGCATAATCCAAGTTTTGATAGGTGGAGAATTAAAGGAAAATGGCATAGCTGCGATTGGCAAAATGAAAGCAAACAAGCCAATGAGGAGAGCATTAGGAGAGTACCGAAAAAACTTGGTTGAAATATTGAATAGTATTTGGGTAGTGAATCCAATTTTCTTGGCACAAAACCCATATTGCTGCACCCTTCATTATAAGCGCTCTTACAAAAATAAGTGGCGTCAATGGCCTTCTTTTGACAGTGACGACGAAGATGATGATGATTTTCGTTGTGATGCTTGTAGTTGTGATGAAGAAGTTGCACACCTCCTCAAAATTCTGCCCTTGTATTAGTATTTTTTTAACAAAAAATTCTTTCCTTTTGTATTTACTAATGTGTACTCTGGGTGTGGGATGGTTTTTTGTCAAATATAAGTATCTCATATATATTAAAGCTGTTTTTTTAAAGTCTAATTCTAGTGAAGTGATGATAAAACAATAGTGGCGTCCATGTATATCAACCCTTAGAACATCGTAACATATATATATATATATATATAAGCACGAGCAAATACAGAATTTCCTTCTCCTTGAAGTCCAATAAAATGTGACATTCAAAGGACCTGCATATATATATTCTGTTAGCTTTTCATGATTTTGGGTTAACAAGGTATTCTCGAGTTGATTTTCGTGCAACAACTAACGATAAATAGCCTCAATCTCAAGTTAGTTGGTTTTGACAATATGAATTATCAATGTCATATTGATTTTTTAGGTCCATAATATTTTGTAAAAATGACACTGTATAGCCGCTTTCAAAATAATAGGCGAAAAAATATATATATTTTGTATATATATTTTTGTATGTTATATAAAAAATACTTCATATTTAAATTTTATCAAGTACTTATAACTTTAATATACTAAGAGTCTTCTAATAAACAAGTTTTTTAGTAGGTATCATCTATATAAATTTCAACTTCTATCATTTTCTATATTTTGTTTGATATGTCTGAATTTTGAGATATTATAAAATTTTTCTTTCATGTAATTTTAACATTACCTCTTCTTCTTTTTACATCTTCAATCATCATATCTTCACATAAAAAAACCCAGTGCATATCGAGGCTTGCTTACACAAAGGATGGCTTGCGGGGTCCTATAATTTGGAATATTGTTCTTTTATATCATGTTACTCATAATTTTACAAAATAATCATACCTTTTTTTCACAAGGTTTTTGCTTTTTATATTTACCCCACTCCCCTCTTCTTATGAGCTCGTCATGTATTAAACATGAAAATTTTACCTCCTATAACAAAGGTATACCCTATTTATTATAAATCAAAATTATTTTAAAATATTATTTTCTATAGTTACCTTTTATATTTTATAGCAAAATAAGTATTTTATGGTATATACTACCATTGAGGCATGAAATACGCTATTTATGTTTTTCCTCTCTCTTAGACAGCTGGACATACCTATTTTTAAGGGATTGCCGTTACTGTATTCATGTGAATACATGCGTGTACATCTGTACTCATGAATACAGTAGCGCGAATACATGTGAATACATGCGCGTACAGCTAGACTGCCCTAATTTTAGGCACTTTTTGCTGCTGTATTCATGAATACAAGGCGCGAATACATGTGTACACATCTGGACTGCCCTGATTTTAGGCACTTTTTAACTGTTGTATTCATAAATACAGCAGCGCGAATACATGCGCGTACAACTGGACTGCCCTGATTTTAGGTATTTTTTTACTGTTGTATTCATGAATACATGGTGCGAATACATGTGAATACATGTGCGTACAACTGGACTCCCCTGATTTTAGGCGCTTTTTGCTGCTGTATTCATGAATACAACAGCACGAATACATGTGAATACACTACTGTAACAACTGAATAGTAATTATAGGAAGTAATTATATATATATGGTAGCTATATGAAGTTAATAGCCACTAAACAATAGTGATTTCTGAAAATTCACTAATTAAACATACCTGAAAAATAGGGAAATCATTTGCTGATTTTGGCACCTAATATTCCACAGCTATGGATTTCCAATAATTTCTACACAATGTTTGAAAGCACAGAACAGTACAAGCCAGATATACTTCTAAATCTACCAATCATTTGGCTGTAACTTATTAACACCTAAAAAAAGAATAGGAAAAAAAAAAAACTAGGTATCCTTAAATTTCACAAGTAGGGAAAAAGCCATTTGACAGGAGTTTCACTTATATACACGAACGATGTACAAGAATTACACAATCAGGTTACCTAAATGTTACATGTAGCAACTCATAACAACTGGGACTGGAAAATAAGGCAATAAACTAAAAATTTGCTGCAATAGGTTAAATTACACCTGTTGTGTAACTATCTTTGAGAAAAGAAAAGAAAACATTTCGGAAATAGGTCTTTGGCTGACAGGGCCAAAAGTATATTTCTACCCAAGAACATCCCCATAGAACATATCCAAATACCATACCATTTCAGTGTGGAAATAGTACCTATGACACACTATTGTGCATAAAAGAATTAAGTAATATCGATAGAAATGATAAGTAGCTCACCTTACTTTCCAAGATATTGGAATAAGACCTATGCATATACAGAGATACAAAGAAATTCCAAGTCAAATAACTGCGAACATGTATATATATAGAGCGCAAAAATTTGATTTGCAAAAGATTTTTTTGACAGAATACCGGTTTAATTCAGGAAATGAAATTCAAGTATTAGAATTTTTGAGTTTTAAACATCTCTTCAAAAACTGAACTTGTCATTTTCTGCTTTCTACCTCACCACTTTAGTCCATAACATTCCAGGTTTCATATGCCAATCAGCAGAGAGTTTTGACAGAATCTTTTTCCAGGCATAATCATCAACTTACCATTTATGGTGAGATTCCAAGAAGCAAAAGCTTCACATACTACTACTTTTGTCCTTTTCTTTTCTCCTTTCTCTTTCTGTTTTAAGAGAAATGTTTCAACATATATCAGCCCAAGTGGATTAAAAGGTAGGTAACTCATTCTAGATATTGGAATCTCCAGGATGTCCACCTCCTTTAATTGAGATCACTGGCCCGTGGAAGGAACTTCGACTTATCAAATGGGAATCTAGAAACAAAACTATGACCGTGATATCATCATGAAAATGCCGTCTCACTCCCCGATCTATCTTTTTCAAGTCCGAGTATCTCATTTCTCTTTTCTTTGCTGCCTCCTGAAGGGCAGCTTTGACAAGTTTTCTAGCAATACCCTGCACAATTTTGAAATACATTAGTCCACTCGGAAAATAACCAACTTTTGGACACAATAACATTATGCAAGTTTAAACAGTCGGCCAATCGCTTTTCCTTGAAGAAGACAGGTTTTCAAAAAAGAAAAAAAAAAAGAAACATTAGTCCACCTGGAGTAAATAACCAACTTGTACACAGAATAACCATAAGAAAGTTCAGCAGTCGGTCAAATGCTTTTCCTTGAAGAAGACAGGTTTTCAAGAAAACAAAAGAAACATACACAACCACATTTATAGCCATAGTGGATACTATTGCAAATTATTTTCGTCTACTAAAAATATAAGCATGGGCATTATGTCTAGAAACTGGAAACCATGGCAGACAACCTCTGCCGATTACTTCTTTTTCTCTTTTGCTGAAACCAAAAATAACAAAATTGATTGCCCTACCTGTTATTTTCCTCCACAAATTCCTTGGTATACTTTCCTTTCTTTCTTTCCCTTTTTCCTGAAAGTGGCTTGTTAAATCATTAACCAACTTTTCAATTGTACTTTTTTTTTTCTCCAAAACCTTTATTTAAAATAGAAACATAATTAAGAATCTCGTCCATTGAGCCAAAATAGCAAGCCAGATTAACCATTGAGAAGAAAAGAGAACAAGAAACAGAGAGTTTAACTTTGACAACACATAAGTAAGACCGTACATGATGTGGACAGCTGTTTACAATGTCAATGGCCTCTTGATTGCTGAGATGCTCCCATAAGCCATCTGATGCAAATATGAGAAACTGATCAGAAGGAAGGAGTCTGTGCACAAGTACTGATGGCTCGGCAAGAAGGATTGGCTTCTCGAATGTTCCAGGAGTTCTGAACTTAGGAAGCAAAGGCTCTCTATTAAACTCTGCTCTCTTCAAATATGCATCACCAATCGATCTTGAAACCTGTAAAAGTGCATTAGATAATAACCATCATATACAGAAGAACTAATATTATATCTCTTCCATATTTTCCACATCGTGCAAATCTATTTGCTTAGGATAAAAGCAAATAGATTTCCGTTTTCCCTCCAGAAGTTTAGCATAAGAGCATTCCCTTTTTGCTTCTTTTAGAAGAAATTAATATTATTTTCCCTCAGAAGTTTGTGAGATGGATCATGGTATGCCTAAGAACTGTCACTTATTCAGTAGTAATTAATGGGAAGCCTTCAAGACTTTTTGAAGCTAAGAGGGGCCTGAGACAAGGAGACCCTATGTCTCCTTTTCTCTTTGTATTAGCCATGGAATACTTTAGTCGATTGCTGAAGACTCTGAAAGCAACACCTGAATTCAGGTACCACCCAAGATGTGCCAAAATGCAACTGGTGAAATTAGGTTTTGCTGATGACTTATTACTGTTTTGCAGGGGTGAAGCTAAGTCTGTCAAAATATTGTTCCAATGCTTCCAGGAATTTTCAAAGGCATCAGGATTGATAGCTAACAGTGCCAAAAGCTTAGTCTATTTCAGTGGGGGTATATCCAATGGTACAACAACAAATACCGGAGGTGCTTGGTACCTACCTTTTAAGTATCTTGGAGTGCCACTTAGCACCAAGAGGCTATCAGTAGCTCCGTATGCCAGCTGCTAATTGAGAAAATGATTGGAAGAGTAACTAGTTGGACAGCAAGGTTCTTATCTTATGCAGGCAGAATTCAATTAATAAAGAGTGTCTTTTTTAATTCAAACATTTTGGGCACAAATCTTTATCTTGCCAAAGAAAATAATCAAACACATTGAGACTATATGCAGGAAATTCTTGTGGATTGGGGAAGTTGGTATTTCCAGGAAAGCACTAATAGCATGGGATACTTTATGTAAGACCAAGGCTACTGGAGCGATGAATATAACTGACATAACACTCTGGAACAACACTGCCATTTGTAAGTCATTGTGGAATCTTTGCAAAAAGAAAGACATATTGTGGGTTACATGGGTTCATATGTACTACATAAAGGAAAAGCCAAGTGAGGAAGTTCAGGCTAAGCAAGCATCATGGGTAATTCAGAAGATCATGAAAGCAAAGACCAATGTGGAAGCTGCTGGATATACTTTACCATATCTCCGACAGGACTTCTCAACAAGTAAAATGTATAACTTTATGAGGGGGTTCTTTCAAAAGGTGGACTGGAGAAGACTAGTATGCAACAACCAAGGGATACCTAAATAGACCTTTGTTTTCACTCTAGCATTGCATGGCAGGTTATCTACCAAAGACAGGCTAGCAAAAGAGGGATAGTCAAATATATCCTTTGTGCAACATAGAAGAGGAAAGTATTTCCTGTCTATTTTTTGAGTGTTCATTCTGTGCAAACATTTGGAATAGGATACTAGAATGGCAAGGAGTCTAGCAATTGGCAAGACATTGGATGAAATTAGCTGAACGGTGGCAAATGCATGGGGAAGATCTGCTACAAATTAAGTATATAGAATGGCAACATACCATATATGGGAGGAAAGAAATCACAGATGCTTTCAGCATACACAGAGGAGCAGTGATGCTATTAAAAGGCAACTAATCCAGTTGAATTTTTATCCATCGTGTTTATCATCGTGTTTATCTGTTAACTAGATAGTGGAGTCCAACAGGAGTAGGAGGGGTAGATATTGTTTCTCAGGTGCTAGTTAGCTCAAGTCTGGGACCGTTTGTCCAGATTTAGTCTAGGTTGTGTCTTGTTCTCTTTTCTCTTGAGTGTACAACTTTGGTTAATGACATTCTTTTATTTTCCGAAAAACAAAAAAATTATATTTGGAGCTGTAAGAGGTCCAGACTTGAAAGTCCCAACAACAACAACATAATACCCAGATATAATAAAATGGACCCACATATTCAAGATGCCATTCCTATATTTATGCCATAGAGAGAGAGTGAACCATTTTGTGGTCCTAAGTCCAGAGGCATAATAGCGATCGGTGCATCAAACCTTATAACTAAGACAAAATTCCATTTAATTAATATCTACACAATTAGAAGTATGATAAGATGAAAGTTTACAGCAGTTAAAAGGAATTCACCTGTATAATACCCTTCACACGCCAAACCTTGTGCTTTAATACCACTACCTGTGGATCATCAGGATGAAGAGAGCGTAGTTCCTCCCGGACAGATTCCAAATTCGCATTGTGTTCAGACGACAATTGAATAGCTTTGACCTCTTTCAGATCCCCCTCTTCTCTTCCTAATACCGCACGAGAGTCTCCAGCATTTGCAATGTATAACATCCCATTGCATATTATACCCACTAAACAACATGATCCCACAGAAGCAATGTGGGGTTTAATTAGCCATTGCTTTCTCACTAGAGAAAGAAACTCCTCTTCTGTAGCCAAATATGCCTTGCTTATGACATCAGCTGACATTCCTTGATCCTCTGAGGTGAATTCTGCAATACAAATAGCTGTTAGCTGAGTAACATATGCATCAGTAATCTTCAAAAACTATTCCAAATGCCAAACAGAACATTCTACTAATGCTTCAACTTTAATCAGATAATATTTCATGGACAAGGAACCTGAAAATTCTACATTATTGATCCTAAGAGCACAAGCTTCTTCTCTTGCAACCATATGTGTTATCCGCTCTCTTTTGATTTCCAAAAAGGTGAGTCAAACCAACAGAAGCTACTAATGCATACATACAGACAGCATTCCTTCTTCAAAATTTACATATATTATCATTCGAGGAAGTTAATGTTTACAAAATATCTAACTCTCCAAGATTTTTAACAATGAAAATGTTGGCAATTTGGGTAAAAATGTCCAGATTCCACTGCTAAATCATACATAATAGTATGTTTTATATAAAATAAGTATATTTCTTTAATAAGGTTTATAGAAGAAGAATCTGTTGATGGTCTTTGATCCAATATTTATAAAACAGTCTTAAAATACTGAGGGACTTATAAATAGTGATGTTGAGACTCAATTTTTTTTTTTTTTTTTTGACAGTGTAACATGTATCAGTATATTAATCAATCTTCAGCACAAGGCCAAAAGATGGAGATTACAAAAACCTACAAGGCTCACTATTACAATCCTTGCACTTCTTACAAGGAGTCTAGGACTTGTAAAATTGACTCTAAATCATCACTATACTCTGCTTTACACCAAAAACAAAAAAGAAGAATACAATTCATCTTAATTTTCTGAGTAGAGCTAATTGTATCCTCAAAGCATCTTGAATTCCTCTCCTTCCATACTGTCCACCAAATAGTTGCAGGGACAATTTTTCATCTGTCTTTGTTTGAAGTAGTACACTTCCCCCCTACATTCCAGCATGACAAGAGTTCAGATGTTCTTCCTGGCATTGACCACCTAATACCCCTGAGGTTGATGAAATCCCACAACGGTCTAGTCACTCTACAATGTAGAAACAGATGGCTGATTGTCTCTACCTCTTGACCATATAAGTAGCACCTCGAGCAAATTGGTATTCCCCTTCTCCTCAAATTGTCATGTGTTAAAACAACTTCTCTAGCTACCAACCAAGATAAACATGCCACTTTATATGGTATTTTAACCCTCCAAATGTGTTTCCAAGGCCATAAATTGACTTGTCCTCCATCCTGGTTTAGGTACTCATAGGCTGAACTGACTGTGTACTTCCCACTGTTATTTTGGCTCCATCTAAATGTATTTTCTCCCTCCTGCAGTCCTTTGCATAGCTCCAGTGTGCTAAAGAAATCTGTTATTCTAGGCAACTCCCAGTCATATAAAGGTCTTCTGAATGTGAGATTCCATACCTGTGCCCCCAAAGTTCATATATTGTAGCTCTATGGTGTTGATTCAGAGCATAAATATCTGGAAAAAGATTCTTAAGACAACCAATTCCCAACCAGTTGTCTTCCCAAAAAAGAGTTTTTCTGCCATCCCTTACATTGAATTTCAGCTTGTCCGCAAAATTTGGCCACTGGTTCCTTATAGTTCTCCACAAGCTGGTCCCATAAGCATTGTTCACCTGTTTAGTCATCCAAAATTCTTCCTTTTCATATTTAGCCTTTATCACCTTGCCCCACAAAGCTTGTTCCTCCCCGGTAAACCTCCAAAGCCACTTCATCAAAAGACTTTTATTCTGCATTCTTAAGTTTCTGAACCCCAGACCTCCCTTCTTTTTGCTGAAGGTCAAAGTTTTCCATTTGACTAAATGAAAACCCTTCTTCTCTTTATTTCCATGCTAGAGGAAATTTCTTCTCAAGGTGTCCAGCCTTTTCTCTACATTTGCAGGTATAGGAAATAAGGACAACATATACGTAGGGAGAGCATCTAGCACAGAGTTAATGAGAACTAATCTACCACCCATAGAAATGTAATTTAATTTCCATCTTGCTAACTTTTTCTCACATCTTTCCAGGACTCCATTCCAGATGTCATTGAATTTGCTCTTTGCTTCCAAAGGCATCCCCAAATATATGGTTGGAATAGTACCAATTTCACCTCCCAAAATCTCTGCCAGCAGCTGAATATTTGGCACCTCGTTAACTGGAAAAATTTGACTTTTTCTCCAATTAATATGAAGCCCAGAAATGGCTTCAAAAAGTATAAGAATAACTCTTAAATACTTTACTTGGTTCTCATCTGCATCACAGAAAATGAGGGTATCATCTGCATATTGAAGATGAGTAACCTCCAACCTGTCATTTTGGATCTTTGCCACATTGAAGCCCCTAATCCATCCATTGCCTTGTGCAGTTCTTACCATATTGTTTAACCCTTCCATGGCAAGTATGAATAAGAAAGGTGATAAGGGATCGTCCTGTCTCAAGCCCCTTTCAGAAGGAAAGAAGCCTTCAGAAGATCCATTGATCAAGATGGAGAATCTGACAATGCTTACACAGAATCTAATCCAGCTTATCCATTTCCTACCAAAACCCATCTTTTGGAGAATTCCAAGCAAAAATTCCCAATTAACATGGTCATATGCCTTTTCAATATCTAACTTGCACATAATTCCTGGCCTGTTCTCCTTGATTCTGGAATCTACGCACTCATTCGCAATCAAAACTGTGATTTGTCTTCCTTTTATAAATGTCATTTGCTGTGAATCTACCAATTTGTGCATCACCCTTTTTAATCTTTCAGTGAGTAATTTGGAGATCAGTTTATAAATGCTATCTATGAGACTGATAGGCCTAAAATCCCTTAACTCCTTGGCACCACTCTTTTTAGGTATCAATGCCACACAAGTGGCATTAAAACTCTTTTCAAAGAACTCCTGAGAATGAAAATTCTGGATAGTAGCCATTATGTCTGACTCAAATCTTTTGAAAGATACTCTATGCATGCATAATAGACCGTCACACCATTAGCTTTCATCTCTAGTCAAACACCTATAATTTTCTTTCTTTTGTCTATTCTTCCAGGTAATTGAACAAGAAGAACATTTTTCTCCTAAGTTATCCCCCATACAGCTCGGATATGCGGAACCCATATTAGTTCTCTGTCAGAACTTGCAGAGGACATTCTAAAAGGATGTTATTCCTAACAAAAAAAAAGTCCCAAATGTCCTAAACTCAATCATGGTCTTGATTATGCCAGAAATAGCTAAAAGCAGTCTAAAGTTGTCCTAGTTTCTTCGATAGGAATTAGAATAAAAAAGTTCCCGCTGCTAAAAGCTTTCCTTTCAGTAAGCACGTTATATGGAAACCATACAAAGGTTTTAACCTGAAATTTCATTTAAAATTTATGTAAAAGAAACTCAAAAGTATGTAACAAACCTAAAAATTCAATACAATCATTCAGAAATACATATATCAAAATGAGCCTATGTATATCAAAATCAAAAGGCATGGCATATATGGGTCCGTACATATACACAAACGGGATTACAAGAGTTACTGCAAGAAACAAAGAGAAATTGCTTCTGGAGCACATACATGTAGGTCAACATAAGAAACGGAATGGTTATATTTTATGATTGAAGCAAAGCATTGAAAAAAAGAAGAAGAAAACCATACTCTTGAGGTTCTCAAAAAGGCGGTCATTTATGAAGCGGGCAGCTTCTGGACCAGCATGGCCATCATAAACTCCGACAAAGGTCCCTTGAGGACCTGTATCCACCAAACTCAATGGCCCGGATTCAAGCTGGCACTGATCCTCTAACACACTATTTGCTTGAATTACAGCCATTGAAAACTCGCCATTTACATGATGCCCCGAATCTTTGTACCACCACAATCCATCAACCCGGCCATCTGGATCTCCACCTCTAGTGCTGCTATTCTCACCTTCATTCTCTATCGAAGGCTTCCAACAAGGGTATACAAACTTTCTCAATGTAGTTGTCACCATCCCTTTACATATTATTGCTATAATAATTATAACTCAACCAAAAGAACTATCACTCAAAATATTAATCAAATTACTACTATTCCAAAATCCAAACCCCAGTTTCAGACCTATTCTATTATGAGGACTGCCACAAGTTCCAGACTTTGTGCATATATCAATCAATGCAGACACCATTAATCTGCGTAACCACAATATAGCCAAAAATCAATTTGCATTGTAAACACATTAGATTACCAATCTATACTAAAAAGAATAGTGGGTTTTCAAGAAAATACACAAATATGCAAAAAGTCAAAGAACTCCAAATAAGAAGAATAGGGGATCAAATTAAATACCTTGAATCGAAGATTTTCAACAGTGATGGCAATGGAAGACACCCATTATCAGATTATTTTGTTTTTTATTAAATAAAGATTGGAACTTTCACTCACGAGGAAAGAGAAAAATTCTCTATGTAATGTGGAAAGGGGTAGAACATAGAGGGAGAGAGGAGGCCACTGTGGTTGTGAATGTCTTGTTTTTTTCTTTTTCTTTCTTATTTCTTACTTCTTTTTTTATTTTTCTTGTTGTAATTGTAATTAAGAAAGAGTAATTATTAGGACTTTGAATGGGCTACTTTCGGGCCCTTAAGAAATTCTGATTTGTTCACTTTTTTTTTTTTAATATCCTTTTTCTTCTAAGAAATTGTTTTTCTTTTCTAGATTCTTTTTTCGGCATTGGGGTGGTTCTGACTTTGACCATCAACAAACCACCATTCTTTTAGGCATTTTTTTCTCACTCTCCGTGTTCTTTCTTTCGTGATTTTCCAGCAAAAACAATGAGAATTATTAATTCTAGCAAAAAAGTCTAAATTTATCCAACAATTGCGAAAGGATTCAACTTTGCTCCAACCGATGGGGTTACATCTATTCTTGTCTTTATCTAACTGGGATGAATTTGCCCTTATTAATAATGTCGGAAGCTTTACAACAGGGGAGTTTATAAGAAAAAATAATCAAAATTTTCCTTGAATTATGTCAAATGATCTAAATTTACGTCTAAACTTTGTGAAATTATTTAGAATCCATCATTTTTCTAGGCGGCCTTCATTCATCCTCAAAATCGACTCTCAAAAACATCACTTGAAGATCATTATTACTTTACCGCCACTTCTCACTCTTATGACCCTCTAAAATGAACACAGAAAAATCACCTTATACAACGATTTCTATCCCATCTTCATTTTTACCATTTTTTTCTAATCACCATTTTACCTTTTTCTAGAGGACCACTCCCTCAACCACTATAACCCTACCTTGATCACCACAATGCTGTTGCAAATGGTTTATGAGTTAAATTCTCTATACCTAGGTTTGTTTAAACATCAAGAGGTTGGTGTGGAGCTTTGGTATTGTTATTGATGATTTAAGAAGGATTACTGATGAGTTGTGACAATGGAGTTTCGACAAAGTTGGAAATTCAACTTGATGGTGTAATTAGTTATTGTTTGAGTTCTATTTAGGGTAATTTTTAGCCTTGAGATGATAAATTTGAGCTTGGAGATAGAGACCTGGCTGTAGGAGGTTTTGAGTGTAAAAAAAATAATGATTCACCATCAGAATAATGACCCTGTTCTTCAAAGTATTGGGGAAAATATGGATAATCTTGTATTATTCAACATCAAATTTGACCACTTTTTCTTGTAAGAAAGGCCCATTTCATAATTGGTATGAAGAGTGGGGCTCACCAAAAGAATAACACAACTGAAAGGCCCATTTCATAATTGGTATGAAGAGTGGGGCTCACCAAAAGAATAACACAACTAGCTCATCCATCTGTCACCTGGAGTACTAGTAGTATTTGAAAAGAATAAAGAAGAAAGTGGTCATATGCCTAATAAACTGACACAAATTAGTAAGTGTCACTAATTTTATCTTTAAGAGGTGTGACAAGTATTGACAAAATATGCCTAACAATATACTTGAAACAATTTAAATAATCACGTCATATCATAGTGATGTAAAGATTCACAACATGTATCATACTTTGTAGTTTCAAATATCAAACCAACAAGTTTCAACTATCAAACATCGTTAATCTCATTTCCTTATTCGCTTCCTCATTTCCATAATTTACTTTATGTATATACATACGATATTACTCACATTGGTTACGGCGATCAGCCCAACCTCCCAACTGACAGGGCTATTGTAACACCCATGACGGAGGACGGGCCAACGAGAGCAGGTCAAGTAGGATTAACATACTTCTAGGCTGACAAGTTTCTGAAGAAGATGTGCATATGCCAGCTTAGACAAATCATACATCGAAATGGAAAAGGAAAGTGAAGAGCTTTATAAGGCAAAATATAAATTCACATGGAGCGCACACTTTTGGGCTCGATGCGGCGTAGTCTGAAAGACAAATTCGTATGGGCCTGGGCCTAAAGCAGACAATACGTGCTATAAGCTTGGGTCGTGATAAATATGATACCAGAGCCTGACTCTCTCTTAGTACAATGGTGGGACAAACCTCAGCAAAAATGTCGAGTCCCAATGGGGGGATAAGTATGATGCCTGTGATAGAGAGCGTGCTAATGAGGTCGGGTCAAGCAGGACTAACATACTTCTAGGCTGGCAAGCTTCTGAAGAAGGGGTGCACATGTCACCTTAGGTAAATTATATATCAGAATAAGAGAGAAAAATAAAGAGTTTTATAAGGTACAATATAATTCTATATTACGCGTGACTTTGGACTGGATGTGGTGTAGCTTTAAAGATAAATTTATACGGGCTTAGGCCCAAAGCAAAAAATACGTGTCATGGACTTGGATCGTGATAACTATGATTATTTGATTCGCCATGGTGTTTATTGCGCTCAAAGAATCTTCTCCCTTGCCAAGGCTAAATACGCCATGTGGTGTTGACGATGAGCAAGGCATCCTCTCCCTGCCAAGGCTAAGCATATTATCGCGCTCGTAGCATTACTGTTAATGTAATAATTCAACCTTCCATCTTAAGTAATTATATACCATTTCATCTTTTAAGACTTTAAATAGGTTCATATAGTAGTTTAAGATTTATTGTTGTGATTTAGTTGGGCACCGAGGAGATCAAATGAGTTCTGACGCATCCGAGAGAAGTTAAAAAATTGGAGAATATTACAACAGTGTTCCTTGGTGCATGCGTCACGTGAAAATCGTACTAGAAAAGTCTTGTGCGACGGGCATGCACCATGCAGCCGGCACACAAGTACCTTGGCATGCGTTTGGCAGCAGCATAAGAGTAAATTTTTAGTGTATTGTAAATAACCTCATTTGTGATTTTATTTTATTCTTCACTATTCTAAAAACTTGGGAGCACGGCCTTAAGGGATTTTGAGTCAGATTTTTTTTATCTATAAGCTTAGGATATATGATTAAATATAACTTTGAGTTCATATCATGGATTTTCTTTTAGATTCAATATTCGAACAAGGAATTTGAATGATGAAATTAGGCAATTTTAACATAAACCCTAGAATTACCTAATTAATGATTTAAGTGCCTTAATAAACTTCAAATAAAAATCTAAGCATGGATTTGGACTCGTGGCTTTATAAATAACCTGAATTTGACTTTAATTTTTAAGTTAGACCACGAGGGAATAGGGGTTGACTTTGATTATGACCAAATAGTAATTTAGGAAATTGAGTCTAATAGCTTTGTATGACATTGAGTAATCTTTTTAATATATTGAAGTCTTTTGGTGAACTCGGGACGTGAAAAGACTATCTTGGAGGGCAAATCTTGCTTGGATCGGGTTAAGTTAAATCTTTAACTCCAATAAGAGAATTTTCAAAAATTAGAATATTTTACATATACAACGTACATCAAAATACTATATATATGAGGTGACGGGTATAATATATTCTTGCTACTTATTGTGCATAACTTTCTATATTTGTGACATCACTAATTGAGGCAACTTTCACATGGTAGTTTAATATTATAGATTACATATATGTGTAAATTACATTGTTAAAGTAAACTGATTAGTCATGCACTGGGCATATGTTTGTCAATTTTCTATGTGATTCACATTTGTGGTATTTGGCGTATGAGTTGGCTACGCGAAATAGGATTCAGGCGTGTTAAGTTGTCTACGTACTAGATTGAGATTTAAACATGTTGCGTTGTCCATGATCTAGTGACTGAGCCTCATGCTCCAATTATGGTGCGCGAATCTAATTATCCCTCATGAGTCACTTGTCTTGGCACCTCCTTTGGTAGTGTATGCGCAGGTTTGAGACATTAGAAATGTCTGTTTATGAGTAAAGTTTTAATTTTTAGACTTGATTGTACATTTTTTAATTATTTTTTGCGTTTGAAACATGCAGAGAACTTGGATATTGAAACATTATGAATATTATCATATGCTTTATCTGTTCATATTATTATATGAAATACTTGTGGTTACGTGCATATTATTATTACTCGAGAGATGTGTATTGGTGGTAAGCTGACAAAGCATGACACATGGTATAATGGCGTAGTGACAAGTGACACGCTCGATTAGCGGAATTAAGAATACAAGGAAGGTACGAGGGAAACACCCACGAAATAGTATATAACAGAAGATCGGGCCTGAACAGTTGTCAAAGAAGAGGCGCGAACAGAATGAATCAAGGTCAAAAAGAAGGGAAGATACATGAACCAGAGGTAAATGAGGAAGGGGAATCGGAACCATTGTAAGGCATTTATAGCTATAAATGTGTCAGTTATGGTTATCAATGATAACGGGCAATCAATACAATTAATGTTCATAATGAATTCATCTTAAATAGGAAAAATGTTATGATTGTACACCCCTATATAAGGATAAAGAATTTTACTTGTAAGGACAAGTTCCAAGTACTACTGAAGTATACTCTATAATTTCTTGCTTTATCAAAGTTTTCTACCTTGATTTTAGGGATTGTCCGTTGTTTCATTCCTTATTTCTTTCTGTCAATTTACGCTATTGCTTTTACTATTTTCCCAAAGAGGTTGTTGAGGAAGTGAAGTAAAACTTGGTTATCAGTAATCCGTTTTCTTCTAAATATAGGCTTTGATTGAAAATTCTATTTTTTGGTTAAATAAATTAGTTCTGTTACCGGGAAACTGATAATCTTTTCACTTTCCAAATTCTTCTTTCTCACAACCAAACTATGTCAACTGATAATGACAATAACCAACTGAACCCACAAGAGGGAACACTACCACACCTCTCTCCAACAGGATCCCCCCGTCAATCCCGTGAAGGATCACCTGAGAGATCTACATCACATGCCAATGATCAACAAGGGGATGAACAAACTGTCGAACAAGACGTTTTAAAACAATTGATTGCAGAACACGTGAATAATGCTCTTCAAGCCTTTGTTAGGGGGTTGCCTAACGCGCCACAAACTCCTCCACCAGTCAATACGGCGACTTTAGAAAACCCACGCTCGAGGCTCGACAACTCTGGTAGTGGAGGAATTCCCAATGAATCTCGTGATGGGAGGTCAGGTACATCAAATAACTCTGATTTACAAAGTTTGGTACTAACTTTATAGAAACAGTTGAAAGAGCAGAATGGTCTCATAGAACAAATACCTGGCGTACCTCCCGTGATAAAATGAGTAGATATTGATAAATATTCACAACAGTCCTGGAAGCCAAGTGCGGCTCCTTTGCCAATTCTTAAAAAATTTAAAATGCCTGATATTCCAAAATATGATGGAACAACCAACGCTCGAGATCACGTAACTGCTTTTACAACTGGCGTGAAGGGAAATGATTTAACCAAGCAGGAAATCGAATCAGTTTTGGTTAAAAATTTTGGTGAAACACTCATAAAAGGGGCATTAACGTGGTATTCTCTTTTACCTGAAAACTCTATTGATTCTTTTGCTGAGCTTGCAGATTCATTCATAAAAGCGCATTCGGGAGCTCAGAAGGCTGAAAAAAGGATGGAAGACATCTTTAAGGTAAAACAAGGAGATACATAATTACTCAGGGAATTTGTGGATAGATTCCAACTGGAGAGGATGATGCTACCACGAGTACCTGACAATTGGGCAGCTATGGCATTCACGAGCAATTTAAACGAGAAAAGTTCAGAAGCTACAAGGAGACTAAAGGAAAGTTTGCGAGAGTTTCCTGCAACAACGTGGAATGATGTGTACAACAGGTACATCACGAAGCTGCAGATAGAAGAAGATACGGTTTCACAATCAAGGGTTGACGAAAGAGCAGGATCGAGACGTTCAGAATCCGAAAAAAGGTCCAAAAAAATAGGTACGAACCTTACATGGGACATGCGGGGCGAGATTCATGGTCTAAACAGGAAAATATACGATCTGAATCCAGATCAAGGCAAAAAGATGCGGGTTCATCATCTAGATTCAGAAAGGAACGGGATGCGCGAGGCAATGATTCCAATACATATGCAAGGATCGGAAATTACAGTTTCAATGTCAGTACCTTCGAGTTAGTAGCTGTTTTAAGAGGTATGAGAGATAAGGTGTGGTGGCCTAAAGAAATGAGATCAAACCCGAGAAAAAGAAATCCAGATTTCTGGTGTGAATTTTACAACGATCATGGCGATAGAACAACAGATTGTAGGTTATTACAAGGAGAAGTTGAGCATTTGTTGAAGCAAGGTTATCTAACTGACCTGTTCAGCGAGAAAGGTAGACAATCATATATGAAGAATATACAAGAGCCTCCGAAACCCCCGTCTCAAAAGAGAACAGTCAATGTGATAACCAGGGGAGATGAGGTCAACGGTGTGACATATACAGCTACAAAAAAGACGTCAAAAGTCACGGTCACTCATGGAAAGTGAGTTCGCCAAGTTTTGGATGAAGACATTATAACATTTGATGATGAAGATACAGACGACTTATTAATTCCTCATAATGATGCGCTGGTAATATCTTTACTTGTACACGATACTAACGTTAAACGAGTTTTGATTGATCCAGGTAGCTCCGTAAATATCATTCTACTAAGGGTGGTGAATGAAATGCAAGCTAGCGACAAAGTGATACTAAAGACACGATCTTTGTCTGGATTTGATAATTCAAGCATTATCACAAAAGGAGAAATAGTGCTTACCACGTTTGCAGAGGGAGTTATCAAGGATATAAAGTTCCAGGTGATAGATGCAGACATGGCTTATAATATGATTCTAGGAAGACCATGGATTCACGATATGGATGATGTACCGTCCACATTGCATCAAGTTATTAAATTTACTTCACAATGGGTGATTCGACAAATCTGTGGAGATCAACAGGCTTCTAAAAGTATCAATACAGTGGTGGTTACAAGCACATCGAACGATGTTGCAAATGAGAAATTGCAACTATAGAATTCCGTTGAGGATATAGTAATACAAACCTCAATTGAAGGCATTTCAGGATAGACGGATGTAGATTCAAGACCCGATTTATTCAAGAGCCAGAAGAAAATAAAAACATCAAAACAACTACTGAAGAACTCGAAGCTATAATGTTATTTAAACACTGGCTAGACAGAAAAGTTTACATCGGAGCAAATCTGAGCCTAGAAATGAAAGGTAAATTAATTGAATTTTTAAAAGCTAACACAGATTATTTTGCTTGGTCGCATTCAGTTATGACAGGTATACCACCGGAGATGATGACCCACAAACTGAATGAGGATCAATCATACCCACCAGTCAAGCAGAAGAAAAGGAAGCAATGATCCTTCAAAAATCAAGTGATCCAGGATGAGGTACAAAAGCTTTTGAATATTGGGTCAATACGAGAGGTAAAGTACCCAGAATGGTTAGCTAATATTGTGGTAGTTCCAAAAAAGAATGGAAAATGGCGAGTTTGCATAGATTATACTGATCTAAATAAAGCTTGTCCCAAATATTTGTTTCCTTTGCTGCATATAGATCAACTAATTGATTCTACCGCGGGTCATGAGCTGTTAAGTTTTTTAGATGCATATTCAGGTTATAATCAAATAAAGATGGATCCTCTAGAGGAAGAAAAAACTTCATTTATCACAGACAGGGGGACTTACTGCTACAAAGTCAAGCCATTTGGTCTAAAAAACGCTGGAGCTACGTACTAAAGATTAGTGACTAAGATGTTCCAAGAACATCTGGGAAAAACTATGAAAGTCTATATTGATGATATGTTAGTCAAGTCAGCACAAGCGGGGGATCATTTTCAACACCTGTCAAGCACTTTTGAAATTCTCTGCAAATATAATATGAAGCTAAATCCAGAAAAGTGTGCTTTTGGCGTGGCTTAAGGTAGGTTTTTAGGTTTTCTTATTTCTAACAGGGGTATTGAAGTGAATCCTGCACAAATCAAAGCTATTGAGGAAATACCAGACGTACTCACGAGCAAAAAAGAAGTACAGAGATTAACAGGAAGAATAGCAGCCTTGGGGAGATTTATTTCAAAATCATCAGAAAAGAGTTTTAAATTCTTTTCAGTATTGAGAAATCAAAACCAATTTGAGTGGAATGACGAATGCCAACAAGCCCTCAAGGATCTAAAATCATATTTGTCAAATCCGCCCATGCTAGCCAAACCAAAAGACGAAGAAAGGCTGCTTATTTATCTTGCCGTATCGGAAGTGGCGGTAAGCACGGTGTTGGTATGAGAAGATAGAGGTAAACAATCTCCAATTTATTATGTTAGTAAATCTTTGTTAGATGCCGAGACTCGATATCCTCACTTAGAAAAACTTGCTTTAACATTAATCATGGCATCTAGAAAATTGAGACCTTATTTTCAATGTCATCCTATCTCTGTAATAACTGGTTTTCCTCTAAGGAATATATTGCATAAACAAGAACTATCCGGTAGGTTAGCTAAGTGGGAAATAGAACTCAGTGAGTATGATATCATATATCAGCCCAGAACTGCAATAAAATCGTAGGTTTTAGCAGACTTTGTAGCAGATTTCAGCACGAATTTAGTTCCTGAAGCAGAAAAGGAACTACAAGTATTTACCGGATCTAATCCGAGGACTTGGATTCTATTTACCGATGGTTCTTAAAGGAGAGGGTTTAGGTATTGTACTAATTTCGCCTTCAGGAAAAATCATAAGACAAGCAATAAAATATTATCCCATCACTAACAATGAAGCAGAGTACGAAGATGTGATTGCAGGTTTGGAACTAGCACGAGAACTTGGTATAGAACAGATTGTAATCAAAAGTGATCTAGTAGTTAACCAAATACAGGGGACTTACATAGCAATAGAGGCACGAATGCAACAATATCTAGAAAAGGCACGGGAATTAGTCAGACAATTTAAGTCATGGAAGGTCGTACAAATACCCAGGGGGAGAATGCAAAAGCAGATGCGTTAGCCAGTGTCGCGTCTGTTGCAGAAATAACAAATGCAGAAAATGCTATTGTAATACATTTGTTTCATTCGACGCTCGACCAAGACAAGAATGAGGTAAATTTTAATAATCTGACTTGGGATTGGAGGAATTTAATTTGTTAACTTTTTGCAGTACGAAATTTTACCCGAAGACAAGAAAAAGTCTCAGTTACTCCGCCAAAAAGCAGCCCGGTATTGCTTGATTCGTGGAAACTTATACCGAAGGATGTTCGATGGGCCTTTAGCATGGTGTCTCGGACCTTCACAAACGGAATATATGATGAGGTAAGTACATGAGGGGCACTGTGGCAATCACGCTGGGGGAAGATCGTTGGTAAAATCACTAATAAGAGCAAGATATTATTGGCCAAAAATGGAAGAAGAGGCGGAAAGCTTTGTATCCAAGTGCGATAAGTGTCAACGATATGGGAATAACATGCATCGCCCAACAGAACTGTTACATTCAGTTGTTTCACTGTGGCCTTTCATGAAATGGGGCATGGATGTCGTAGGTCCGTTACCTCAAGCTAAATGAAAGGTACGGTTTCTATTAGTTTTAACAGAATATTTTTCAAAATGGGTAGAAGCAGGAGCTTTTAAACAGGTGCGAGAAAAGGAAGTCAGGGACTTTATTTGGCAAAAATTATCTGTCGGTTCGGAGTTCCAAAAAAAATCGTGTGTGACAATGGCCCACAATTCATAGGCACGAAAATCACAGAATTCTCAGAGTTGGCATATTAAACGGATTACATCCACACCTTACTATCTTGTAGCTAATGAGCAAGCCGAGTCAACAAACAAAGTTATTATTAATAACTTAAAGAAGAGATTATAAGAATCAAAAGGCAAATGGCCAGAAATGTTACCAGGGGTATTGTGGGCTTATCGAACGACAGCAAAAACAAGCACGGGCGAGATTCCATTATCACTTGTCTATGGCACTGAAGCCTTAATCCCAGTAGAAATAGGTGAACCAAGTACAAGGTATACACATGCTACTGAGGAGTTAAATGAAGAAGAGATGCGCACGAATTTGAATTTACTGGAAGAAAGGAGAGAAGCGACGCTGATAAGGATGGCGGCTCAGAAACAAATGATTGAGCGATACTACAACATGAAAGTTAATCTGAGATACTTCAAGATTGGGGACTTCGTCCTCAAAAAGGTATTTCAATCAACAAAAGCGGCTAATGCGGGAAAATTAAGATCTAAAGAAATATTACTTTTAGACAAAGAAAGTACCCATGGGCAGGTATCACTCAGCTACGATTTTATTTTATTCTTTTGAATTTTATTAACAATTTTAGATGATAGAAGAAAAGCTAGCCCGTACCAAATGATGATATTAGACCCGAAAGACACGCGAAATATAAAATTATTTCCGGTCTAGGTTGCAACCTTTCTGATGGAAAAAGGGGTTATGCAGTCATCATCTAAACGTATATCTCCGAGTCCCGTTTGTATTTTTCTTTTCAGGGAATGGACCAAAAGGAATGAATAATCCAGTGTTCGAGATTTCATACTTCAAAGCTCTAACACTGGGGGGACTATGTATATAGAAGGAAGCAAAAAGCCTGAATCAAAAACCTTGAAGTAACCTTGGAAAGGTGTAAGCTTGCGAAAAGGATACGAGATACATTCCATGTTCCTACGAGTTTTAGGTTAAGGCCAAAAAATAGTCATTAGATAATAGACCCGATTTTGTACCTCAAAATCTGTTGCAAAGAAAGCAGTTATGAAAGTGTTGTATGAATGATTATGAAAAAGATGTACGAAATTCATTTGAAAGTTCAAAGCATAAAACTTTCTCAAATTATTTCTTTTTCATGTCTACTTCGTCATTCATATATTTACACCAATATGAAGATGAGATGTCATCTTCATCAGGGTCGTTAACATAAAAGGGCCATCTTTTATGAAAATCCGTGTTTGTTAAAGTCACGGACTGTTAAAGCATTTATAAATGCAAGGAATAAGCTCAAATATCAAAGAGCAGAATAAACGGTAAAAGTAGCCACAATATATATAAATATTAAACCTTGGGAAAACAGGGGTATTATTTTATTATTCAACCCCAAAAGAAATCTGGGGTAACCAAAACTTCCCCAAAAGTTGTTAAATCAAGTGCAAAGCAACAAAATAAAATTTTACAAAAAACAGGAGAAAACTAAGGAGCATCATCAATGGAGCATCATTCACGGGAGCATCATCAACGAGAGAAGAAGGATTAACTTGACAAGAAGAGTTGTGAGCACCTAATTTTTAACCATGCTTGAATTTTTTCCCACTCATCTCACCAATACCTCACTTTCCACTATATCATTCGTGCTCCCATTTTTCCACGTGTGTCCCCACTCCGCTTTCCCACTCATGTCCCCCACTCCTTGTCCCCCATTCATGTCCCCCACTCTTTATCCCCCACTCATGTCCTCCACTCCTTGTTCTCTACTCACAACCCCCGTATCCCCATTTTCCTTCACGGACACACATAAAATATTCATTTACTTTCCCTCATCTCTCTTATAAAACAAAAACCACACTAAAAAAAGAGGGAGGAGAACGAAAAGAGTAAAAACCATTAGCTGAACATTCATATACTAAGCTGAAATTATGAGCTTTGGGGGGAGTATCTTGAGTGTAAAATCGTTTCAGAGAAATAGGATAACACTTAGAGCTTTTGCTGGGTTCCTTCTCTTTCAAAAAATCTGTTGTTCCTTTGGGTTTCAAGCACTGCTTCTCTGTTGTTTCTGTCACTGTCAGTGCGGGTTCTATTTGTTGATTTCAATTAGCTTTGGTATCAAATTTTTTCTCGTTGGTTCTTCTCATTTTTCCACATTAGGTATTTCTCTTTACATTTAAGAGTATAAATTTTGAATGAAGTTATGAAACATGCGTTTGTCTTAGCTGTCTAAATCTTTTTGGACTGTTTGAAACATGCTTTAACTGACTGATAAAGTGTATGTTTAAATGCTGAAATCCATTTGCATGAACTTTCCTTCTTATAGGTCTAAATAACGAAGGTATAGAAGCTTTGTAATTGTTATGGGAAACTTTATTTCTATTGAATCTCAAGAGCAAAAATGGAGGGGTACGGTAGGGGAATATGTATTTGATTCTAATGAGCTTTATCATACTTTAATGGTGGATTTTTTTTTTAAGTGCAAAATTATTTATTAGTAAACTCTTGTTGGTCTTTGTGTTTAACAGGTAGGTGGTAGATATAGAATTTTAAAAAGAATTCATCTTTGTTTCCAAGATTTAAGATCTGAAGTTAGCGAGGAAATAGTTTGCTCATAAAAAGTCTGTTTTGTACTACTATACTATTTTAATAAATATGCTTTCTGTTTTGGTGGATTCTCCTTAAAAGTCTAGCCACTTTTCACTTTTTTTATAGTTGAGACCATAAACAACTGAACATGAAATATTCACTTATGCTGCTAGGTCATATAAATTAAACGGGGTTGGACTTTTCAACGTTTTTTGGTACTTCAAGAGAAAATATCATATTTTGAATTAAGAACTTGATCACTTAATTAATTTAAACGTTAGGCAATTAGTAGGCGCGCTTTAACTTCACGGACTCGCTTGCGTAGCGTGATATTTAATATTTAATTAATCCATTAATTTTATACCATATCCGATAACTTTAATTAATTTTTATTTTAATTAACCCCTTGCTATAACCGCAGATTCGCTTGAGTAGCGCGGTAGTTGACATTTAATAGATTTCAAAATATATTAATTAATTTTTTTAAATGTAGTAATTTGTTTCAAAAGTAATAACGTACTAAATAACTCTTTGTCATGACGGCGGATTCGCTTGCGTAGTGTTGTTATGACAAAATTAATAAATCTCGTCTCGATCACGTATTCGCTTGCATAGTGTGGTTATGACAATGAAATATTATCCAAGTTTTCTTTAATAAATCTAATAATTAAGCAATAAAAGCGGATACAGGTAAAACATGGAAACCAATAAAACACAGTTTATCCAAAATTAATTCAAGCCAAGTTTAAGTCGATAGAGCAATCGTGGTTGAATATGATGAAGATGAGGCTATTAAGGAAATAAAAAGAGAGTTGGAACAATTTGAAAACAAGCCTAAGCCCAACCTTAATGAGACTGAGCCAATTAATATCGGAAGTCATGAAGAAGTTAGAGAAACAAAGATAAGCATTCACACTGAACAAAAAAATAGAGATGCCTTGATTCAACTTTTATTTGAATACAGAGATGTGTTTTCTTGGTCTTATGATGATATGTCAGGTTTAAGTGTTGATCTAGTGGTTCATAAGCTTCCCACGTATCCTGATTTTTCACCAGTCCAACAAAAGCAACGAAAATTTAAAACGGATATGAGTGACAAAATCAAAGAGGAAATAATGAAGCAACTGAGCGCCAATGTGGTTAGAGCTGTCCCATACACTACCTGGGTGGCATATGTTGTGCCTGTGCCAAAGAAGGATGGAAAAACCAGAGTCTTTGTTGACTACAGAGACCTGAACAAAGCAAATACAAAGGATAATTTTCCTTTACCAAACATCCACATTCTTGTAGATAATTGCGCAAAGCATGAGATACAATCGTTCATGGATTGCTATGCTGGGTACCACCAGATTCTAATTGATAAGGAGGATGCATAAAAGACCGCTTTTACCACTCCATGGGGCACTTATTGCTACAGAGTCATGCCATTCGGTTTGAAGAATGCAGGGGCAACTTACATGATGACCGTGACTACCATGTTTCGCGACATGATGAACAAAGAGATTAAAGTATATGTCGTTGATGTCATCATAAAATCAAATACACAGGCTGATCACGTGCGCGATTTGAAAAGGTTCTTCGAACGAATGCGAAGGTATGACCTTAAGCTCAATCCAGCCAAGTGTATATTTGGGGTTATGTCTGGGAAGCTCCTTGGTTTTATAGTCAGTCGAAGAGGCATCGAATTGGATCCGTCTAAGATAAAGTCCATTCGAGATCTGCCACCCTCGAAGAACAAAACTGAAGTCATGAGTTTGCTCGGGAAGTTGAACTATATCGGTAGGTTCATTGCTCAACTCACAACCACATGCGAGCCCATATTTAAGTTGTTAAAAAAATATGTCGCTGTTAAATGGACATACGACTGCCAAAAAGCATTCAACAGGATCAAAGACTATTTGTCGAAACCCCCTATACTCGTTCCACCTGAACCGGGTAGGCCTTTATTTTTATATCTATCGGTGATGGATAATTCCTTCGGATGTGTTCTGGGGTAACATGATGCGATAGGCAAAAAGTAACAAGCAATCTATTATTTGAGCAAGAAGTTCACCAATTTTGAGGTTAAGTATACCCTTATAGAAAGGACTTGTTGTGCCTTGACTTGGGTCGCTCAGAAGTTGAGGCATTATCTTTTGGCCTACACTACTTACCTCATATCCAGAATGTATCTTTTAAAGTACATCTTCCGATAGCCAATGCCCACTGGCAGGCTCGCAAAATGGCAAATCCTGCTCATAGAGTTCGACATCATCTATGTTACTCGCACCGCAATAAAAACACAGGCTTTGGACGATCATTTGGCAGAGAATCCAGTTGATGATGAGTACAAACCACTTACCACATACTTCCCAGATGAAGAGGTCAACTCAATAGAGGAAGTAGTTCCAGGCGACAACCCTGTATGGAAAATGTATTTTGATGGAGCTGTCAATATCAAAGGAGTTGGGATTGGGGCAATCCTCATCTCACCTATTGGACAGTATTACCCTGCAACGGCCCGACTTCGGTTCTTCTGTACCAATAATACGGCAGAATACGAAGCTTGTATCATGGGTTTGAAAATGGCCCTCGATCTGGATATGCATGAACTATTGGTTATGGGAGATTCTGACTTGCTTATCCGGCAAGCCCAAGGTGAATGGGAGACTCGAGACATCAAGCTTATTCCATACAGACAATGTGTGTAAGACCTGAGCAAAAGATTTAGATCCATCGAGTTCAGGTACATTCCCAGGTTTCACAACGAGCTAGCCGACACTTTGGCTACCTTAGCCTTGATGCTCCCTTATCCAAGCAACACTCGTATTGATCCATTAGAAATACAAGTTCGGAATCAACACGGTTACTGCAATACAACTGAGGTAGAACAAGATGGTGAACCATGGTATCATGACATAAAATGATTCCTGAAAACAAGGGAATACCCAGAGCATGCCAAAGGAGATTTTGTACAAAAGGACCCCAAATTTGAACTTGCTGAGATGCATAGATGCCACAAAAGCTGAGCGGATCATGAGTGAAGTGCATTCGTGGGTATGCGGACCTCACATAAATGGATATGTTTTGGAGAAGAAGATTCTGCGGGCAGGGTATTATTGGCTTACTATGGAGCGAGATTGCTTCAATTAATTTCGCAAGTGTCACCAATGCCAGATTCATGGTGACTTGATTCACTTGCCTCCTTCGGAGTTGTATCCCATGTCCTCTCCTTAGCCTTTCGTTGCTTAGAGAATGGATGTTATTAGGACAATCAAGCCAAAGGCTTCAAATGGTCATAGATTCATTTTGGTCGCCATTGATTACTTCACCAAATGGGTGGAGGGAGTTACTTTCAAAGCAGTCACTAAGAAAGTAGTGGTAGACTTTGTTCATTCCAACATCATCTGTCGTTTCGGTATCCCAAAGACTATTATCAGTGACAATGCAGCCAATATAAATAGTCATCTGATGAAGGAGGTATGCGAGCAGTTTAAAATTATACCTCGCCATTCTACCCCTTTCCGATCAAAAGCCAACGGAGCCGTTGAAGCAGCAAATAAGAACATCAAGAAGATTCTCAGGAAAATGATCCAAGGGTCCGGGCAATGGCATGAAAAGTTGCCTTTTGCTATTTTTGGATACCGCACAATTGCTCGCACATCTATTGGTGCAACTCTTTATCTGCTGGTATATGGGACGGAAGCTATAATACCGGCTGAAGTCAAAATTCCCTCTCCGGGTCATTGTGGAATCGGAGAGTGAGGATACAGAATGGGTAAAGACCCGATTAGAACAACTAATGCTGATTGATGAAAAACGGCTAGCAGCAGTATGTTTCGACCAATTATACCAGCAAAGAATGTCACGCGCTTACAACAAGAAAGTGCGTCCAAGGCACTTTGAGGTAGGCCAACTGGTTTTGAAACGCATTCTTCCCCACCAAGTAGAAGCTAAAGGAAAGTTCACCCTGAACTCGCAAGGACCCTACATCATCAAGAAAGTGTTACCAAAAGGGGCCTTGCACTTGGTAGATGAAGAAGGACGGGTACCAAACATGACTATTAACGCAGATGCAGTCAAAAGATATTATGTTTAATACATACCCACTACGGAACTTTCACGCATGATTTTCTCAGATTGAGATGACGAAGGCTATCATTGCTCACTATCCCAAATATGTGTCACCATTTTGAGCCGTATTTGTCTTCTTTGTTTTCCCTCATTTTGGAACCTGTGTACTTGTAAAAAAAGATAAAGAAAAAAGAAAAGAAAAAAAAATCAAACAACAGATCTTCCGAGTCAGTGAACTACGTTCGACCTGATTCTGAAAGGATACGTAGGCATCTTTACCCTGGGTTCGGTCCCATCACAACAAAAAATCCATATTCACAATATTCCAAAACTGGGGCAGAAGTTTGTTTTATTTTATGATTTTTCTGTAAAAATGGTTCCAAAAGTTGTAATTCAGTTCAAGGTTCTTTTCGCCTTTTCCCCATTAAGACCTTCTGATCGATCTTTGAGAATGTTTGAAGTCATTATGCCAAGGGCGTTGGACAACCTTCCAATGCAGTATCTTAATAAAAAAACGAAGAAAGAAATGAGAGAGTCTTATCAGTGAAAACCCGTATGGGCACTGTAAGGTGACAGTGAGCAGAGAAATGAGAGAGTCTTATTGGTGAAAACTCGTATGGGCACCATAAGGCGATGATGAAGGTCAGTTAGCGAAAACCCGCAAAGAGAGCCACTAGCCGAATGAGGGTCTTCGATACTCCGATATGAGCACAACCAAGACAGTTTCAAGATGAACATTTGCGACGGATTTTGAGAATTAGACAGCTCAGACAGGTCAAGCGTCCAGTCCAAAATGCATGTCATAATTCTTTAAAGTCGGTATATACCTCCAGATAAGTCTTCCTATTCCTCTCCCCCAAAAGGGGCACCTTTTGTTTAGACATAATTCCTTTTTTTTCACTTTCAATTGCTTTTCTATTTTAACCCATAATTTTTCTTTGAGTCCTTTTTTGGTCTAATCTTGCATCAAAAGAAAAGAAAAGAAAAGAAATGGCTGCAAAACTGACTACTGTTTCCGTGTAATACCAAGCATAATTTGGGGCATATGCGGCATTGATGAAGGCACGAATCCATCTGTGATCTCTTTTGATAAGACGAACAAAGTGTCTCAAAGAAACTGAAAAGGTCGCCTAAGCAAGTCTTGCTTCGTGGGAAAATTGACAAGCAATACAGACACGAACTGGTACTAGGTGCAAGACAACTAAGTTTGATTTTAAAGGAAATTTGCTTTGCCTTAGGGACAAGGGTTAGCGGTACCATGGACATCCGTATATGGAATAGTTGGGGGTAACATTGGAGATCCAAGGTCTCCAGGAAGCGATACAGAGTATCCAAGCATCCCGATACCGCACTGACAGAGTCATTTCTTCGACAGCAGTGGCCGTGAATTCAAATTACTCGACACATGAAGGCCATAATCGACCACCACTTTGAAAACTCACAATTTTTCTTTGTTTTGCAGCAGGAACAAAGCAATGCAGAATGACGGTTCCCAAAGGATGAATATCACCAAAGGTAAGTTCCTCAAAATCTCCTTTTTATTTTATTTTCAGCATGCATCACTATTTTTCATACCTCTCATTTTCGTAGCTTAACCCAGGTAGAACCTTTTCGCCTAGGGGGATCTAGCTCCTAGTTCCGTGTAGAAGTACTCTTCACTCAGGATGTTTTACCTAGCTTAACCCAGGTAGAACTTTTTCGCCTAGGGGGATCCAGTTCATAGTTCCGGGTAGAAGTACTCTTCGCTCAGGATGTTTTACGTAGCTTAACCCAGGTAGAACCTTTTCGCCTAGGGGGATCCAGCTCATAGTTCCGGGTAGAAGTACTCTTTGCTGAGGATCTTTTATGTAGCTTAACCCAGGTAGAACCTTTTCGCCTAGGGGGATCAAGCTCATAGTTCCGGGTAGAAGTACTCTTAGCTCAGGATGTTTTACATAGCTTAACCCAGTAGAACCATTTCGCCCAGTGGGATCCAGCTCATAGTTTCGGGTAGAAGTACTCTTCGCTCAGGATGTTGAACGTAGCTTAACCCAGGTAGAACCTTTTTTGCCTAGGGGGATCTAGCTCATAGTTTCTAGTAGAAGTACCATTTGCTCAGGCTTGCTTTTTGTAGTTTAACCAGGTAAAACCTTTTCGCCCAGGGGGGATTCAACATTTTATCAGTAATACAGGGCGCCAACCCCCGATTATATTTCCTTTTCAGTAATACAGGGTGCCAACCCCTAGTTACACTCATTTTCTGTAATATAGGGTACCAACCCCTGGTTACATCCCTTTTCAGTAATACAAGGCGCCAACCCCTGGTTACATTTCCTTTTTCAATAATAAAGGGCACCAACCCCTGGTTAGATCGCTTTTCAATAATGCAGGGCACCTACCCCTGGTTATATCCCTTTTCAGTAATACAGAGCGCCAACCCCCAGTTACATTCCTTCTCAGTAATATAGGATACCAACCCCTGGTTACATTTCCTTACCATTATAGGGTACACCAATCCCTAGCTGTGTTTTCCAACATAGGGTACACCGCTCCCTAGTTGAGTCGAGCTGAAATGTAGGGTACACCACTCCCTGATATCCTTTCCAGCATAGGGTACACTAATTCCTAGCTGTATTTTCCAATGTAGGGTATAACAATCCCTTGTTGATCTGATTTTAAATGCAGGGTACACCACTCATTGGTATCTTTGTTAACACGGGATACACCATTCCCTAGCCACATTCTTAGTTAAGACACCATTTGGACAATCAGGGTACAACATTCCCAAAGAGTCATGTTTTTCCGTGGTACACCAATCCCGACCTTTTATTGTTTTGAATAATGAAGTAGTATAGAGTTTTGTTACAAATAACTCGCGATATTTTCCTAGAGAAAACTGGGGCAGAAAAATTTCGTTCTTTTGTTTGTTTTGGTGTCTCAGCAGGTTTTACCTTGAGGCACATGATTCGAGATGACCAAAAGTAGAATCCTCAATCCAGAATAAAGAAAAGAAAAGAAAAAGAAGTGAATCCAAATGCAGAAGCAGATTGAAAAGAAATGGACTGCTCAAGACATGACTGAAGACACGAGCATTGCATTCCCCATTTTGATTAGAAGAAGCCGTAGAAGAATGAACTAGCACCTACAGCTAGCAATCATCAAGGTTCAGATTAGAGTCTGTGTGAAGAACCAGTCAAGACTCAAGATCAAGTTTTAGAAGACTTATAAATAGGAATCTTGTAACTCATAGCTGATAGGCTTGTTTAGTTTCTTTTGATTTTGATGTAATAACAGGACCACAGACCGGAGCCTACCATATACCGGAGCCTCCAACTCATTATTCTATCACTCTTCTTAAGCTACACATGACCTGATTCTCTTATAACCCGGGATATGTAGGTTGTCCATAACCAAGACTCGGTCGCACTCTTTTCTCTTATCTCTTTCTTTTTAAATAATGGTATGGCCAAAAATTAGTCATATCGCTCATCTTTTCTTTGCCTGAAAACTCTTCATATTTTCAAGCAAAGAGGGGCATGTTGTGAGCACCTAATTTTTCACCATGCTTTATTTTTTTCTCACTCATCTCACCAATACCTCACTTCCCACTCCATCATTCCTGCTCCCATTTTCCCCTCACGTGTCCCCACTTCACTTTTCCACTCATTCCCCACTCCTTGTCCCCCATTCATATCCCCCACTCTTTGTCCCCCACTCACAACCCCCGTATCCTCATTTTCCTTCACGGACACACACACAATATTCATTCACTTTCCCTCATTTCTCTTATAAAACAAAAGGCACACAAAAATAAGAGGGAAGAGAACGAAAAGAGTAAAAACCATCAGCTGAATATTCATATACTAAGCTGAAATTGTGAGCTTTGGGGGGCGTATCTTGAGTGTAAAATCATTTCAGAAAAATAGAAGAACACTTAGAGCTTTTACTGGGTTCCTTCTCTTTCAAAAAATCTGTTGTTCCTTTGGGTTTCAAGCACTGCTTTGCTGTTGATTCTGTTACTGTCAGGGCAAGTTCTATTTGTTGGTTTCAAGTAGCTTTGGTATCAAAAGTTTTCTCGTTGGTTCTTCTCGTTTTTCCACATTAGGTATTCCTCTTTACCTTTAAGAGTATAAATTTTGAATGAAGTTATGAAACATGTGTTTGTCTTAGCTGTCTAAATCTTTTTGGACTATTTGAATGCTTTAAATGACCGATAAAGTGTATGTTTAAATGCTGAAATCCATTTGCATGAACTTTCCTTCTTATAGGCCTAAATAACGAAGGTATAGAAGCTTTGTAATTATTCCCGAAAACCTTATTTCTATTGAATCTCAAGAGCAAAAATGGAGGGGTACGGTAGGGGAATATGTATTTGATTCCAATGAGCTTTATCATACTTTAATGGTGGATTTTTTTTTAAGTGCAAAATTATTTATTAGTAAACTCTTGTTGGTCTTTATGTTTAACAGGTAGGTGGTAGATGTAGAATTTTGAAAAGAATTCATCTTTGTTTCCAAGATTTAAGATCTGAAGTTAGCGAGGAAATAGTTTGCTCTTAAAAAGTCTATTTTGTACTACTATACTATTTTAATAAATATGCATTCTGTTTTGGTGGATTCTCCTTAAAAGTCTAGCCACTTTTCACTTTTTTTTTTTTATAGTTGAGACCATAAACAACTGAACATGGAATATTTACTTATGTTGCTAGGCCATATAAATTAAAGGGGTTGGACTTTTCAACGTTTTTTGGTACTTCAAGAGAAAATATCATGTTTTGAATTAAGAACTTGATCACTTAATTATTTTAAACGTTAGGCAATTAGTTGGTGCACTTTAACTTCACGGACTCGCTCGCGTAGCCTGATATTTCATTAATTTATTAATTTCATACCATATCCGATAACTTTAATTAATTTTTATTTTAATTAACCCCTTACTATAACCGCGGATTCGCTTGCGTAGTGAGGTAGTTTACATTTAATAAATTTCAAAAAAAATTTAATTTTTTTAAATGTAGTAATTTTTTCCAAAAGTAATAACGTACTATTTAACTCTTTGTCATGACGGCGGATTCGCTTGCGTAGCATTGTTATGACAAAATTAATAAATCTCGTCTCGGTCACGCATTCGCTTGCGTAGTATGGTTATGACAACACAATATTATCCAAGTTTTCTCTAATAGTTCTAATAATCAAGCAATAAAAGCGGATACAGGTAAAGCATGGAAACCAATAAAATATAGTTTATCCAAAATTAATTCAAGCCAAGTTTAAGTAGATAGAGCGATCATGGTAGAACCACGGAACTCGGGGAGTGCCTTACACCTTCTCCCCGGTCAACAGAATTCCTTACTCGGACTTTATTTTTCGAAGACTAAATAATAAAAGAGTCAAACCTTTCTTTGACTAGGGATTCAAATAAAAGGTAACTTGGAACGCCGAAAAAAAATATTCCAAGTGGCGACTTTGTAAATGAAATAATCCATACTTAAACTTGACACTTTAATTGAAAAAACTCTTTAACCCACAATCCATAACACACATGTCTTTTGGGGGGTAGAAAAGGGGTGTGACAAGAGGCTTGAACATCAGCCCCACCAGGAACAAGTCCATTTCCATCATCTTCGGGACCTTCGTCTTCAGGTGAGGAAAAGCTTTGACGCTGCTGAGTTTTCTCAAATTCTTCTTTAGCCTTAGCAATCTCAGCATTAAGGTCAAAACCCTCATGGTTGGCTTCAACTAGAGTCTCAAGGCGAGTGTTTAGGAAAGCCCAACTCACATCAAATAATAGCTTATCCTCGAGAATCTCATAATCCTTCTCCCACTGGTCAATCTCGGCTCTCAGCTCTTCTTTTTTCTGCTTCAGAGGCATCATAAGCTGTCTTCAAAGGAGCAAGAGAACTTTTCAAGAACTGAATCTTATCAGTAGAGGCGCAGAGATCTTCCCGAACTTGAGTAAGTGTTTGAACCAACTCTCCCATATAAACCTCCTTTTGATTAAGGAGTTTCTTCAAACTCCTTATTTATTCAGTTGCCTTGGAAAGTTTTTCAGTAAAGGAAGATTCAAGGATATCCTTGTCCTTTCCGACCTGACTAGAAGAAGCTTTTTCAACTGCTAATTCAGCGGCAATCACTCCCATCTGTTGTTTCAAAGCATTCTTCTCTTCCTATAGAACTTCTTTTTCTAATTGAAGACCTTCGAATTGTTCTTTTCAGTTATCAGCCTCGGTGCGGTAATCTATAACTTGTTGGTCCGCCTAAGAAACTCTTTTTATAAGCTCTGTACCAATCAAGTTGATCTACAAAAAAGGAGAAAGAGTTATGAGTAAGAAAAAGAAGATAAAGAAAATATAATTAAGCTTGTACCTTCAAGGAAGAATGAACAATATCATTCATTAAGGTTAGTGAGCTTTGACTTTCTAACTTTGACTTCTCTACGGGACCTAGCAGAGGTTTCAACCACACGTCGGCTTGACCAGATTTTCTTAATAAGTTTCCACCTTCAGGAACCTCAACAACAACTCTTTTGATTGTCCTCCTGCTGCTAGAAGGTTCGGCTTCTACATGAGAAGCAGTCACGGGAATAACAGACAGAGTAGAAGCAGCCACGGGAATAACAACAGGAGTAGCATCAGGTAAGGACACGGGAGGGTTAATGGAAACTGAGATTGGAAGGGAGGCAAGGGGCAATTCTTCTCCTGACGTGTGACCATCGCACCAAAGAACCCTCCTCTTTTTCTTCTTCACCATCAGAGCCACGAGCTCCGTCGGTTTTCCTTTTTGAAGAAGAAGCACTTAAAATCCTTTCCTGGGTGAAAGTCATGAAAAGCCTAGTAGATAGAACAGACGCGGGACTAATGCCATGAATAGGAAACCCTAGCAAAGAAATGGGAAGAATAAGAAACCCTTGAACCAACAAGGAAGAGAAAAGGAAATACAATAAATGGAAAAAGTACCGTGCGTCTTTTCTTTCAACCCAAATCTTTGAGAAAAAAATTTCTAAGACCTTTTCTTCATAGGCGCAGCAGTTAACATCTTATCTACCCAAGCATGGAAGTTGGAAATTTCATCAAAAACTTCCATAGTTGCTGAAAAAGTAAGCATGTGATCACATGGGGTTTTTCTTTTAAGGCATAAAAAAAGAAGAAGAAAGCTTACGTGCAAAGTTCCATTTCTTCGGGAAAGACATGTTTTCTTCACCCACTAGTGCACTAGTGGGAGCAGCAACGAAACGAGCGATCCAGCCACGGTCCTGGTTATCTTCAGGACTAACCAGTACTCTCTTACTTCTAGCCACGAGAGAAAAAACTCCTTCACGAAACAGTTTAGGGGAATAGATATGAAGCAAGTGTCGAAAAGTGAAAGGCATGGAAACCAAATCTGATAAATAACGAAGGCATGCAACATCCCTCCATACTATGGGGTCAATTTGGCCAAGGAACACGTTGAAATAATGATAAAATTCAATGATTACTGGGTCGAAAGATGATTTGAACCCTAAAGTAAAAGGGTAGGTGTAAACAAAGGAAAAACCAGCTTGGTATGAGGTAATTCTCTGGTTGGCACTAGGGACTAAAACTAGGAAATCTGATTTTTAATAACATTCTCTTCGAACTAGTGAGAGAATGCCAGTAGTGATCGAACATGGATAAAGGTCAGCAGGATTAAGGGAGGTCATAGAAGAGACTTGATTTCTTATGGTTTCGCGATTAGTTACAAAAGAAAATTCCCGAGGAACAATCTCTGAAACTGTGGGTTCGCGGACTGGTTTATTTAAATCTCTATTCCTAGAAGAAGATCTAGGAGTTAAAGGAGCCCTAGGTTTAGAAGAGGAAGGCTTAGCAGTACTGCCCTGGGAAGAAGAACCATGATTAGATAGCGAGTCAAGACTACGAAGTCTACCACCTCTCCTACTTCTAGTAGGGACAGTAGAAAGAGCAAGTTCGTCGACAATCATAACCTTACGAGGGTCTGGTGTAGAAGAAGACATGATTGACCAAAGTGATAATGATAAAATGGATGTGAAAATACAAAGAAAGAGTAATATGGTGGATACTGAAGAAGGAAGACTTCAAGAGATAAAAAAAATGAAGTATTTGTAAGAAGACACGGCCATAATTAAAAGTAAGTCATTATGAAGCATCATAATGGAACCGTCACTTCGTGACTGACGCAGTCGCAGAAAAACCCTAAAAAGCGCTAAAAAACTGCAAAGCCAATCGTTAGAAGCCGCGTGGCATGGGCATTAAATAGACGTGACATACGTCACATCGGTTCTGAAGGGGACACGATATTCGAAAAATGGCGGCAAAGAATTTCTGCCATAAAAGCTTACCACTTCCCGAATATTCAATTGAAGAATATTCAGAAAGTGGGGGGAATATCTGTATTGGTGGAAAAAAGATGTCACACATGGAATGTTAGTAAGCTGACGAAGCATGACACGTAGTATAATGGCGTAGTGACAAGTGGCACGCTCGATTAGAGAAATTAAGAATATAAGGAAGGTACGAGGGAAACACCCACAAGATAGTACATAACAAAGGATCGGGCCTGAACAACTGTCAAAGAAGAGACACGAACGGAATGAATCAAGGTAAAAAAGAAGGGAAGATACATGAACCAGAAGTAAATGAGGAAGGAGAATAGGAACCATTGTAAGGCATTTATAGCTACAAATGTGTGAGTTATGGTTATCAATGATAACGGGCAATCAATACAATTAATGCTCATAATGAATTTATCTTAAATAGGAAAAACATTATGATTGTACACCCCTATATAAGGATAAAGAATTTTACTTGTAAGGACAAGTTCCAAGTACTACTGAAATATACTCTATAATTTCTTGCTTTATCAAAGTTTTCTACCTTGATTTTAGGGATTGACCGCCGTTTCATTCCTTATTTCTTTCTGTCAATTTACACTATTGCTTTTACTATGTTCCCAAAGAGGTTGTTGAGGAAGTGAAGCAAAACTTGGTCATCAGTAACCCGTTTTCTTCTAAATATAGCCTTTGATTGAAAATTCTATTTTTTGGTTAAACAAGATGATACTCGTGCTAATGCACGGACCCAACATACTAGGTATTTAATAGTTTTAACTGCAGTGGTGCTAGTAGACATGGTGCGACCTATCGGAATCTGAACGAAAAATTAAAATTAGAAAGTTTCTTATACAATACGGGTATAATATAGGTTTTATTATTTATAATATTCCACAAAAAATAATTGATGATTTGAAGGCCGATTTGGGGTCAGAATTGGATGATTTCTTTATATGGTTAGACTCGTATCGGAATGGATATTCGGATTTTGTAAATTTTGTTGGATTCCGATGTGCGAGCCCAGGGTTGACTTTTTGTTTTTCGTTAAAGATCGAAGCTTTATTATCCAAAATTAATTTTTTATGGCTTTTATTTATGATATTAATTTATTTTGGCTAGATTTGAGCTGTACGGAGGTTTTTTCACACGGGAAGGGCTTTTTAGAGTATTGATTTTTGCTTCTTTGAGGTAAGTATCTTTCTTAACTTTGTGTAAGGAAAACTACCCCGTAAGATTTAGTCTAATTGCACAATTTGAATTATGTGAAAGACGTGTACATGAGGTGACGAGCGTGTACCCGAGCTTATATGTGGAAAATTGACCGGTTTAGACTCTTAGGATACTTTTATGCATTTAATTAGAAGTTGTTATTACTTGTTACATCATTTGTTATTGAATTTTATATGGTTAAATAGTTGTCATTATTTATTGTTTGGGCGGAGCGATGCGGTGGCTATTATGATATTGTCAGCACAGTGGAATAAGGGTGGCTATATTAGGGATGATACGTGATGGCCTGGGTGCATATTGTTGATGATATTTATGTGATGATGTGATTTACCTTGTGTGGTTTATGCACCTTACGTGACTTGCTGTGTTGCTTTCAATGAGCTACTCGATATCTTTGATATTACTTGTTGACTTGGGCTGTAATAGTACACTCGCACAAGCATACACTGTAGCATGCCACTTATACAAGTTTAGGAGTACGAAACGTAATATTTATTGATCATGCCCATGTTCTTGTATATCTGCTTTCATTATGATATTGAGCATGTGACCACGCCGAGCGAATTGTGATATTGTGCATGTGACCACGCCGGGCAGATTGTGATATTGCATATGTGACCACGCCGGGTGGATTGTGATAGCAAGCCTGTGACTATGCCAAGCGGATTGAGATATTGGCACATGAGTTGTCCGTGTGGTTGTGATTGATAATGTGGGCATGGGGTGCCATGTGTATATGAGTTGTGATTTGGCAGTTGTGGCTTGTGATTAGGAGGAGTGGTGCCTCGGAGTAAATTTTGTTATGAACCTTGTGTTAGAACGACTTGATTATTTGGTTGTCATATATTTTCCTGTAATTATTTTCACTAGTACTTTAACCGTGTTTGGATTACTTTACTGTTTTACTATTGTTTATTCTTTGATGCCATTTGCTATTTCTTGCTTCCATTATTAGCCTTATATTGATATACTGCACATGTTATTATGTCTAGTAGGTGTCTCTACTTGTACCTCATCACTACTCCACCGAGGTTAGTCATTATACTTACTGGGTACCAATTGTGGTGTACTCATGCTACGCTTCTGCACATTTTTATGCAGATCAAGGTGTTGGAGGTTGTGGACCTAGGCAGTGTTATCAGGATGATTGCGAGGATTCAAGGTATAGCTACATGATCGCCGCAGTCCCTTGGAGTCCTTTTCCTTTTGATTGTACTGTTAATTTGTTATCCGAATAGTATTATATTTTATTTTGAGATACTTCTATGTATTCATATAGAGTTTGTGACTCTGTAGTACCTAGGCTTGGGAGGATTGTTGTGATTATTGTCGCGTAGGCATGTAACACCTTTATTTTAGTATTTATATTGAACTCTGTCTTTAAAAATATCATGTTAATTGGTTAACTATTGTAATTGATTGACTTACCTAGTTGTATAGACTAGGTGCCTTCACGATCCTTAAGGTGAGATTTTGGGTCGTTACAAGTTGGTATCAGAGCTCTGGGTTCATAGGTTCTACGAGTCACAAGCAAGTTTAGTAGAGTCTCGTGGATCGGTACGGAGAAGTTTATGCTTGTCTTCGAGAGGCTACGGAACATTAGAAAGATTCCACTTCTTTCATTCCTATCGTGCGGATTTATTTATTTTGGAGTTTGAGCCTTTGTATTTCTATTCTCTCACAAATGGTGACGGCACGCGCTACTGGAACAGCTTAGCAGACACTCGCTCCTCTACTAGAGTTACGAGAGGTCAGGGCTGAGGTAGAGGCGGAAGAAGAGCACGTGCCACAGCTAGATCACCTGTCAGAGCAGCAGCTGAGTATCCACCAGTAGCTCTGGTCGGGGGACATGCACTAGAGGCTCATGTTGCTACCCCCAGACTTCAGGAGATTTTAGCGCAGTTCCTGAGCATGTTTGGTACATTGGCAGGCGAGGTTGATTCCAGGCGAGCTCAGACTCCTGCCACCCATACTCTAGAGCAGTAAGCTCATGTTGGTCATACTCCAGGTGTTGTGCCAGTATAGCATGTTATTGCGGTTCAGCCTGAGGTCAGGTTATAGGTATCAGAGGAGGAGCAAAAAAGGCTTGAGAGGTTCAAGAAGTATGATCCTCCCACTTTCAGTGGCGCAATTACTGAGAATGTGCAGGGTTTTCTAGATAAATGCAACCGTATTCTCCGCACCAGGGGTATTGTGAAGGTGATCAAAGTTACTTTCACTACATTTCAGCTGTCAGGAGCAACGTAAAGGTGGTGGCAGGCTTACGAGGAGGATAGTACAACTGATGCAGTCCCACTCACTGGGGTTTAAGTTTTAGAGATTTTCTTGAGGGAGTTTGTTCCCAGACCCTCCAGAATGTGTGGCGTACGAAGTTCGAGTAGCTGTATAAGGGTACTATGACGGTGTCAGATTATGCCATCAAGTTCAGTGAGTTATCCCTTCATGCACCTATTTTGGTTTTCACTGTTAGAGAGCAAGTCCACAGATTAATCGACGGGCTCAGTTATGGTCTAAGATTCAGCATGGTAGGGGAGTTAGAGACTGACACTCCGTTTCAGCAGGTTGTGGAGATTGCCAAGAAGTTAGAGCGCGTTCGGGGCCAGCAGAGGGAGGATAAGGAGGCCAAGAGGCCTCGAGGTCCTGGAGGATTTAGTGGATTCTACTCTTCAATTCTGACCCATCACGGCGGAGGCTCCGTTGGTCGACCAGTCCAGTCCGCTTTTAAGATTACTCGTAGTGCTCCAGCTAGTCAGGAACCTTAGGGTACTCATATGGGGCAGTCATCGTTTAGTGTACCTCCTGCACGGGGTTCTTACAGTGGGTATTCCAGTCATCCAGCACAGAGTCAACACCAATAGCCATGCCCACAGATGAGTTGATATAAGTGTGACGATACTAGTCACATCATGAGAGGGGTGGGCTTCATCAGAGCACTCAGGCTATGGGCTCCACTCCAGTTGCTACTCCACCTACACAGCCAGCTAGATGTGGAGTACATGCAGGTAGAGGACGTCCTAGAGAGGGGAGGCCTGGCCCGTTGATCTTCTTTCCCTGGTAGGGCAGAGGCCGCTGTACAAGATGATATCGCTACAGGTTTGGTTTCGATTTTCCATAGAGAAGCATTAGTCTTATTTTGATCCGATCCTTTTTATCGGTATGAGTCCTCCTATCTTTCTTCATATATGGATGTGATTCATGATTCTTGTACTCTGTTTATGTAATTGCACATGTTGAGAGATTCTATAGTGGTAGCCCGTGTCTATCATTTTGGATTGTTCACTATTCAGAGCTATGGGACTAAGATGAACATTCGGTTACTTAACAGTAGGTTTTGATGTGATTTCTGGATGGTTTGGTCATAACTTGTGATTTAGGTGCCTTACAGGTATGGGAAGTCTGTTACGTGTTGTGATTTTGTTTCGCGGAATTTAGTGAGTGAAAGGTTTCAGTTGGTAGATATGTATTCTACTTGTGATTCAGATGTGAGGATGGGATCCTTATATGTCCGTGTGGGTTTGTATGTTTGGACTGGGCTGCGAGCCGTGGTGGAATTATGTTAAGATGAGATCCTTTGCGATTAGTTTGTATGTTTTGTTTCTTCCTTGTGAAATGGATTTGTAGTATGATACTGATGGGGAGTTGTACCTGTTGGACTTGTTCGATAGTTCTCTCATGTGTTTCTCTTTTCATATTCAATCATATTTGAGTTGTGCTTGTTGAGTTTATTTTGCGAGGTAAGTGTCCAGGTGGCGTTCGATGTGACTTGTTGATTTGGGTGAGTGGTTATGAGATATTCATGTTTCTTACATCATTAAAAGTGTTGGGAAGGTTTGGTACAAGGTTCTAGTTGATATGAGTTTATTTACCAGTGATGGATTTGATTATGGGCAGCCATTATGGGCTGAGATAGTTCTATGGGCATATGGGTGACATATTGTGTTATTTAGTTATACCGTGCGAGCATACTTATGGTTTGTTGCAGTTGGTGGGGGATGATGTAGGGTGTATATGTGGAAATCGGGACTTTGGGGGATGCTTGGAGGTTGAAATTTTATTTTTGGGCTTATTGGTTAAGGTTGAAGCGATAATCTTTAGTTGAGATGGTGTTGTCGGGCTTATGTGGATTGGGGTGACGTGGGATCACCTATGAGTATGTGTATGGTGAGTTCATTTAGTGATTTGATGACTTCGGATTGGTTCTTGGCACGTTCGAGGATGAACGTTTATTTAAGAGCGGGATAATATAATGACCCGACCGGTCGTTTTGAGCGTTACATTCCGTTTGGTGGTTAAAGGTCTCAAGTAGTTTCGTATTATGTATTTTGACTTGCGCGTATGGTCAGTTTCGATTTTTGAGCGTTTCGGTATTTATTTAGAAAAATGATTCCTACTTTAGAAGCTTATGTCGTAAGAGCTGACCGGAGTTTGACTTTTATGTAGACAACTCCGAAATGGTATTTTGATGATTCCAATAGCTTTATTTGGCGATTTTGGACTTAGGAATATGTTCGCATTTGGATTTTGAGGTCTTTAGGTTGGTTTGGTACGTTTAGGCAAAAGTTGGAAAGTTTAAGGTTTGGAAGGTTGAGAAGTTTGACCGAGAGTTGACTTTATAGATATCGGGTTCAGATTTCGGTTCCGGGAGTTAGAGTAGGTCCGTTGTGTCATTTGTGACTTGTGTGCAAAATTTGAGGTTATTCTGATGTGTTTAGGCTTGTTCGTCGTTAGTTTGAATTTGGAAATGTTCATTAGTTCATTAGGCTTGAATTGAGGCGTGATTCGTAGTTTTGATGTTGTTTTGTGTGATTTGAGATCTCGAGTAGGTTCTCGTTATTTTTTGGGATTGGTTGGTGTGTTTGGATGTGGTCTCGGGGGCCTCGGATGTGTTTCGGATGGGCTACAGGGCCATTTTCTCATGTTTTGAACTACGTGTTCTACTATCTAGTTTTCATCATCACGATCGTGACTATGTAGTCACGTTTCACTTAGGGTAATATGGTAAAAGGAATTTTTTTGCATCGCGTTCGTAAAGCTTGAGAGTTGTGGCCTTCGTGATCGCGAAGTGGATACCGCGATCACGTATAAGGAAAGCTGGAAGGCGGCATCAGGAACATGTTCTCCACGTTCGCAAGAGAATGATTGCGTTCGCGATGTTGCTGGGTAAGTGGTCACCGCGTTCGCGAAGAGGAGTTCAACAGCTGGTCATCATTTGTTCTTCGCGATCGCTTGGATAGTTCCGCGATCGCGGATGTATAAATACCTGGGCAGACTATATAGTACTCTATTTCGAGGGCTTTTGTTATTTTATCACTTTTTGAGTTAGAGAGCTCGGTTTTGGGAAATTTTGGAGGGGATTTTCATGATTTGGATCGGGGTAAGTATTTTTGACTCGGATTTGTCCATTATTCATGATTACATCTTTGTTTTAATCATTTAATTAGTGATTTGAATTGAAAAAATTGGGGATTTTTGTAAAAATTTCTCGAAAACATAAATTGATGATTTGAAGGCCGATTTGGAGAATTAGATGATTTTGGTATGGTTGGCCTCGTAAATGAATGTTTGAATTTTGTGAGTTTTGTTGGATTCTGAGGTGCGAGCCTGGGGTTGACTTTTTCGGTTTTCATTAAAGATCGAAGCTTCATTATCCGAAATTCTTTTTTATGTCTTTTATTTATGATATTAAGTTATTTTGACTAGATTCGAGCTGTTCGGAGGTTGTTTCACACGGGAAGGGCTTCTTAGTGTGTTGATTTAGCTTCTTTAAAGTAAATATCTTGCCTAACTTTGTATGGGAAAAACTACCCCGTAGGATTTGGTCTAATTGCACTATTTGAATTATGTAAAAGACGTGTAAATAAGGTGACGAGTGTGTACCCCGGCTTATATGTGAAAAATTGACCGGTTTAGACTCTTAGGATACTTTTATGCATTTAATTAGAAGCTGTTAATACTTGTTATATCTTTCGTTGTTGATTTCTATATGCTTAATTGTGGTCGTTATTTCGTGTTCTACCTTCTATTGTTGAATTTACTCTTATATGTCTTAATTGAAGTTAGTATTACATGTTATATCTTTCAGTGTCAAGTTTATTCTTAAGCAAGTAATTGAAGTTGATGTTATTGAGAGCTATTAACCTGTTTTAGTTGAAGTTGTTGTTTTATTGAGTATCCTTCATTGTTGAGTTATTTCCCGTTTGATTCCGTTGTTATTGAGATTCTTGTTCACATTGTGGTTGAGCTGTGGGTTATTTGTTGCGGTGACATTGGTATTGATGTTTTGGAAATATTGTGGCCTATGGGCACGAGTGGTACGAGTTGATATGTTGTATTGTTATGATTTTGTCACATGTAGATATGTTGTGTGAATTGATTGTTGCTATGCGGAGTATAAGGGTGGCATCTCAGTGTTATTAATTGTGTGGAGTGATACGTGTGGATATTGATATATTTTCAGGGCGGAGTGATACGGGTGGCTACTGTGATATATTGTCTGGGCAGAGTGATATGGGTAGCTATTGTGTTTACTGTCTGGGTGGAGCGATACAGGTGGCTATTCCCCCCGAACCCAACATATTTCACAAATTCCGAACACCTATTCCAATATGAGTCCAGATATATTTTTTCTTCCAAATCCAACCTCAAATTGACCCCCAAATCACCAATTTTCACTCTCTGAAACCATAACAACCCCTCCTCCCCCCCCAAATTTCACCTTTAAATCCATAATCTACTTGTAATAATCCATGGGGAAACAAGATCTACCATCAAAATTAAGTAGATATTACTTACCCTTCAAATTATAGTGAAAATCCCTCCAAAAATCGCATCTAGCCGAGCTCCAAAACTTCCAATAATGAAAAATAAGCAAACCCTTTAAAATAAATAACCTGCCCAACCATTTTCGCATTTGCGGACAAAACACCGCTTCTGCAAGTTCACTTAATCTCCCGACCTCCCGCATCTGCGATCCCTCAGCTGTTTCTGCAATAGCGCTTCTGCACATCCAACATCACAGAAGCGGCATTGCTTCTGCGCCACAATTTCCGCATATGCGGTCCCTGGCTCCTACAGCCCAACTTCACTTCTGCGGTCCCATGTATGCTTCTGCGGGCTTGCAGCTGCGCCCAATCCATCGTAGGTGCTAAAATAGTAGACCAAAACTGCCAAACAATATGGAAATGATCTGAATCTCATTCGAAATGCACCTGATCCCCCTCCCCCCCTCCGGGACTCCGTCCAAACATACCAAATAGTCCCAAAAACATAACATGGCCTTACTCGAGGCCTCAAATCACATAAAATAATATCAAAACTATGAATCACACCTCAATTCAAGTCTAAAAAACTAATCAACTTCCAACTTTCCAAAACTCATGTCCAACCACATCAATTCAACTCGGAATAACCTCAAATTTTGCGCACGAGTACCAAATGACAAAACCAACCAATTCCAACTCCCAAAATCAAAATCCAAACCTGATATCAATGAAGTCAACTCCCAGTCAAATCTATGAACCTTCCAAATCTTCAACTTTCCAACTTTGAACAATTAGAGCCAAGTCAACTTAGGAACCTCCAAATTCAAATTCGAACATACGCCTAAGTCCAAAATTACTATACAAACTTATTGGAGCTATCAAAATACCATTTCGGGGGTCGTCTACAGAGAAGTCAAACTATGGTCAACCGTCACAGCTTAAGCCACCAACCATGGAACTTATTATCCCAATTCAATCCAAAACTTCCTCGGAACCAAACCAAACATCCCCGCAAATCACATAACAACAAATACACAAATGTAATGTATCAAATAGGGGAAACAAGGCTAAAACACACAAAACGACTGACTAGGTCATTACATTTTCCCTACAAACTTATTGTAGCAGTAGCAGTAGCAGTAGCAGTAGCAGCAGCAGTAGTAGCAGCAGCAGCAGTAGCAGCAGCAGCAGCAGTAGTAGCAGCAGCAGTAGCAGCAGCAGCAGCAGTAGCAGCAGCAGTAGTAGCAGTAGTAGTAGCAGCAGCAGCAGCAGCAGCAGTAGCAGTAGCAGCAGCAGCAGCAGCAGCAGCAGCAGTAGTAGTAGTAGTAGTAGTAGTAGTAGTAGTAGCAGTAGCAGTAGCAGTAGCAGTAGTAGCAGTAGTAGTAGCAGTAGCAGTAGTAGCAGTAGCAGTAGCAGTAGCAGTAGCAGTAGCAGTAGTAGTAGTAGTAGCAGTAGTAGCAGTAGTAGTAGTAGTAGCAGTAGCAGCAGCAGCAGCAGCAGCGGTTGATATTGCTCGTAAGCATCTGTCGAGTCCTTACTCGCCTATTCAAGCTAACTTAATACCTATATGTCTATGGAATTAAGTTTAACAAGAACGCATTTACAATTCCTGTATTGCAACCGAGTAAGGCAATTAGGTATATGTCTATCCTAATTGCGAATCCGTTCCCCGATGCCCGGGTTTGAGAACGTACTCTATTTACTTCTATATGCAATCTAGGATTCCCACTTTCGAGTTCAACTCTAGATTCGTAGATAGTATTTCACTGTTAGCTACTCAGCAAAATAATTAAAAACAGAATTAAATAAACAACCCAATATGATAAACTCAACGTCGTCAAATTAAACTTCAAACATCAACATTCATGTATACCCATGACCCTAGAACAATAGGGTTCTTAGCCACTCATATTCAGGCAATCATCCAAAATTTCAAAAGAGTGCATAAGAATCAAAAACTTAAGAGAGAATAAGAACTCAAGACGAATTCTGTGGTTTTAGAACTTGGTTGTAGCTTCCTTTCCTTCTCCAATATCTCCCTGACTAAAAAAAGCGTTTTTAAGCTTATATATTGCGTCCAAAAGTCGTGGGCTAGAGTTCTCCTAACCCTAGTCCAAATCGGCTTCAGGGGTTGATGCTAAGGTAGATGCGACGCATCCACCTCGTCCTCCATTTCTTAACTTTGCATGTGAGGGTGGACGCGATGCATCCACCTTCTCTTCTACTTCCCAGTTTTTGCATGCGAGGGTGGATGCGACGCATCCACCCTTCTCTTCTACTTCCCAGTTTCGGATGCTATGGCGGACACTATGGGCCGACTTCACTGCTAAGGGTGCACAAAAGATGATGTTTTTTTCTAGGTTGGATGCGATGCATCCAACCCTTCTTCCTCTGGCTAGACCACCTTTTCTTCATATTTTGCACTCCAAACACCTTAAATCGTCACACATAACTTAATTAGTCATAAAACCAATAATTAAACCATGTTGGGCATTTTAAAGATCAAATAACATCAAGAAGTGGTTAAAACATGGGTAAAGTAACATCAACACATATCGAAATATGCCAAACATCACTACCCCACACTTAAACCTTTGTTCGTCCTCGAACAAACCATCCTATAGTAGACAAAACAAAATTAAGCTCTTATCATTCAAAGCACACTGCACCTATGACCATGGTTATTTGCAACAATTAGGCTCTAGAATATGCATCATATACACTTCCCTTTACTTATGTCATTCTTTGAAAATATTTAAACAAAGACAACATGCTCACAACAACCCTAACCTCAAAAGCTGACTTAATATCACTATGCACTCATGGCTTGAACACCCAACATCATAGAGAAGTCTAATAACGTTACCTATCCCTCGTGAAACCATGTGCCCTCACAACAAGAACAAGAGAGCGAGTTTAATCCACACATTCGAATCTCATGATCAATTATATTTTAATGACTCACATATATCAAAGAAAATCGCTCACTCTCACAAAGAAGTCACATGCATGAAATTGGTACCATAGGCTTGCCCTTAATGTAAATCTCTACTAATGTAAGCTCACTCGATCTAAAATCAATTAGGACTTTTTCATGGTTGTAATGTGGGCTAAGGGAAGGGTAGGATATATTTTAGGAATAGTGACTCAACCTCCTAAGCACTTTAACACATCACCAAATAACTTAAGCGCAGATTCTTCAATACCATTTCAATTTCACAAAGAATATCACCCCCAAAACAGTCCCTTTTTCTTTAAGCACTACTTTAGTTCATACCCACTAGCAAAAACAAGACAACAATTTATTCATTTCTATTTTTCCTTCTTCTTTTTTTTCAAATTCCGCTAGTGGTGTAGTATTTTACAAAACAAGTGCACCTTTCTTCCTTTCATTGGTTCCACTCAAAAGTCACCCCACACTTAGTCCCTTCTTACTTCTTTTAGCGCTCATCTAACAATTAAAGTGCTTTAAGAGGTAAAAGGATCAAAACAATGTCAATTAAGAATAAAAAGGGTATAGGCTTGTAATGTGGGTACCAAATAACAGGTCTACAGGCTCAAAAAGGGTTAACTAGGGATAGATTTTATTTGTGATAAGCAGTAAGCTCAAAAAGATCAAAGAAAGCCTAAAATTATTTTTCAAACCGAGCATCACCTAAAATTTCGCTTCAACTCACATACCGGGCAAGTTCTAGACACAAGTACAATACATGGACTACACAAAAACCTCACCACACATGGCACATGACTCATTAAGGACGATCACATTCCGACTCTCAAACAATGCAAGTATTCACGAAGCCACGAGATATTAAACATTAAGCGCAAAGTGAACATAAGTCATGTAAACGAGACATAGGTATCACAAACATGCTATCCAATACATGAAGGCTTCATGATCAATTTCAAAACATAGGAGAGGCCCTACATATGCCAAAACCTGAATATGCTACTATCAAACAAATCAATAGCCCCCTCGGAATCTCATATTTCTTCCTCCATTTATTTTCTAACTCTAATCTATTCTAAAAGAAAAAAATTTCTACCCGGTTCAAAATACATCCCATGGAAAAGAACCGATGCACAAAGAAAAACCACAGGGGATTATTACTACCTACAAAGAATTTTTTTTTATTTTTTTATTACCTTTTTTTTTTTATTTTTTTTTATTACCTTCAAGAATAAACTGAGAGTTACTCCATATAGATGAATTTACTGCTATTATATGCCATTAATCCAGTGAATATTTTAGTACATTCATCCATACAACAAAATATGAATAGCCCCCACCCCACACTTAGAACTGTGCGTTGTCCCCAATGCACACAAACAAGGTAAAGTAGGGTGAGAAGAACTCCCTCAAGTCAAGGTGGAAGGCTCATCCGCAGTCTGTGGAAGAGCATCTGCATCCATAGCATTCACCAGGACCCCCTCCGGCCTTGCAACATCATCCTCACGCATAGGGAGAGCTGTCATTGTCCTATCATCAACAACTGGAGCTGATTCTGTAGCAGGTGTTACAGCGACCTCAGTAGGCCTGTTGTGTGGAGCCTCAGTGACTATAGGAGGAACAGGAGTGGATGGTCCGGCAGTGGATGATGCAATCAGCTGTGAGATGTCTGTACCTGCACATTGAACCAGAGCTCTGAGGAGTAATGATATCTCCTTCATCATCGTGGCCTGCTCAGTCTGAACTCGGCTTAGATCCGCACGAGTCTGTCTCAACTCATCCCTGGTGGCACTCAACTCGACACGAGTCGCTATCAGCTCAGCCCTGTTCTCTTGCATATCTGCTTGCATCTGCTCAAATAATTGTTGAATGGTGAGCTTAGAAGACCTTCCCTTGTTCGGCTCTAGAACATGAGTGACATCGTATGGTCCTGGAGCTTTAGCCTCAATGTCGTCATTCTCCTTGTCCCATAGTACTCCCATCTCTGTCAAGAAAGCCGATAGGGTATTAGCAAAGAACAGCCTCCACTTGTAATTCATCCTGGTGCGCTGCATTTGATCATGCATGATGGCTCCTAAGTTGAGCGGTATCCCCTCCAATAAAGCATATAATACTAGTGCGCGGTGACGAGGGACATCAGTTTTGTGTTGGCATGGCATCAGGCGGTTACATATGAAATTTAGGGCCACACGTGCTAACGCACTCATGAATTCCTTGGCTATAGAATGGTACTCCATACTCCCATGCTTCCACTCTGCATCCTTCCTGGTAGGGCATAGGACAGACTTAATGTGTGCATAATCTGGTGTTTTGCATATGGAGTCAAACCTATCTGTAAGTGTGTGTGGCACCCCTAAGAAGTTATTCAGAGCTTCAGCTGACACATTAATATCTACCCCTCTTACTCTCATAATGTTGCCCCTGGCGTGACGCCAATTGGCGTAAAGCTCTCTAACAATGGTGAGGTTGGCTTTGCCGTGACCTTTCAAGATGGGTCCCCATTGTTGCACCTCTCGAATTGATTTTAGAAACTCTGAGTACTTTTTCTTAAGTGTTCCGATGTTGATCGGCTTTTCCGGAATATACTTCTTTGAAACCAGTATCTTCTTATAGGCTCGGAATGCCTTCTCATTAACAAAGTTTTTCTCCCAAGCAACTCGGTCTATGGGTTCACCCTCATCTTCATCACTCATGTCGACATGTAGGAGGTCATTATCCGAATCGGATTCGGACTCAGATTCTGTAGTAATCTTCTCCTTCCCTTTATCAGTCGGATCACTTTTTTTGGAGGCTTTTCTTTGGTATGTCACAGGCTCTCTTATCTCTATTCCTTTGCTTGGTGTAATACCCTTCTTCACTGTCCTCCTGACTAATGGTTCCTCTTCTTCTTGCTCTGAATCATCACTTAACTTCCTAGGCTGCAGTTCCATTTCCTTCTCCGTCCGCTTCCTTTTTTCTGTGGATTTGGGGCGCCTGCTGCCCTTCCGGTAGGCTTTTTGGGTGGTTGCTTGTTACCATCTTTGTCTTGTTGCTTGGATGGTTTACTCATTGCTGTCATTTTACGAATCTAAGTACCTGCAATGCAAAGAAATCAACAATTAGCATATGAAACAGCGAAGTTCAGCTTTAAAGCAGTTGCAACAGCTTGCACTTCCAATTATTCGTAAAGTCATGCCATTCAATACTTCATGGAATTATAGCTCATGGCTTTCAGCAAGTATGTGATAACTCTCTTCAATTTTACAAATAAGCATTGTGCTATATAGATATCGTTATGCCCAACATGAGGTCTATCCAAGCGACGCTCACTAACCACGGTCAATTTCACATAGCACCTCCTTCGACCCCACACCTATTCTCAAGCATATACCAATGTTGCTCGGTTACTCAGACTTCACCGATGCCTAAATTTTCCTCACGGACAATTCGTCGAACATGTGATATGCAACAAGTGTGCCTATTTTATTCTATCAGTTGGGTAATGCGACTACCCTCCCAAAATTAACGAGATGAAGGGAATTATAGTTTATCATCTCGCAACCATTATAACTACCAAGAACGATAGCCCTAAACCCCAGGCTTTTTCAGTTCCTTTCTTACTTACATGTGTGATATTTGAAATTGCAAAACCTACTTGTTGCTACCATTGAGAGAGTGAAAAGAGAAGAATTAGGAGAGAAGAAAAAGAAAGAACGAAGAAGATGATGCGTACCTGTCGCGTTTGTATGCTTCACAAGTTGGATTAAAGAATTTGTATGTGTTTGTATGCGTCGCAAGTTCGATTAAAGAATTTGTATGCGTTTGTATGCCTGACTTTTTTTTTTTTAAGATGTGTTAAAATATATAGCACTTACCTGTGCGTGCGAGCTTAGACGCGACGCATCCCCTCTTCTTCCTTCAAAATTTGTTGGACGCGACACGGACGCGATAGACAGACTTCACTGCCTTGAGCAATTGGCCCGTCAATTTTTTCATGCTGAGGGGGATGCGACGCATCCGCCTCGTTTTCCCATATCTGGACCGAGTTTTTTTTTTTTTTTTTTATATACATACAAGATCTAATTCCTACAAAATAATGAACTAACTAACTTGGGTGGCCTCCCAAGAAGCGCCTGATTTAATGTCGCGGCACGACGCAACATGTTCTTCATGCCTCCACTAAATCCATTGTGATCTTGTGACGTGCAATGTCACCACCCCAATAGTGTTTTACTCTTTGGCCATTTACCAAGAATGTCGCATTGGAACCCTTATCACACAATTCTATCGCACCATGAGGTTTCACACTAACCACTTCAAACGGACCTGACCATCGAGATTTAAGCTTTCCTGGAAAAAGCTTTAGCCTTGAATTAAACAGTAGAACTTCTTGACCTGGCTCAAACTCACGATGTTGGATATGCTTATCATGCCACCTTTTGGTCTTTTCTTTATACAATTTGGCATTTTCATACGCATGCAATCGAAACTCATCAAGCTCGTTGAGTTGTAGCAATCTCTTCTCACCGGCCAAGTCCATCTCCATATTTAGCTTTTTAATCGCCCAATATGCTTTGTGTTCAAGCTCGACGGGCAGATGGCATGCCTTCCCATAAACCAACCTATACGGAGAAGTACCTATTGGGGTCTTGTATGCAGTGCGATATGCCCATAATGCGTCATCCAGCTTCCCGGCCCAGTCCTTTCTATTGATACTTACTGTCTTTTCCAAAATCTGCTTTACCTCTCTGTTGGAAACTTCTACTTGACCACTCGTTTGGGGATGATAGGCAGTGGAAACTTTGTGCTTAACTCCGTATTTTGCAAGAATATTATTCAGCAATTTGTTACAAAAGTGAGTTCCCCCGTCGCTTATCAACACTCTTGGAGTCCCAAAACGTGTGAAGATGTGCTTCTTTACAAAGCTTACCACTACTTTTGCGTCATTAGTAGGAAGAGCAATGGCCTCCACCTACTTAGAAACATAGTCGACCGCCACCAAGATGTATCTGTGCCCATTAGAATGTGGGAATGGTCCCATGAAATCAATCCCCCAAATATCAAAAAGTTCTACTGCCAGAATATTTTGCAAGGGCATCTCGTGCTTCTTCGTGATAGTTCCGATTCTTTGGCATCTATCACACTTTTTAACGAAGGCATGTGCATCCTTAAACAATTTTGGCCAATAGAAACCTGATTGTAGCACTTTTTGGGCGGTTCTATCCCCGCCGTGATGACCTCCATATGGCGAAGCATGGCAGTCATGCAGTATAGCCTTCATCTCTTCCTCAGGAACACACCTTCTCACCAACTGATCTGCACACTGCCTATATAAGAATGGCTCATCCCACATGTAGAACCTTACATCATGTAAGAATCTTCTTCTATTTTCAGATGTCAATTCTAGTGGCATCACCCCACTTGCAATAAAATTCACATAATCTGCATACCATGGGGCTTCACCTGAGGTGACTGCTAATATTTGCTCATCCGAAAATGTTTCTTTGATTGACCCTCCTTCAGCTACATGGTCCCGACTTTCTAATCTGGATAAATGATCGGCCACTTGATTTTCTGTCCCTTTTCGATCTCTGATCTCTAAGTCAAATTCTTGCAAGAGGAGGACCCAACGAATCAGCCTCAGCTTGGCGTCTTTCTTTTCAAATAAGTACCTGATAGCTGAATGATCTGTGTAGACGATGACTTTGGTTCCCACTAGATAGGATCTGAACTTGTCAAACGCCCACACCACTGCAAGCAACTCCTTTTCAGTAACTGTATAATTCATCTGAGCTGGATTCATAGTTTTGCTCGCATAATAAATGGAGTGAAAGATTTTATCCCTCCTTTGCCCCAACACCGGTCTGATTGCTATGTCACTTGCATCGCACATCAAATGGTTGTGTCCAATCGGGGCCAATGATAATTGGTGCAGTCACCAATCTTCCCTTCAGCTCCTCAAATGCTTTCAGACATGCATTATCAAACTTGAAGGTAACATCTTTCTCTAGAAGCCTGCACAAAGGAGAAGAAATTTTCGAAAAATCTTTAATGAAACGACGATAAAAACCTGCATGACCCAAGAAACTGCGAATGCCTTTGATGGATGTCGGTGGGGGCAATTTTTCAATCGTCTCCACCTTCGCTTTATCCACCTGTAGACCATCTTTTGAAACCTTGTGCCCCAAAACTATACCTTCACGTACCATGAAATGGCACTTTTCCCAGTTTAGCACCAAGTTCGTCTCTTCACACCTAGCAAGCACTTTATCAAGGTTCATCAAACAACTATCAAAAGAACATCCAAACACAGAAAAATCGTCCATGAATACTTCTACAAATCTTTCAACCATGTCAGTAAAAATAGCCATCATACACCTTTGAAAAGTCGCAGGTGCATTACAAAGACCGAAGGGCATTCTCTTGAACGCATACGTGCCATAAGGACATGTAAATGTAGTTTTATCTTGGTCTTCTGGGGCTATAGCAATCTGATTATACCCTGAATAACCGTCCAGGAAACAGTAGTATTCCTGGCCAGCTAATCTATCAAGCATTTGGTCAATAAAGGGAAGGGGAAAGTGGTCTTTCCGAGTGGCATTGTTCAGTTTTCTATAATCTATGCAAATTCTCCATCCAGTGACAGTTCTTGTAGGAATTAAGTCATTATTTTCATTAACTACTACGGTTATCCCCCCTTTCTTCGGCACACATTGAACGGGGCTTACCCATTTACTATCAGAGATTGGAAATACAATACCTGCATCAAGCCACTTAATCACTTCTTTTCTTACCACTTCTTTCATGATTGGATTTAGTCGGCGTTGATGCTCTACACTTGGCTTGTGTCCGTACTCCATGAGGATTTTGTGCATGCAGAAAGCTGGACTAATGCCTTTAATGTCAGACATTGTCCACCCAATTGCTCGCTTGTGCTCACGTAGCACCCTTAATAGCTTTTCTTCCTGTAATTTAGACAAGTGAGAAGAAATAATAACAGGTAAAGTGTCAGAACTTCCCAAATAAGCATATTGAAGGTGAGGGGGTAGGGGTTTAAGTTCCAATTTTGGAGCTTTTTCAATTGACGGCTTTGGTGGGGGGCCACTTGGCCTATTCAGGGGCTCAAACGGGATTATTCCTTGCATGTAAGCACATGATGCATCTAGGATATGCATCATCTCCTCAACCTCATCATCCATCTCCAAGCTATCAAACATCATGATTGCTTTTTCTAGAGAATCGTCTAGATATACACTCGTGTCAAGAAGTTTCTCATCCACCTCCACAACAGATATCATAGAGAGCTCCTCATAGTGGCGGGGAAGTTGGATTGCTTTGTAGACATTGAAGACTGCTTCCTCGTTGTCCACCCTCATAATCATTTTCCCTTCTCTCACTTTAATTATTGCATCACCAGTAGCCAAGAGAGGTCGTCCCAATATGATTGGAACTTGTTCATCAGCCTCAAAGTCTAGAATAATGAAGTCAGCTGGGAAGATGAATTTTCCAATTTGCAGCAGCACATCTTCAATCACTCCTTCGGGGTAGGCTATGGACCTATCAGCTAATTGCAACATCACAGTGGTTGGTCTCGGAGCTCCCAGACCCAATTGCTTAAACAAGGATAAAGGCATCAGATTTATGCTTGCACCCAAATCACAAAGAGCACGTCCCACGTCAATATTACCGATTCGCACTGGAATGGTGAAGCTGCCAGGATCCTTAAGCTTTTGGGGAAGCTTGTTTTGGACCCTTGATGTGCACTCCTCAGTAAGTGCAACCGTCTCGAACTCAGTCAATTTCCTCTTGTGAGCCACTATGTCTTTTATGTACTTACCATACTTTGGAATTTCACGAAGTACATCCACTAATGGAATATTTAATTGAACCTGACTCAACATAGAGAGAAATTTGTTGAACATGCGATCGTCATTCTTTTTCTGTAATCTTTGGGGGAAAGGTGGTGGTGGCCTTGTAACCTCCATTCGCTCTGAACTTGCATCATTTTCCTTTGACTCTTGTATTGCCTTAGGTGTCAGCTCCCCCTCAGGTATAGGTTTTACTTTTATCTTCTTTGGCACTTCCTCTAGTTCCCTCCCGTTTCTAAGTGTAACTGCATTAACTTGAGGGTTCTTCTCTGTATCACTGGGAAGTGAGCCTGTAGGTCTAGTGTTTTGGTTTGCTGCTAACTGCCCCATTTGCTTCTCAAGATTTCTGAAATCGGTCCTGAGCTGTTGATTGTCTAGCAACAACTTTTTCAGCAAGTCATTCGTACTTTCTTCTATTTGTTGGGGTGGCTTCTGAGGTTGAGTAAAATTTCCTTGAGGCCTATACTGATTCTGATTCTGTTGATTTCCGCCCCATGAGAAGTTAGGATGATTCCTCCAGTTTGGGTTGTAAGTGTTCCCATATTGTGCATGTTGATTCATAGAACCTCTGTTTTGTTGCCCCACATAGTATATAGATTCAGGATTCGTGGGGCACATGTCAATCATATGACTGTCTCCGCATAGTTCGCAACAAATAGACATCTGCTGTACATGTTGCATTTGTTGTGTTGTCATTTTATTCATCTGATTTGCCAATTTTGCTATATCGGCTCTCATGGCGGAAAAGTCATCAAGCTCAATCAACCTGGCTGCCTTCTGTTTAATTCCCCTTCTTGAATCCCCCTCTCCTTGCCAATTATGGTCGTTAGCAGTGAAGTTATTTAGCAAGAGTTGTATTTCACTATACGGCCTTGCCATGCAACTACCCCCACAAGCTGAGTCAAGATTTATCTTTGATGCTTCATCTAACCCATCAACAAAAGTGTGACCCAATACCTCATCAGTTTGACAATGATGCGGGCAGTCTCTGAGTAGCTTCTTGTATCTTTCCCAAGCTTGACGAAGTGTCTCGCCATCCCGTTGTTGGAACCCAAGAATTTGGCTCCTCAGCGACTTTGTCTTCTTAGTTGGGAAAAACTTGATCAGGAATTTCCTTGCTAGATCATCCCAAGTGTGGATAGAGTTCGCGGGCTCCTTTTGCAACCATTCCTTAGCTTCCCCCAACAGTGAAAAAGGAAATAGTGTCAGCCTGACATAGTCCTTGGAAACGTTCGGATAATTGTAAGTGTCCGTAATTTCCAAGAAGTTTTGAATATGCCTCTGCGGGTCCTCATGAGATAGACCCACATATTGTCCTGTGGACTGAATCAGCTGTACCATGTACTGTTTGAGTTCAAAATGCCCAGTGATATCAGGCTTCACAATAGCCTGAGTCATATTCGCAAGATTGGGCCTTGCGGCTTCAATCACCGGACGCTCTTCATTGCCTGCCATCTCTATTGGCTGTGGTTGAACTACGATGTCCAACTCTCTTTCTATTGTCGTTCTAGCTTCGAGTTCCCTTCTCACTCTATGTAGTGTTCGTTCGATTTCTGGATCAAGAGGAATGAGGTTGTTTGCACTTCTACTCCTCTGCATTCGAGAGAAGATCCTGCGTTGACACAAACAAGGCAAACTGAAAATCGCCCAATATGCTTTGTGTTCAAGGTTACTATGTTGATCCAAACCACTACCAAGTTAACATATTTCTTCGAATTCCTCTTGATTTACCTTCAGGTTAACACTTCTCCTTGCCATTACACTATGGTCCTTAATCAAAGCTCACCACAAGAGATCCTATCATGAAACCACTTCGTCTTAAGGCTTATAAGCCATTGTATTTCCTCGTAAGCACCCAATAGTACTACAACCGAGATGCCCACTCTAAAGAGACCTTCTGTGAATTTGAAGCTATTTCTCTAACCTATCTAATATTGAAATGTAGAATCAATAATAATAAAGAAATACTGCAAGTCTCGGCACCATCCAATACAAATCTCATATCTTAGCCATATACAAATATGGGGAACCCTCAAATATAGAGTACTAATTTGGCTTATTTGAGGTAAGTATCTTGTCTAACCTTGTGGGGGGAATACCCTTTAGGATTTGGACTTATTTGCCTATTCGTATTATGCGAAAAGCGGCGTGTATACGAGGTGACGAGCGTGTACACGGGTGCTATGTGCGGCTTGTGACCGGATTAGACATTAGGCTATTAATATACCTTTATTTGGGGATGTATTTTATATGAAACATGTTTAATCACTTTGGGGCTATATGAACATGATCAATACATTTGTTCTAGCCGTAGTAATGCTTTATATGTCCAATACCATCTGCATTTTACTATTTCCATATTCTTGTGCACCTTGTTGATAAACTATGAGTTTATATCTTTGATGAAATTTTGACATTATTATTTTGTGATTATTGTGGCACATGTGTACATATTGAGCGGATTGTTTGGGAGTTGATACGAGGTATTTACCGTGCGATTGTGATTGTGATTTTTCAAGGGCGGAGTGATACGGGTGGCTATTGTGATTTTGTCAAGGCGGAGTGATATGGGTGGCTATTGTAATTTTGTCAAGGCGGAGTGATATGGGTGCCTATTGTGATTTTGTTGGAGCAGAGTGATACGGATGGCTATTGTAATTTTGTCAAGGCGGAGTTATACGGGTGGCTATTGTGGCTTTATCAGGACAGAGTGATAAGGATGGCTATTGTTATTGTGACAGTAATATGCACACGAGATGCCATATGTGTGTGTTCTGTTTGATGACTTGTCGTTTAAGCTGAGTCTTTACTTGCATTGAATTGTTATCACTTGTTCTGAAGAGATTGTTATTTTTGTTTTTTCTATTATAATTTATGTTGCCAGTCTTTGATAAGACTGAGGCTAAGTTGGCGGTCACAGAGGCTAAAACTGCGGCTTATGGTCGTATGTACGAGGAATTGGGGGGAAAAGGTGGGAGATGAAGTTATTCCGGCTGGCCAAGTTGAGAGAGAGGAAGGCTCGGGATTTGGACCAAGTGAGATGCATCAAGGACGAAGATGGTAGAGTATTGATGGAAGATGCCTAGATTAAGAGGAGATGGCAGACTTACTTTCATAAACTTCTGAATGAAGAAGGGGATCGGGATATTGTGCTAGGCGAATTGGAGCATTCCGAGAGTCACCGTGACTTTGGGTACTGCAGGCGTATCGAGGTTGAGGAGGTCGTAGGAGCTATGTGTAAGATGAGTAGGGGCAGAGCGACCGGTCCAGATGAGATTCCGGTGGAATTTTGGAAGTGTGTGGGGAGAGCAGGTTTGGAGTGGTTGACTAGGTTGTTTAATATTATTTTTAAGGGGAAGAGGATGTCGGATGAGTGGAGGTGGAGTACGGTGGTTCCATTGTATAAGAATAAAGGTGATATCTAGAGTTGTAATAATTATAGGGGTATCAAATTACTGAGTCATACCATGAAAGTGCAGGAGAGGGTGGTTGAAGCGAGGGTGAGGATGACAGTGTTTGTATCCGAAAACCAGTTCGGGTTCATGCCGGGTCGTTCGACTACAGAAGCTATACACCTTGTTAGAAGGTTGGTGGAACTATACAGAGAGAGGAAGAAAGATCTGCATATGGTGTTTATTGACCTAGAGAAAGCGTATGACAAGGTTCCTAGAGAAATTCTCTGGAGATGCCTGGAGGCAAAAGGTGTGTCGGTTCCCTACATTATGGCGATTAAGGACATGTATGATGGGTCTAAGACTCGGGTTAGGACAGTAGGAGGCGACTCTGAGCATTTTTCGATTGTAATGGGGTTACACCAAGGTTCTGCGCTTAGTCCGTTCTTATTCGCCCTGGTGATGGACGCGTTAACATACCATATTCAAGGGGATGTGCCATGGTGCATGCTATTCGCCGATGACATAGTTCTGATTGATGAGTCGCGAGCCGGTGTTAACGAGAGACTGGAGGTTTGGAGACAGGCTCTTGAGTCTAAGGGTTTCAAGCTGAGCAGGACGAAGACGAAATACCTAGAGTGTAAGTTCAGCACTGAGCCAGGGGAAGAGGGCGTGGATGTGAGGCTTGATTCGCAGGTCATCCCGAGTAGAGAAAGCTTCAAGTACCTTGGTTCGGTTATCCAGGGGGGAGGGGAGATCGACGAGGATGTCACACACCGTATTGGGGTAGGATGGATGAAGTGGAGGTTAGCATCTGGAGTCCTGTGTGACAAGAGAGTGCCACCGATACTCAAAGGTAAGTTTTATAAAGCGGTGGTTAGACCGGCCATGATATATGGGGCTGAGTGTTGGCCCGTTAAGAACTCACATATCCAGAAGATGAAAGTAGAAGAAATAAGGATGTTGCGGTGGATGTGCGGGTACACTATGATAGATAAGATTAGGAATGACGATATTCGGGAGAAGGTACATGTGGCTCCCATTGATGACAAGATGCGGGAAGCGAGGCTTAGATGGTTCGGACATGTTCAGAGGAGAAGCCCAGATGCTCCGGTACGGAGGTGTGAGCAGCTAGTTGTGGATGGCACGAGAAGAGGTAGAGGACGGCCTAAGAAGTATTGGGGAGAGGTGATCAGGCAGGATATGGCGAGGCTCCAGATTTCCGAGGACATGACACTTGATAGGAAGATGTGGAGGTCGAGTATTAGGGTTGTAGGTTAGGAGGTAGTTGAGTCGTGCCTTACTACGTACCATTGTGGGACTAGCCATGTAGGGTTTTTGTCTAAGATAGCTAGTGGCAATGTTGTGACTTACTATTTCGCTTTTCAGTGCATGTCCTATTTACTAGCTATCGCTTTTGCTTTGCATCTTTCTTCTAGATTTCATGGTGTTCCTATTTTTCTTATGATTATTGTGATGATACTAATATTTACTAATATTGTCTCCCTTTGCTTTGCATCTTTCTTCTGGATTTCATGGTGTTCCTATTTATCCTATGATTGTTGTTGTGATACTAATATTGTCTTCTTTTTGTCCTTTTTGTCTTTTTGTTTTTTGAGCCGAGGGTCTTTCGGAAACAGCCTCTCTACTCCTTCGGGGTAGGGGTAAGGTCTGCGTACACACTACCCTCCCCAGACCCCATTAGTGAGATTTTACTGGGTTGTTGTTGTTGTTGTTGCCGGTCTTTGATATATTGCACATGTTATTTGACTAATGAGTATCACATGACTTGAACCCCGTCACTGCTTCACCGAGGCTAGTCTTGATGCTTACTGGGTACCGACCATAGTGTACTCATACTATACTTCTGCATATTTTGTGCAAATTTAGGTTTTGGAGGCAGCGGACCTAGGCAGACGGCAGTGAGAGCTTTCATTGACCGCGTGGATTCAAGATAGAACTGTATTGACCGTCACAGTGCCTTCAAGTTCTATCCTTACTTAGATACTGTCATTTTTATATCCGAACAGCATTGTATTTTGAGATATTAGCATGTATTCAGTTAGAGCTCGTGACTCTATACTACCTAGTTCTGGGGAGATGTTTTGATTATCGCCACTTTGGCTTGTATTACCTCTATTTCCGCTTTTATATTAATTTATGTCTTATTATATCATGTCTTGGGAAATTAAATATTGTTAAGTGATAGGATTAACTAGTATTAGAGATTACGTGCCATCACGACCCCTATGTTGGAAAATTTGGGTCCCAACAATATCAAAACCACCCCCCACTATTATACTTGATGTCTACATTTACCCCTCATCCGTTAAAAACTCCAACACATCTTAAAAATTCACGTGACTGTAATTGGACCAATCATTCTGCCCCATTTTTAATGACTAACCTGCCCGACCCAAGTTCTTAACCCAAATCGTATCGGTTAAAATCCTATATCTAAACTCTGGTTCCTTTCTTTTCTCTCGGAAGCTAGTGGTCGACGCAGCAGAACAAAGCTTCATCAATTATTCATGAATGACAGTGGCGGATGTAGTGTAGTATCATCGGGTTTAACTGAACCCATAATTTTTGACGCGGAGTAAAAATTTATGTGTAAAAATTCATTAAAATTATAAAAATAATAGATATGAACCCATAACTTTACAAATATAATGAGTTCAATGCTAAAAGTTTTAAAAGTTAAACCCATAAAATTTAAATCATGAATCCGCCTATGATGAATGAGATTCCCTTCTTTTTTGAGCTAAGAATAAAATCATGGTAGTTGGTTTGCCAAAGACTGGACAGTGACAACTGCAACTTAAAGCAGAAACCTTGTATATAAAATAAAATTATTCATGAATGGGAATCTAGGAGATGACTAAGAGAGACATTATTAGTAAGAAACATAAAAATGAGAAAATCACATCTCTTCATGCGTGAATTTTTAAGGTGTATCACTTACGTGATATGTCAGTAAGTGGAATAAAAACGGAGGTTGATAGGTCAGTCAGTGTTGGGAGACCGTAGTTAGGTCTTGGGAGTTGTAGCCAGCCATTATCTACATCATTTATAACGGCTAGTTTTAAAGAAAACTATAGACTATTTCGTTTGGAAGTTTCCTGAAATCTGGATATAGACTATAGACTTTAATGCAATAATCTTTATATTTAATAAATAAATCATTAGTTACAATACTAATCTTTTGTGTTATGTTCTGAATTAACCTAGATGTTGATGTTACTGGCTTGCTTGGAGTTCAGCTCGGCACGTTTGCATTTTAGCTCGACTGCCTCATTTATGGAGAGTCTAGGCTCAAATCAATTCGATTTCGGTTTAACAAAAACGTTTTTATTTCTTCTTCTTTTTTAAAACTGTACTTTACAAATGATGTTTTATGTTACATTTTTAATTCAAAACATTCAAACTTTAAATTCTAAATTATTTAATAATTCACGTAAGTCATATTTTCTTGTTAACAAAAATCCCCTAAAAATGTTGCCGAGTATGGGAAAACAACAGAGGAGCCTACGCAGGCTGGACAGGGGCTCGGTTAAATTATACTCAGCAGTATCCCCAATTTGTTTGATTGCATTTTGAACTTCTAGAGTTAAATTTTTTAATTTTGACCGCGAATTCAGATATAGAATCTTTATTTTTTTTTATGAAATAGAATTTATAAAATTTAAAAATTACATTAAAAGCTTTATAAGTCATAATAATTAATAATATGAAATATTAACAATGCATATAAAAAAATTATGATAAAAAAAAACTCGTTTGAGTTTCAAACCAAAATGCATCAAACAAATTCGCACTAGGGAATAGTAAAGTTCGATTGGATTCGACTCGGGCTCGATTGGGTACTGTAAAAATCATTAGGCTCGAGTCTGACACTGAGGCAATACGTAGCTGATTTTTTCAAACTAACGTATTTTCTATACTAATATAAGAAAATAAATAAGTAGAAGTTAATTTCGTTGACTCTATGCCAATGACACGCTCTCAAGTATATCTTTGGATCCTATACAAGATTTGAATATTAATTTACGGGAACAAAAACAATAAGCACAGTGAAATAATTTACAAAATACTCGGTTTTGAAGACATTTATTACTTCGCTGTCATCCTGATGACATACCTCAATTATCTTTGGATCCTATTCGAAATTTGAATATAAGATTGCGTAAAGAAAAGACACAGTTTTCGATCAAAAAAAGAAAAGAAAAGAAAAGGCACAGTGAGAGAATCGTAAGAGAAACTCGGTTTTAAATACATTTATTGCTCTCTTATCATTATAACGTATTGCCCAATATTCTATTACTTCCTCCGTTTCACAACAAGTTTGCCTTACGCACATTCATCAAGAAAATATTAAATTTTAGATAAAAATAGCTAGTGTGATTAAATTATCCTTAATTAAATATTACAGCATAATTAATGTAAGAAGTAAAAAACTTTTTAAGGAATACGTACATAAGGATAATTTTAAAAAAATAAATTAAATTTTTTTTTGATTATATAAATTAACACTTATTTTGGATTCAAATAAAAAAATAAATTGATAGCTTATTGTGGACCGAAAGTATTATCACGCGAAAAGTGTAAGCACCTGAAAACTACAAATGCAAAATCCTGTTTTTATGAAACAAATGCTAAAATATTTATGTGCGCAAAATGATGAATCAATGCACATTCATTTTATCGAGGTAGTATTTAAAATTTATTTTTTCCCAGGCACGAATCAATGCACGTTCATCTTATCGAGGTAGTATTAAAAATTATTTTTAAAAAACAATATTTACTTAAAGAGGTGGTCTTAAGTACTCAAGGGTAGTTTAGTCTTTCCAGGTGCACACTCTTCCTATCCCTCTATTTATAGAAGTCTCTATCAGCCAGCTTCATCGAAAGGTTTCTGAAAACATTTTCGTGAGTTTAATTAAGCAAGTTGAAAAAGGATTAAAAAAATGGAGAGAAAAACTTTTGGGCTTATCTTCCTGCTTCTCATTGTGTTTGCCTCACGTAAGTCTTTTTCCATATTTTATTTTATGAATCTATATTTAGGATTTAGGACTAATGCTCACAGTCCCAATCCTTTTTTTTTAGGTAATGGTATTGTCATTTTGTAGTGTAATTACTCTATTCATTGGTCCTAACTATCCTTACTTCCCATTGAACACCTAGAATGCACGTGTACTATGTCTGTTATTTATTATCTTGATGTTCCATTTTATTTACAGTATCGTTTCGTTAATTCGCTTAATTAGGATGAAAATTCTATTAAGACGGGAGAAATTAGTAAACATTGATTCAGCATTGGAAAATAAAAAGAGAAATGTCTTTAACGTCTAACGTGTTAATGAAATGGTCTCTAACTTTCCCCTTTATAAGTTTTGTTGTCATTTAAAGATTAATTATGTCTTGGTAATAATAATAAGATTAAACTTATATACATTTATAATGTGGAAAACTTTTTACACCATTGACGTGCATGGTTTTACCCATGTTATAATAGGATACTTACCTTTTTCTAAGTTACTAATCCATTCTTGATCTCAAAAGTTATTTGTACGTAAAAGTAACCTTGATGGTGTAACATTCATAATGTACAATTTGTGTAAAAAAAAATAAATAAATAAATAAACTCGTAATTTCATACATTTGCAGAAATGGCAATCCCGCAAGTGGAGGGAAGAGTGTGCATCTCACAAAGCCAGGGCTACCGCGGTCCATGCGTCCATGACCACAACTGTGCTCTCGTTTGCCGCAATGAAGGCTTCTCCGGCGGAGATTGCATTGGCTGGCGACGGAGGTGTTTCTGCACCAAGCTTTGCTAATTGGATCTATCTTTGCCAGCCACAATTTGATGTCATAAGTCAATTGGCTATCTTTAGTTATTGTCCTTTTCTGTTATTGTTTTCCATTAGGGACTAAATTTTACCCTTCGTAGAATGAGAGCATCTATGATGCTTTTCTACCCTTTCTTATTTAGTTTGTGAAAAACTCTTTTATAACGGTTCTTATTTTACGGCAATTCGTATTCTGTGTGTTCCTAAAATTTAAACTTACTAAATGTCAAAGATATGTTGTTTGATCCCAACTCACTTGTTTCTGAGTTCTAACATGGTTGTTTGATCCCAACTAAGGTAATTAACCCAAGAAAGGAGAAAACCGATTGATTCAGTATTGGACATCTTTTAGCACTAGCAGATTACTTATTAGGGACAAACTAGCAAAGTGGGCTGTGGTTGTTGATCAAAGATGCCTCTTGTGTAATACAGAGGATGAAAGCATATATCATATGTTCTTTGAATGTAAAGTCACTGCAATTATATGGAACAAACTTCTCAGTTGGCAAGGCATACACAGACAGGTATGTCAATGGCAAGAGGAGATAAATTGGGCAATGGTAAATGCTAGAGGGAAAAGTACTACAATTACAGGGTATAGGATGGCTCTAGTAAGATGCATATACCACATGTGGGAGGTGAGGAATCATAGATGCTTTCAAAAGGCACAGAGGGACACAGGGGTTATCATCAGACAGCTTATTCAAGAACTGTTTCATAGAGGCAGCTCTAAGCCTAAATTAGCAAGGAGGTTTAAACAATTGAATTTCTATCCATAAAACTAGTCTGCCTAACTTCAGATTGAACTTCTATCCATATTCTCAGCTTTACACTGCTTTTAGCCTGACCGTAACTAATCTGCAGAAATGTGAGAGCAGCTAACTCGTGACCACAAAACACAAAATACTAAATCAGGACAAACTGATAGAAACTGAAACAAATCTCCACTAGAACACAATGGACTTCTCTAAGCATCAACAACCTGATGATACTTTTTTAATCCTACTAATACTAATGGCACCAATTCAGTAACAACTAAGAGAAGACATCGTTGAATGGATGATTCTCCTACCTTTGGGCTACCATGGGATTATCAGCACTGTTAATCATTCATTCACATAAGGTATTTTCGTTAATAGTCATCAAACTAAATTAAACACAATTCCCACTTCATTCATTCATTCACACCTAATTCATCCAATTCAAAATGTAATGAACCTCAATGGCTCCTACCACTGGAATTACTGCCACCAGATGATCTTGCATCCATGGATGGAACAGTAGCTGCATCATTTGGCTGCAAAAGCGGAAAAATGAAAGGTATAAAAATCTTTTGAATACTATGTAACAAATAAAAGTGTAAGTTTATTTCTTTAGTTCTTTTACAAATGAAGAACAAAATTAAACCAACAACACCACTACCCCAAACATTAAAGAACTCGAGTGTTTACCGTTATAGGAAGAGAATCAAAAATCTCTGCAAATTGTTCAGGTATTTTCCCTTCCTTCATTATCATGTATGCTTTCAAAGCATTCATCAGTTGATTGTACCTCTCTTGGCATTGATTGTACGCCTCCTGGCATTGATTGTACTTCTCTTGGCATTCATGAAAACATGAATCATCATTATTCGAAGAAAAGTTAACACAACCAAGACAAAGTCTTTTCTCTCTACAACTACTGCTCGGAGCAGCTTCTAATCCTAGGCACCTCACCGTTCTAGGGTGCTCTTTTCCTAGCACTTTACCTACGGAATCATTTGAAGACACTTCATACTCATCCGTTGTACTTTGTCTCAAAGCTAGCTCAACTTTTTCCTGAATAAAACATTCACATCCCATCATAAATTTGAGCAAAGAAAGTTGCAACTACTAAGCAGATATAGGTTTATGATTTTATGCTGAAACACAAAAGAACAATGGTGGAACATGAACTAACAAACAGGAAGATACCTACTGCCCAGGACAATCATGAAATGGAGCATAGAGGGTGTTTGGATTGGCTTTTAAGCTGGTCAAATAAGCTTTTAAGCTCTTTTTAGCTTTTTTCACTGTTTGGCAAAGTTAAAAAGAGCTTAAAATAAGTTAAAAACTGCTTAAAACAAGCCAAAAGCAATAAGCTGGGCAACCCCAACTTATTGCTTTTTGGCTTAAAAGCTATTTCTGCTGAAAAGCCACTTTTTTAAGCCAATCCAAACGGGCTCATAATCTAAATGGACGACCACAAGCCTATCTTATGGCATCAACATAAAGGTAGACTGTAAATTCCATGCAACATAAATGGGCAAATCTTTCAAATATGCTTTCATTTTCTTTAGCTTCAGATTTCTGCTTTATTAGAAGTCTGAGAAGCAGCTGGATAATCTTCTATCTTATTGCGTTAATCTTTTCTAATATAAAAAACTTTTACATTTGTACTCCACAGAAACATTGAAGGAAAACAAACCTGTTCTATGCGTATATGCTTAAGCTAGTCGATGTTCAAGTCTATCTTGGTATCTTCATCTTAGAAGTGGTTTCCTTAATGTTTAACTGAGAACTTGATAGGAAAGGGAGACTCGAGATTGGGAGTTTCTACCTGCTTATGTATTTTCCACGTGCAAGAGTAGCATATTAAGATTCGTTTACTAATGTCTTCAGGCTATGGAGTGGTTTCGAGTTTTATCTATTTTGTGAGTATCAACTAGACTTTCACAAAATCCACTCTGGAAAACAAAAAATTATAGCTACAATAGAACCAAAGGGCAGAATCCATTGTCGATAGATTCCCTATGTTTGTTTTAAGTGTTTTGAACCATCAGAAATAACTTCTCTTGTTACTTTTCATTTTTCCTTTTATAACTTTTTCTATAGGGGAGGATTGAAAAGAGGGTTTAAGAAATGCTTATAGATAAAGATTAGGGAAACACATTTAGCACAACTGGTTTTTAGTTAGGAAACAGGGCATAAGGGTTGGAAAAAGATTTGTATTTTGCTTTGCAATAGCCCCAGGAGAAACGGAAAAAAACATGTTTGAAAGCTTTGCCCATTTGTGTTACATGGACTTTACAGTTTGATATGGAGTTAATGTCATTAGATAGGTCTGTCCACCAGCTTTTCAGAGTTACCAACAGTGAAGGGAGAAAAGCATGGAGATAAAGAGGCCAATTGAAATTTCAGAGACAAAAGTTGCTGCCAAAACAACAAAGCAGTGTTGTCAAAACATAAAAAGCGCACAAAAGAGCAGAAGCCCTATTGGAGCTTAAAGCGCACTTAAAGTGTGGGCTTCACTGATAAAAAGCGCACTATGAAGAATTTTTTAAATATATATATCTAATATTTAGAGAACATAATAGACACATAAATAATAAATATATTGCTTATAATGAAGTAAAACCTCATCAAATCAACTTAAGTCTTAATAAGAAAAGATAAACTCATTCTAGATTCCACTTCTAATCACTAAAATAATATTCCTCCATATATTCTTCCTCAATAGAGTGATTCTCATTGGTGTCACTAGAACTATAGCCTCCAATCTCCTCTTCCCTTGACTCATCAGAAACAATCTCATCTTCTATGTCAACAGACTCAATACGTGGAGCTCGGGAGCTTGAGGCATTGGCTGCAATATCTCCTGACTGTCTCTTTTGTCGCCTTGTGTATGTCAACGCGTTCTCACTACCCGACGCTCTTGCAACATTACCTCAAGTCGAGCTATCATCACCAAACACCAACTCATCTTCTGCTTCCACATTAACACCCATCTTCCCAACCAGCAACTCATTACTATGATCAATGTTATCCAATGAGATTGGATCAATAACACTACGCAAGTCATAACGGGCTTTTAAAGCACGATTATACTTGACATACACTAGGTCATTCAATCTTTGATGCTCCAATCTGTTTCTTTTTTTTGGTATGGATCTGTTGCATGGAATATCGTAACATTAGTGATATAGTCTAATTGATTAACTAAGCAAAGAAAATAAATAAGAAGTATACCATTACGAGTACTTTACATGCTCAATTACGCTCACACCCAACAACACTAGTCGTTAAACCCAAAATTCTAATGGCTAATTTTTGGAGATGAAGAGTTAAATTACCATATAAATTCCACCATTCAACTGAGTTATGTTGACCATCGTTATTTCTAAGTTAATGTAACTATGCAAGTATTAAGTAAAATTTTAAATATAAACTAATAATTGAGAATTTAAAGGTTAATATTTTCAGTTACCGGGAAATCTTGTCGTTCTAGATCTTTTTGCAATCGGAAGGCCAAATTGTTGTTCAGCTTTAGTGTACAGTCTTATCTCAGATATAATATTGTCTTGTACTTCAGTGCTTGGAACCAATTTTTTAATACAAGCGTACAACCCATCTGTTACTTCTCTACAATTTTCAATAGCTGAATTTTGATAGAAGTACTCTGGATTTAGATAATGTCCAGCTGCATGTAATGGATGATGCAATTGGCATTGCCATCTTTCATCAATAATCTTAAAGATATCTTTATACTTTGCAATATTCCCTTCAAATGCCTTTGCAATAGCCTCCTTAGCTCAATCCATGGCTTCATAAATATACCTCATTGCAGGTTTTTTCTCATTATCAGCTAATCGCAACACTTTAACAAGAGGCACATTATTTTCAAAATATACACAACCTGGTTCCAGAATGTTGTCATCAAGACAGTATGAGCTACACTTTTTCCCTTTGGTAACTTAGACCATCTACTAATCACCCATTTTTGACAGTGCAATCGTTGCAAAGTCAGAAAACTCGTTGCAAATCGAGTAATCCCACATTTCATCAACTCTTTATTTTTTGTGAAATCTCTCATCATATATAGGACTCCTGAGTGCCCATAAATGAAACCGACAAGGGCAATTACTCTTTGAAGGGCCTTCTTAATGTTTGGAATCTTCCCTACGTCTTCCAACATGAGATCTATACAGTGCGCTGCACATGGCGTCCAGTATATGTGTCTTCTTTTTTTCTGTAAGAGTTGACCTATAGAAAAAAAGTAAATACATATGTTAAAGTTTAGGAATCAGAACCTTGAATCGATATTAGAAAGTAAAACATAAAACTTAAACATTTAAAGCAATAAATTCTTACCGGCCAACACAAAGTTGCTACCATTATCACTTATAACTTGAACCACATTATGCTCTCCAACACGCTCCACATATCTATCAAGCAATTCACATAGTTTCTCTCCGGTCTTAACAAATGAGGAAGCATCTATTGACTCCATAAACACTGTTCCATGCGGAGAATTTACCAAAAAATTTATCAAAGTTCTTTGTTTTCTATTTGACCATCCATCCGCCATAATGGAACATCCATACTTCAACCATTCTTCTCTATGTTTGTTTATAATCTCATTGGTTAACTCAACCTCCTTCCTAAGTAACGGAACCCTTAATTCGTGGTAGCTTGGAGGCTTCAAGTTTGGACCATACCTTCCTATAGCCTCAACTGCTTCCTTAAAACTTTTTGAGCGATCAACATTGAATGGGATCCCATTATCGTAAAAGAAGCGAGCAACTTTTTGAATTGTCATGGCTCTTGCTTCTTTATCACATGAATATTTGATATTTGTTTGCCTAAGTGTTCCTTGCTTTTGTAGAAACACATCCATGGGTCCCTTTCCTTTGGCCAATTTCTTACTAGAGCCACTAGGAAAGCTTCCTCCACCTCTTTTCTTATGAATGATCTCGTGGACTTCATCTTCTCCACCAACATCGTTTTGATAATCAAACTCATCAAGTCGAGAAAATTCGTTAGTATAGACTTCTTTTCTTATTTTTTTTCTCCTTCATGTAATTTTTCAATTCCTCTCTAACCTCCTGTGGGCATACTACACACTTTGCTGCATTCCTAAAGTTCCCAATCAAATGTTGTTTTGCCCGATTAATTCCACCGGTGGTTGTTTTTCCACAAAAATTGCATGTGACTCTTGTAGTGTCATTAGGATCCTTCAAATGATTATATTTCCAGCCAGGATCCCTTCGATTGCCTTTGGACAAGTCCTCTGCCATTTCTAATTCTGGAAAAAAAAAATTAAAAAAAAAATATATAATGCATCTTGCAAGCAATTATAATTTTTAAATAGTAATATATAACAAGAACACAAAGCTGGACAGTCCTCTGTCATTTATAATTCTAAAAACTTATTAAAAAGTAATATGTAATGCATTTTGCATGTAATTATTATTTTTAAATAATACTCCAATATACAACAAAAATATAAGGTAGACAGATCCCCTGCCATTTAATTCTGAAATAAAATAAATTAATATTGTGACATTTGCATGCAATTATAATTGTTAAATAATGATATACAACATACAACAAGAATATAAAGGTGAACACCACTGGGTCCACCCCTATGCCATGACTTCTAAGAAAGTGTTGAGTCCACTATTTGTGTCTTTATTATTATCCTCTTTACAGGTGTTGCATATATAGTGATAGTTATATAAAAGTTAGACAATATCAATCATCAAACGAGGACAAGTGTCTCATTTAATTCTACAAATTTTCTACAACGACAAAAAGGACTAACTATAAAATTTCAGCACCAAACACATTTATTTTCTAACTTTACCAATTTATTCACTTTACCAAAAGGAAAAATAACAAAAAACTTAATCACAAGAAAAAGTCAACTCAGTCAACTCTCATCTTTAATGGAGAATTCTTGTCTGTATCTCTTATTACAAAGGAGTAAAAGAAGAAAAAAATGAGTAGAAGAGAGAGGCATACAAAAAGTATAAGAGATAAAGAAACAGAGAAGAGAAGAATACATGTGATAGAGGCTTGTCCCGCTACAATTGTTCGATTTTGTCTTTTTCTTGCAGTCCTTCAACTCCTCTGGTCTTCTTAATTTGCTCACTTAATTAATTTTTCCATATTTCCCTGGCTATTTGCCATAAATATGGTCTAGGGAATTGTGACGACTAACTTATTATAATTTTAAAAAAGGAATGTAAAGGTCTTCTGACACACGCGCCTCGCTTGAGGTCACGCGGAGCGGCAAAGTGTTTGCGCGCCTCGCTTTTGAGCTTAGGCGCGCTTTTAATTTCACTACAACAAAGTAATACATGTAAAAACTTTTTTCAAGAAACACCAAAGCTTGGTACTAATAATTTTTACTGATTCCATGACCGTCTATAACATAGCCTACAATTTATGGAATAAAATAAAAAAGCAGAGAAAGGTATGAAGTAGTAAATGCAATGCGCTGAATTCATCTAATATCTGGTTTAATGGTACTGGTTGCCTGGTAATATTTCCACAACTGAAGAGGTTAAGGTAGTGAGTAAAGAATACTGTTTTTGTGAGCGGTGTTGTTGTCTGGCATTTGTCAGATGATATTTCTTGGAAAATAAAAGCATAAGGAAGAAAAAGCACAATAGTTAAATTGCATCTTTGCCAACTGCAATGTGCCACTAACCTATACCAAAAGTTATATACAGTTTGGATGCTACTCTGTTATTCACTTGTTATTCACTAAACAACAACAACAACAACAACCCAGTATAATCCCACTAGTGGGGTCTGGGGAGGGTAGTGTGTACGCAGACCTTACCCCTACCCTGGGGTAGAGAGGCTGTTTCCAAATGACCCTCGGCATCCTTCCCTCCAAGAACTCCCCACCTTGCTCTTGGGGTGACTCGAACTCACAACCTCTTGGTTGGAAGTGGAGGGTGCTTACCATCAGAGCAACCCACCTTGTCAATGAAATCCATGCCCAGGCAGCAAAAGGCTAAGGTGAACTTCTCACATTGAGTTCGTTGGGTATCATATCGGGAAGTACCTCCTAGGGGAACTCATCTGGGAAAGCAAGTGAAGAAAACAAAACAATAGATTCAGGTACCATCATCATTAATGCCAGAGAGTACTGCAGGATATCCTGACACTTCCAAATTTAATTATTAACCAAATTACGAAATAGTGACATAGTAACAAGTCCCTGCCAACAACGGAATTACTCATACCACTTCCATGACAATGTAGGATATCTCATTCATCGCAAGATAGCAATTGAATTACAAGTGCATAACTTTCCAATCACTAAACATGTAAACTAAAAGTATTTTGCCAATAAAAACTGATGTATCAGTAAACTACAATTGGCTTCAGAACTTTGCGAGCTGATTTATGCAGCAAATACACTCCAAAGTATACAACAGGTATATATTTTAATGATATGGGCTTACTGCACATCCTATTACAGCGCTACAGAATTTTCATACAGAAACCACCTCTGCATTAGACTACAGAAGAAGGGCAGAAACATCAAGGATACAGGCAAGTGGGTTGTCTTCTACATCAAAAGAAACTACAACAACAACAACATACCCAATATTATCCCACACCGTGGGGTTTGGGGAGAGTAGTGTGTACGCAGACCTTACTCCTACCTTGTGAGGATAGAGAGGCTATTTCCAATAGATCCTCGGCTCAGGAAAGCATAAGCACCACCACATTAATGAAAATATAGATAAGGGACAGCACCAAAAAGCCATATAAAAGCAGAATAAAAACAACAAGACAGTAAGGTGATCAACAATGAAAGAAAACAACGATTAGGCATAAAAACAGAAAGCGAGACTGCATGCCAATACTACTGTTATGAACACTCTAGACTACCTACTCTACTACCCTAATCCTCGACCTTCATACCTTCCTATCAAGGGTCATGTCCTTGGTCAGCTGAAATTGTGCCATGTCTTGCCTAATCACCTCTCCCCACCTCTTCTTTGGCCTACCTCTACCTCTCCGTAGGCCCTCCAATGTCAACCTTTCACACCTCCTCATCGGGGCGTTTGTGCTCCTCCTACTCACATGACCAAACCACCTAAGCCACGCTTCCCGCATCTTGTCCTCAATAGGGGCCACACCCACCTTGTCGCGAATAACCTCATTTCTAATTTTATCTAACCTGGTGTGCCCGCACATCCATCTCAACATACTCATCTCTGCTACCTTCATCTTCTGGACATGAGCGATCTTGACTGGCCAACACTCAGCCCCATACAACATCGTTGGTTGAATAACTACTATGTAAAATTTACCCTTAAGTCTTGACGACACATTTTTATCACATAAAATACCGGATCTGAGTCTCTATTTCATCCATCTCGCTCCAATATGATATGCGGCATCCACGTCAATTTTCCAGTTACCTTAGACTATAGACCCGAGGTACTTAAAACTCCCTCTCTTAGGGATGACCTGCGATGCGCTCGCTTTTTGAAGGTCCGAATCCCCACCTACCGCAGTGTTGTGAAGAGTGTGAAGCGAGGAAAAGCGACAAGCCCCTTTTCGCTTAAAGCGAGAAGCGATCCACTCGCTTTTTTGAAGTGAAGCGGAATTTTAAAAAAAAAATACTGCATACTATAAGCAAATGTTCAATACTTCAATGTAAAAACTAAAGAGTAACATCAATTAAAGCACAAAATGAGCATCCTATTCTTCTACAAGATTGCCAAATTCTTGTATTCCACTATCATTATTATATTGCTCATCTTCTTCAACTTCTTCTTCTTCATCAACTACGAAAAATGGCAGTATAACTGAAACGAAAAAATGGGCAACATTTCAGCATTTTTATCACTGAAACAGTGCAAGAAAATGAAGAAGAAGAATGAGAAAGAAGAACCGAAGGGAATTTTAGGAATCTTACATTTAGGGTTGGATAATCACTTTAATAGTTGGAATATGAACTTTTGAACATGTATTGATTAGTTTATATACTATTTGATTAGTTTTGGATTGTTCGGCACCAAATTGAGGGTTTGAGCATAATCTTGGACCGAAAAGTAGGCTTTGAGGCGAGGTAAGTCTCTTTTCTAACCTTATAAGAGGGAATTAACCCCATAGGTGAATTGAATTAAAATATGCTTCTATTTGTGGGGGGAGGGGAGGGGGGCTACGTTCGCACGAGGTGACGAGTATCCGTACGTAGCTACTAATTATTCTATTGTCCGGGTAATCTAGGACACATATCATGCTATACTTACAAATGTTTGTACCCTACTTGTTAACTTAATTGCTTAAGTCTTTTGAAACCTGATAAAAGAATTAAATTTCACTTACTTGAAGTTGTGAATGGAACACTGGACTGTTATTGAGAATTTGTGTTTTCCTTAAAATATTTTCTATTTGCGGAGCGGGCCGAACGCCTCGGTAGCAGATAGATGCATCTATGGTTCGTGTTGTTCGACCCTCGACAGTGCACAGTTTAAATATTATGTTGGATCGGGCCGTACGACCTCGGCATAATTTGCACATGATAAATCTTTGGAACCAATTATAATTGATATTGTTTCTTTGGCTTGAGATATAAATTGTTAAATGATGAAAAATAAATTTGGGACTTAATATTGGTGAAGGGTTTATTTACTGTTTCCTGTTATTGGGTTTTCAGTATTCTTCCTGTAATCCATGCTTAATTAATATTTTGTCATATTATTGTTAGCCCATAGTAAGTGTCAAAGTCGACCCCTCGTCACTACTTCTTCGAGGTTAGACTGGATACTTACTGGGTACATGTTGTTTATGTACTCACGCTACACTCTTGCACTTAAATGTGCAGGATCTGAGGCAGGTGCATCTGGATATTAGTCCGGCGCGCACACTTGATTACCACTTCGAGGCTTCACGGTGAGCTGCCTTCTAAGCCCGTTCTGCAGCAGCCGGAATCTTTCTTTTGATTGTATTTTTCTGTCTATTTCGCTTCGGACAGTAGACTAGTATTCTTTTGTATATTCTACTAGATGATCATACACTTGTGACACCAGGTCTTGGCACACACTAGTAGACTTGCGGTTTTGGTTTTATTCTATGATTATGATTGCACACGGTTGCTTTTGTGCTATTTATTTTAGATCTGTTATTTCTAGAATTCTTTTTAATTTAAGGAAAGTTTAATTACTTGGAAAAGAATTTGTTAAAAAGAGGAAATCACGAGACTAGTTCACAGTTGGCTTGCCTAGCGGCGACGTTAGGCGCCATCACGGTCTATTATGAAATTGGGTCGTGACAGAAACAGGTGAAGAGATAAAACAAAGGAACTAGAGGAACTATAATCTACAACTAAAAGATAAAAAAAATAGGTGAAGAAATACAATACAAGAGTTAAAGAGGGCTATAATCTACAACTAAAAGTCACAAACAAAATGTGCAAAACTAAAATAGAACTACTAGGGGATATTTGAAGTAAAGATTCAAAATATAAACAAGTAGGCAAAGCTGTCACTAATGCGATTAATTCGACAATGCTAGGCAGTGAAATTAAAAGCGCGCTTAAAGCGCAAAAGCGAGGCACACAAACACTTTGTCGCTCCGCGTGACCACAAGCGAGGCGCGTGTGTCAGAAGACCTTTACATTCCTTTTTTAAAATTATAATAAGTTAGTCGTCACAATTCCCTAGACCATATTTATGGCAAATAGCCAGGGAAATATGGAAAAATTAATTAAGGGAGCAAATCATATTTCCCAAAAAATTAAGAAAAGAGAAGATGATGGAATAATAAGAAGACCAGAGGAGTTGAAAGACCGCAAGAAAAAGACAAAATCGAACAACTGCAGCGGGACAAGCCTCTATCACATGTATTCTTCTCTTCTGTGTTTCTTTATCTCTTATACTTTTTGTATGCCTCTCTCTCTTCTACTCATTTTTTTCTTCTTTTACTCCTTTGTAATAAGAGATATTGACAAGAATTCTCCATTAAAGATGAGTTGACTGAGTTGACTTTTTCTTGTGATTAAGTTTTTTGTTATTTTTCCTTTTGGTAAAGTGAATAAATTGGTAAAGTTAGAAAATAAATGGGTTTGGTGCAGAAATTTTATAGTTAGTCCTTTTTGTCTCTGTAGAAAATTTGAAGAATCAAATGGGACACTTGTCCTTGTTTGATGATTGATGTTGTCTAACTTTTATATAACTATCACTATTTATGCAACACTTATAAAGAGAGGATAATAATAAAGACACAAATAGTGGACTAACACTTTCTTAGAAGTCATGGCAAAGTGGTGGACCCAGTGGTGTTCACCTTTATATTCTTGTTGTATGTTGTATATCATTATTTAACAATCATAATTGCATGCAAATGTCAAAATATTAATTTATTTTATTTCAGAATTAAATGGCAGGGGATTTGTCTACCTTATATTTTTGTTGTATATTATTATTTTAAAATTCTTGTTGTATATCATTATTTAAAAATAATAATTACATGCAAAATGCATTACATATTACTTTTTAATAAGTTTTCAGAATTATAAATGACAGAGGACTGTCCAGCTTTGTGTTCTTGTTATGTATTACTTTTTAAAAATTATAATTGCTTGCAAGATGCATTATATATATTTTTTAAAATTGTTTTTCAGAAATAGAAATGGCAGAGGACTTGTCCAGGGGCGGCTCTAAGGCTTTGGGCAGTAAGGCCATTGCCTTAGGCACCCAAATTTTGTTAGGCCCCCAAATTTTGAAGGCCCCCAAATTTATTTTAAATTCTTATTATTATTGTTACTATTATATATTATATAATTTATATAAATAATTAGAATAAAAAAAGTGTTACAGTATATTTTTTGTTACTTGATTGAGGTTATTTTATACAATAAATTTATAAATTATGATAATTTTCTTCCCTCATTAATTAGTATATTTGACAAGAGTGGGTTGCTCTAGTGGTGAGCATCCTCCATTTCCGACTAAGAGGTTGTGAGTTCGAGTCACCCCAAGAGCAAGGTGGGGAGTTCTTGGAGGGAGGGAGCCGAGGGTCTATCGGAAACATCCTCTCTACTCCATGGTAGAGATAAGGTCCGCGTACAAACTACCCTCCCAAGACCCCACTAGTGGGATTATACTTGGATTAAGGGCCTCCGAATATGATTTCGCATTAGGCCCCGAGATATGTTGAGCCGCCCCTGGACTTGTCCAAAGGCAATCGAAGGGATCCTGGCTAGAAATATAATCATTTGAAGGATCCTAATGACACTACAAGAGTCACATGCATTTTTTTGTGGAAAAACAACCACCGGTGGAATTAATCGGGCAAAACAACATTTGATTGGGAACTTTAGGAATGCAGCAAAGTGTGCAGTATGCCCACAGGAGGTTAGAGAGGAATTGAAAAATTACATGGAGGAGAAAAAAATAAGAAAGGAAGTCTATACTAACGAATTTTCTGGACTTGATGAGTTTGATTATCAAGACGATGTTGGTGGAGAAGATGAAATCCACGAGATCATTCATAAGAAAAGAGGCGGAGGAAGCTTTCCTAGTGGCTCTCATAAGAAATTGGCCAAAGGAAAGGGACCCATGGATGTGTTTCTACAAAGCAAGGAACACTTAGGCAAACAAATATCAAAGATTCATGTGATAAAGAAGCAAGAGCCATGACAATTCAAAAAGTTGCTCGTTTCTCTTACGATAATGGGATTCCATTCAATGTTGCTCGCTCAAAACGTTTTAAGGAAGCAGTTGAGGCTATAGGAAGGTATGGTCCAAACTTGAAGCCTCCAAGCTACCACGAATTAAGAGTTCCATTACTTAGGAAGGAGGTTGAGTTAACCAATGAGATTATAAACAAACATAGAGAAGAATGGTTGAAGTATGGATGTTCCATTATGGTGGATGGATGGTCAGATAGAAAACAAAGAACTTTGATAAATTTTTTGGTGAATTCTCCGCATGGAACAGTGTTTATGGAGTCAATAGATGCTTCCTCATTTGTTAAGACCGGAGAGAAACTATGTGAATTGCTTGATAGATATGTGGAGCGTGTTGGAGAGCATAATGTAGTTCAAGTTATAAGTGATAATGGTAGCAACTTTGTGTTGGCCGGTAAGAATTTATTGCTTTAAATGTTTAAGTTTTATGTTTTACTTTCTAATATCGATTCAAGGTTCTGATTCCTAAACTTTAACATATCTATTTATTTTTTTTCTATAGGTCAACTCTTACAAAAAAAAGAAAAAGACACATATATTGGACGCCATGTGCAGCGCACTGTATAGATCTTATGTTGGAAGACATAGGGAAGATTCCAAACATTAAGAAGGCCCTTCAAAGAGCAATTGCCGTTGTCGGTTTCATTTACGGGCACTCAGGAGTCTTAAATATGATGAGAGATTTCACAAAAAATAAAGAGTTGGTGAAATGTGGGATTACTCGATTTGCAACGAGTTTTCTGACTTTGCAACGATTGCACTGTCAAAAAACTAATTTGCAAGCAATGTTTACCTCTGACAAATGGGTGATTAGTAGATGGTCTAAGTTACCAAAGGGAAAAAGTGTAGCTCATACCGTCTTGATGACAACATTCTGGAACCAGGTTGTGTATATTTTGAAAATAATGGGGCCTCTTGTTAAAGTGTTGCGATTAGCTGATAATGAGAAAAAACCTGCAATGGGGTATATTTATAAAGCCATGGATAGAGCTAAGGAGGCTATTGCAAAGGCATTTGACGGGAATATTGCAAAGTATAAAGATATCTTTAAGATTATTGATGAAAGACAGCAATGCCAATTGCATCATCCATTACATGCAGCTGGACATTATCTAAATCCAGAGTACTTCTATCAAAATTCAGCTATTGAAAATTGTAGAGAAGTAACAGATGGGTTGTACGCTTGTATTGAAAAATTGGTTCCAAGCACTGAAGTACAAGACAATATTATATCTGAGATAAGACTGTACACTAAAGCTGAACAACAATTTGGCCTTCCGATTGCAAAAAGATCTAGAACGACAAGATCTCCTGGTAACTGAAAATATTAACCTTTAAATTCTCAATTATTAGTTTATATTTAAAATTTTACTTAATACTTGCATAGTTACATTAACTTAGAAATAACGATGGTAAACATAACAATTTTTACAGTTGAATGGTGGAATTTATATGGTAATTCAACTCCTCATCTCCAAAAATTAGCCATTAGAATTTCGGGTTTAACGACTAATGCTGCTGGGTGTGAGCGTAATTGGAGCGTATTTGAGCATGTAAGTACTCGTAATGGTAAACTTCTTATTTATTTTCTTTGCTTAGTTAATCAATTAGACTATATCACTAATGTTACGATATTCCATGCAACATATCCATACCAAAAAAAGAAACAGATTGGAGCATCAAAGATTGAATGACCTAGTGTATGTCAAGTATAATCGTGCTTTAAAAGCCCGTTATGACTTGCGTAGTGTTATTGATCCAATCTCATTGTATAACATTGATCATAGTAATGAGTGGCTAGTTGGGAAGATGGGTGTTAATGTGGAAGCAGAAGATGAGTTGGTGTTGTTGATGATAGCTTGACTTGGGGTGATGTTGCAAGAGCGTCGGGTAGTGAGAACGCGTTGACATACACAAGGCGACAAAAGAGACAGTCAGGAGATATCGCAGCCAATGCCTCAAGCTCCCGAGCTCCACGTATTGAGTCTGTTGACATAAAAGATGAGATTGTTTCTGAGGAGTCAGGGGAAGAGGAGATTGGAGGCTATAGTTTTAGTGACACCAATGAGAATCACTCTATTAGGAAGATTATATGGAGGAATATTATTTTAGTGATTAGAAGTGGAATCTAGAATGAGTTTATCTTTTCTTATTAAGACTTAAGTTGATGATTTGATGAAGTTTTACTTCATTATAAGCAATATATTTATTATTTATGTGTCTATTATGTTCTCTAAATATTAGATATATATATTTAAAAAATTCTTCATAGTGATGGAATGCAGCCCTTGAAAAGCCCTTGAAATTCTTCATAAGAGAGAAACAATAGAACCTGGATTGCAGCCCTTGAACTTAACGGAAATCTAGCCGGCGGTGATGGATTGCGACGAGCTAGAGCAATACTCTCTGTATTTCTCGTTCAAATAGGAAGAAGAAACTTTGAATATTTTTGTGCTTTCTGTGGAACTTAGACCAATCAAGAAATCGGCGAGAATTGACCGGAATCTGAATCGGAATCGGCTAAGAAGCTGAAGCGAAGTTGTAATACCCAGCAAGAATGTGAAGCCTCTCCTCTAAAGAATATATCCAGCAATCTTCAGAACGGCGGAAGTAATCAACAAACGAATGTGATGTATTTGAAGCCTCTCTTTTACAGAATATAACAAGTAATCGGCGGGAAGTAATCAACTAATAATTTTGAAGCTTTTCTCTTTACAGAATATCAAGAAATCAACAATCTTTATCTCTGTACCAATGTATCAATGTACTGTATTGGTGAACGTTTTCCTTTAGTCATTCGGTATACATCAAAAGAAACTATTGAGTGGAAATGTAACAGGGGATTCTCAAGATATTGCAATTTAGATTAAAGTGCTTTATTGGTTGAAATCACTTGTTTTCTTAGCAGCAACTATAATTTGCACAGCTGAGATACTATCGAAAAAAATTTGTTCGAAGAGAACATTGGCATTGTTAAGCATATACTCATTCAACAATAAGAATTGTTCACTTTAATGAAACCAAAACAGGTTACATACTTTCAAAAGAAAGATTAAACAAGAATATGACCCTAGAAAGAAAACATGTTGAAGCATTGACAAATAACAACTTACACATATCCCTCTCGTCTCCTCATTAACATATGATTCATCTTGATTCTTATGAGTGGCAGGGTAAAGCTGTCCACACTCAGGCTTTTCTCCAGTCTCCACTGTCTATACATGGAAAGAATGACTCATGAATAAAATAATTAAGTTACAAGAAAGAGTTACATAATGAGTAAGTTTAATTATTAAAGTAAAAATAAAATAATTAACAACTTCCACCATTTCAACCTTTCTTCTAAAGTTAGGTTTGGAGCCACCAGTGTGTGGAATTGTCCGTTTCTTCTGAATTTCAGCGCCTCTAGAAGTATGCAAAACATTCCTTTCACCATGCATAACCCAAGTGACATAATTTTAAGGGAATGGCTTGCAAACCAAATGACAGAACACTATATCTCTAGTTTGCCACTTTGCAAAACCACATTTCGGACATGGACATTTTATTCTATCTCGTACATTCCCATTCTTAAACGCAAAATCTAGAAATTGATTCAAACCAAGCAAATATTTTTGTGTTTCTTGGCATTCCCATCCAGGATTTATCCATTGTAAAGTATTAAAGAACAGTATCTTTTTTCAAGAGCAGAGCTAATAAACCAACATCAAATTAGCGTGCACCAATGAAGACTCTTCAGAGAACTAGAGTATCCAATATTCCAACATCAACTACAAGATTTTGATGAGGAGGGAGAATGCGGTAACCTGTCAATGTTATAAGGATTAGAGACACATCCAACATCAAGGGTTATACACTACACTCACACATGTTGAACAACAGATATAAAGCATTGCTTCACTTGTTTTTTGCCTCAGTAGTCAAATAAACTCTTTCTTTGCAGTATTACATTGCAGAAATCGCACATAATATATTTACACGGAAGAGTAGGTGATTGTAAAGCGAGCAGCTCAACGTGATGTTGTAGTGATTAACAAGCTTGCTAGTTGAGCAGCAAGGAAAACAAAAGAGCACTTTAGCCTTTTTGGTGGAGGATCCCTATCTCGATAGTGTCAAACAGATATTCGTTGTGCAACGATATTATAATTATTATCATGTACTGTAAGCGGGATATAAGCAACAGTTTCATGGTTCAACATGTTGAAATCTGAAAGGTTGTACCCAGTATTATTCATTTCAGTATAAAAATAAAAATAACAAAGCATATCAGAATTTAATTTGTAAAAGAAAAATTAATCAATCATTCAACAATGTGCACCTGGAAACTAGTATAAGAAGTAGAAACTAGAACCTTTTGTTCGGTCTTTTTACTGCATTCCTATTCATGCAAAGCGTGTTCAGTTAGTAATTTGGGTACTGGAGGAATTAGAAAGGTCAAAAACAAAGAAAATGAGTTGATAAAGGAGCCTTGAGAAAGAGAGGGAGGTACTGGAGGAATTAGAAAGGTCAAAAACAAAGAAAAGGAGTTGATAGAGCAGCCTTGAGAAAAAGAGAGGGAGGTAATGAAATTGTAAGGTCTGCACTACTTTTGGTACTTACTAAGCTGCATATACTTTTTTTAATCGCATAACGTTTTGCTTAAACCCAATTTGTTTGTCTCACCATGTATGTTCTTCTTCTCTAAAACCCCACATCTGACTCCAATAGCTCTTCTCTCAGTTTGTTGCACTTACACATGCAATATCAAAGGTTACGATGTACTACCAAAGATTAGTATTACTCTAAGGAGAGGGAAGGAGTGCTTGCATGAATTAAAGATTCACACATGCAACATCAAACACTGAACATCATAAGAGTTGTCTACAGAACATTCAGAAGGATGGAAACAGAAGCAAAACATCATGAAAACTGTCCGAAGAACAATCATAAGTTTCAAATTGATTTTTTAAATGGGAAAAATCGGAGGTTCTGCTACTAACAAGATAACTATGGTGCTGCTTATACTACACTATGAAATCAAAGAATTAAAGGTAGAAAAACTTAAATAGGTAGGTACCAGGCTGGCTTACAATAGAAGTATTGATATAAAGTAGAAGAAAAACATTTGTAGAAATTGAAGAGAAAACTAAACAAAGCAACATGTTTCTATTGCTAGACTCATTCCATTAACACTCCAGAAAAGAAACAGAAAATTGCTCAGAGATTAATGAAACCCGTCAAGTCCATGTTCCTATTTAATAAAATAACGTACCATAGAAAGGGATCAATAGAAGAAAGTCACATGCTGAACTTTACCTTAGCGCAATAATCAACACATGAAATTTCCATTGGAATAAATACTCAATTAACACCGATTATAAGTGGGAATAGATTCACAAAGTTCATAGTGGAGTAACATCGAACAGGTAACATGCAACACATAACAGACAAATTGCAATTCACGAACCACAATTCAAGATTAATAGAAGGGGATCTTCAGTGACATGATGAAACTGTACCTTTAGTAATCGCCGTAAGCTGTGATTTCCACAAAATAAATTGCTTTGTTTCTTTTTTTTGCTTTGTTGCTGCTTTTTTTTGGTCGAATGTAACAGACAAAAAAGGAGGAAAACTGGCGCCTTTTCTTTTTCGGATATTAACTTTCGATTAGTAAAACTTTCTTCAATTTGTTAGATTTAATAATAACCTAACCTCCTCAATAGAACTGTCAATATTTTTCATTTCTTAACACTTTTTATTAAACATGCAAGGTTCCATACAGTATTCAGAATTTCTAAATTATGTAAATTCAATTGGAAACATGCTAATTATGGTAAAATTTCAGCTATAGATAGATTATTAATTACTCTATGTTCTTAACCTTGAAGTACAAACTCGATTGTCACTTTTCCTTCAAAGACAAGTCAAAAATGGGTATTCCTGTTAAAATTTTAACGTCTCTCTAGATACTTTAAATTTAACGTGGCCCATATATTTGATAATTAATTATTTACTTTATCTATCATATATTATTTTATAGTTATGCATATATCAGTTTCTTTGATGGAAATAAATATTTTATTAGGAGTCTTTCGGACAATCAAAATTTACGGAAAAGTCCTTAGAACTAAAGTAATTGCCTAGCTTACCTATATAAACGCATGTTACTCTATCAGGCTAGTATCTCTACGATAGGCACAGGCTAGAAGACTCCTAGGTTTTCTGTCAAAGATTTATAATATAACTCTATAACACTTGAATAATCATGACTGAAGGTACGTTCGTTTTAATATTTCGTTGAGTATGTATTTAGTCGTGTTGTTAGGTGTTGAGATAAGTGGCGGATACACATGGTGAAAAGCGAGTTCAACTGAACCCGCTTCGTCAAAAAATAAGATTGTGTATATGTCTAAATTACGAATAAAGCTGCATAAATTTTGTATAAATATTTTATTTGAACTCACTTGACAATTATTATTTTATGACTAAAGTTATGTACTTCTAAGATTGAACTCGCTTGCACAAAATTTTGGGTTCACCACTGGTCGAGATTGTGTTCGTGACGATGCAAATCTCGTTTTGGACAAATCCGTCGTTTTAGTTTTATATATAATACCCGCCGTCTTTGATTTGTGACACTAGAATTAAATTCGTTAGATGGAATTGGTTCAAAGAATCACTTACTTTTAAATTGCAATACTTGTTTTCTTATGTAAGTAACTCTCTTGTGATTCCTTTAAAGAGTTTGATCTAGCTACTGTCGGGATCCTCGAAGTTGTTTATCAATTGATTGGTTTAAAGATCTTTTTTTCCGTCTAAAGGTGCATTGGACACTTAATTTGATGGGTTTTAATTGTTTCAAGTTTATAAGATAAAGATGAAGAGACACAGTGATGTGCATGTAAATTGAAACTATCTTTGTAAATATCGTGTTTAAATTCTATTTGCTTTACTACTGTTTAAAACTATTCTTACGATATTCAGATTATATTTATAAGAATCAATTCTGTCTTTGGAATTTATAACCATTATGCTTATTTGATTGTTGTGCCCATTTTGATACTAATCTACATTCGTAGAAGTTTGATTATTTAAGGAAATTACTCTTAGATATCATTTTTGAGTTTTCTTTTATATACTTAGGAATAGCCACGGCATTTTGATTAGTTGATATAAAAGAAATTAAGTTATTTAATCACCTAAAGTTTAGTGATTAAATATTATGGTGACATCTATTTAGCCAAGTTATCTTATTACAATGGTAATCCGACCCCACACGAAAGTAACCATTTTGGTGAGATTAATTGGAATAAGATAGTAAACATTTAAGTTTGAAAATTATCTTATGCCCACAAGTATGGATTAATTTTTATATATTTTGGTTTACTAGTCTAATAAAGTAAAGTGCATTCTACGCATGGATTACCTCTGCCCACATGAGGGTCTAGAATTTGCTTAGAATCGGTATTTTACGCGATTCACCTTTGATAGATTGTACTTCATAGCTTATATATATTTATCCTTGTTTGTAGTCTTTACAATTTATCCCTTTTATAAGGTGTTATACCGTAATGACCATTTGACCAGTTAAGTATAGCGCCATTTTTTAAGGCGTTATATTTGAACTCAAACGGGCGGAAAGGTATAACGTCCTCACTTAAGACGCTATAGTATAATGCCCTTACCTAAGGCGCTATACTTACATAAATAATCGTCCCTTCCCCTTCAGCGTTTTTAGGTCGACAAGACAATACACATAACATGGCATTTCACCGCGCTATGTTTCGCGTGATAATGATTCCTTCGGGTATAAAACAGCTTCTTAAACTGAACAAGTCATCTGTATTTCAAAGACCTTTTGAATAAGCATTACAACATCCATTTAAAATATGCCACTAACATTTAACAAGTGGTTCAAAAAGAGGCAAAAAGATGAAGGTAGTTTAATAGATCCCCATAGAACACGTCTTAACACTATCGATCCCTACCTTGAAAAACATATGCTAGGTTGCTACACTGACTTGGTTGATGACAAGTGGTATGGTGTTTTGCGTACCTTGGAAAATAAGCCTATCAATATATACACTGATCTCAAAGTTGCAGGGCACATTATTTAGTGCGAAGCGCATTCTACAAAGTCTGAAGATATGCGAATTAGGGGCGAAAAACTACAATGGGTTCCCTTTTACTCAAAACAATGTGATTACGAAGTACTATGTCGCTGGCATGGGCTTGTTGTGCCACAAGCACTGTCTGCAACCTTCCAAACAAACACACACAAAGATGAACCAGAAGTGATTCGACATTTGATGAAGGAGATTCTAGAGATGGAAAAGGCACTAGTTGTTCATCATGCAATGGATGATCTTAACTCCTGAGAGGAACGGAGGCTCAGTACTAAGATTTATTAGAAAATGATAAAAATACATAGAGACAATGATTATCATGTTTTCCCAACAGTTGTCGAGTGGGAGGGACTACCTAAGTTTCTACCACAGACGTTAGACGTATGAGTCTCATATTGTTGTAGAAATCAAGCAAGTGGTTTTCTTGATGATAACGATGAAATGCGAGAAATGTGTGTCAACTGGGGCCTAGATTACGATGCCCTCGGTCCTGAAGGGTATGTACACGATGTTGACGGAGAAGATGAAGACAGCGACAATGAAATAGTGCCGGACATCGGCGATAATGGCGAATGCCAATTTTTTTTTTTTTAGGTGTATGTTAAATTGTTGTACTGAAGTATTAATGCTAAATATCAATAAGACTTAACATTAATGGAAACATAATTTTATTTCATACATTCTGCAAGATCAACATGTACATACATTTATTACAACAAATTATTGAAATACAATACTACGGGTATCCTTGATAATTGGGCACATTGTATGAACTTCCATCGGGAGCTGAATTACTACCGCTACCCAAACCAGCTGAAGGACATTTATGACGGTCGTGTCTTGTTTGCGAGCATATGCCACATTTACGCGCATAAACGATATCACCAATATCTATTTGATTCCGTATATGCGTTCTTTTTTACACTTGTCGTTGACGCAAATACTCCTTGTTACACACCATTTTAAATGGTTCTAGCAGCCAATAATGCTCAGTACCCACTGTCTACAACTATCCACTATAGGTGTTTAAGTATGCAGCAACACTGTATTCTTTATCAACGTAGCTGGTTACCGTGAAACCTGTATGTTGAAAGCACTTTATGGCATGTGAGCACGGCATGTGGTAGATGGACCATTTCCCACAAGAGCATAACCTTCTAGCTTCATTTACGGTGTGTGTATTATTCCCCCGATTTTGATGGATAGTGGTGCGAACTTCCAAAATATTTCTCTCGTTGCAATATTATAAATATGAATGCCAATGTGCTCGCCTCATGTATTTCTCAAATCTTTTCATTGGTATTGGCATAAATCCAACACCCCTTTCCATCAATGACGATGCACCTCTATCCTTTTCAACAAACCTCTCCGACATCAGCTTGAATGACATACGCACCATGGTAGTGACATGCAATCCACGTGCAGACTTCAATAACCCGTTGAAAGACTCTGACACATTTGTAGTTAGAAATCCCCATCTTCTGCCACCATCCGCATGCAAAGTCTACTTGTCAAGCTCATGTCGCATCAACCAACGATAGGTTCTTTGGTCTTCCTGCCTGATCGATTCCATGCGCCTCCTGAATTTACACTCTTGGTGATCTATCGCAGTCATCCACATTAAATCATGCAAATCCTTGTTGGGATGTGCCTACTGTAAATTGGCCTTCAGGTGACTCACACAGTAACGGTGGTAGACATACGGTTCCTGCCATGCATGCAAATTCTATATAGAACTTAAAATACCGCTATGCCGATAAGATATTAGACAAATACCTTAACGTTGTCTGACAACGTGCTCCTTCAAGTGGTTCAAAAATAGTATCCACGTCTCTTGGCTTTCATTGGCACAAATAGCAAAAGCTGGGGAAATATATTTCCATTAGCATCTACTGCAGCGACGATCAACAACTTAATATCATACTTTCCATAGACATGAGTGTCGTCTATGGATATTACCGGGCGGCAATGCACAAAACCTTCAATTGCTGGTTTAAATGCCCAGAACACATATCTGAATATATGTTCTGGTATTCCCGGACTCCGCTCAAGTTTCCATTCAACAACAGTCCCGGGGTTAAGGTGTTGCAATGCGGTCATGTACCTGGGTGGAGATGCAAAGGACTTATCCCAGCTACCATAAATAATTTCAAACGCACGTTTGCGCCCGAAAAATGCCTTTCTTTTGGTAATGGAACACCCATATTCCTGGTGGACAGATGTTATACACTATTTGATCGTGTACCTTATGGACGCTTCAATGTGTGGAATCAAGACAAGATAAATCAAGTCAACATTCAAGTTAATATGATTCTCACTAAATGTGTACATTTCACAATTGTGGGTGCCAATGTATTTACCCACAACCCACATATTTGTTTTCTTCTTCCTCTCATGCAGTATCCAATTACAACCCGTAAACCATCTACGGCAAATAACCTTGTATACATTCGAAGATGAATCTGCTATTGTGATCTCACGACACTCTTTTATGATGTACATTCGCACCGCCCTGCTTAGGCGCGCTTTATCAGGAAAAAGCATGCCCTTTGACAGCATCGTTGCTCTAGATTCATCCCACATTGTTGTCTGAATTTCGTCAATATCCCTTGTGAGGGCATTCACATCCTGTGTACTAAAAAGAGAATACCGTTGGTGGACAAATGTTATACACTATTTGATCTTGTACTTTATGGACGCTTCAATGTGTGGAATCAAGACAAGATAAATCAAGTCAACATTCAAGTTAATATGATTCTCACTAAATATGTTCATTTCACAATTATGGGTGCCAATGTATTTACCCACAACCCACATATTTGTTTTCTTCTTCCTCTCATGCAGCATCCAATTACAACCCGTAAACCAACTACGGCAAATAACCTTGTATATATCTGGAGATGACTTTGCTACCGTGATCTCACGACACTCTTTTACATTGTACATTCGCATCGCCCTGCTTAGGCGCGCTTTATCAGGAAAAAGCATGCCCTTTGAAAGCACTGTTGCTCTAGATTCATCCTACATTGTTGTCCGAATTTCGTCAATATCCCATGTGAGGGCATCCACATCGTGCATACTTGGCAAATGATCAAAGTAGGGAATCTCCCTTGAATGAAACGACATGTGGGACTCGTACACTCTTGGTCTAATGGGAGGTGGGGCATGCTCCCTCGTCAAATCAGGTTGAGCATTCTCTTCCTCCTCATCATCACCCTCATCGGGGAAAGGTGTATCATCTCCAGACACATCGGTATTATTGTCATAAACACTATTCTCTTCCTGACTCTGCGCATATGCTAGATCCCGATTAAATATGTTGTCTTCGGGCAATTGAGTAAGGACATGACCTTTAAGTAGCTCATTTTCACTACACAACCAATAAAATAATGAGTTACTCAAATTGATCCAAACTTTACATATAGCTTTATCACTTCACTTACAAATCATAACGTGTTGATATTCCATAATGAAATTATCCTGTTGGAGATGACTCCTGGATGGACCATGATCCGACACACCAAAACTAGGCATATTCCAACTGGGCGTTGGTTCATAACTTATAAAATTCAATACATCAAAAATAAATATCGTAACACAAAGGAAAATTGAAATTTACCACTCGGCTTGTGGATTATGTAAACGGGGGGAGAAAGTATTTCCTCGCTCCTCATTCGACCGTGGAGATAAGTTTAGATGAGGCCAAACTCTTTCACCGAAACCTGTTCGGCTAAAACTGCTCCAAAATAACCACTTGATGACTGAGGGATATCCCTACTTTGTGCAACCTTATTATTGCGAACATTTTCAGCCTTGACGAACATTTCCAACATTTTTATCATAAGAAATTCCCGGTATTCATCCGGAATCCTCAAAAAATCTCTCAGAGTTTCATCGTCTTCGATGTTAAACTCAGCATAACAAGCAACCCCTTGCGGAATAACATAATACGGATATCTTCCGGTTACTTTAGTATTCACCGAACGTTTGCTCACACTCATTTTTTTACATAACAACAATACCAATGTATTGTACTCCATTGTAAGTTGAAACTTAACATGACACTGTAGAGATAAACTATAGCTTACTGAGTTATTCACCACCACAACCTCACCTTCCCAATATAATGAAACCCTAATTCTTCGTTCTTCAAACATTATGACAAAAATGCAAAATAACTTAACGAAAAAATATTTCAGAAGACTTGAAAATATTTATGGATGGATCTTTACAAAATTCTTAACCTCTTTAAATAAGGCAAAAACCATTCCGAGGGGTACAATTATTTGAGGAATAGCTCTTTAAATATGGGCGTTATACCCAGTTGAATAATTGTTATATTAGTTAAGCCCAGAAGAATCATTGGTGAGCCACATTATATATATATATATATATATATATATATATATATATATATATATATATATATATATAGCGTGGTAAGTTAGGGCGTTATATATATAGCGTCTTAAAAAAGGGCTCTATACTTAACTGGGTAAACGGTATACTTAACTGGGCAAACGGCCGTTAAGGTATAGCGCCTTATAAAAGGGCGTTATATATATTATGGTCACCAGTTTTTTTTTCCACACATTTTGGTTCTTTGAGTCCAAAAGAACTACATTTTGGTTCCGGACTCATAATTTTTTTATGGTTAGACTCATATCGGAATGAGAGTTCAGATTTTGTGAATTTTGTTGGGGTCCGAGGTGCAGGTCTGAGATTGACTTTTTGGGTTGACTTTTTAGTTTTTGTTTAAAGATCGAAACTTTATTATCTGAAATTGTTTCCTATAATTTGTATTTATGATATGAAGTTATTTTGGCTAGATTTGAGCCGTCCGGAGGTTATTTCACACGAGAAGGTCATTTTAGAGTATCGATTTAGCTTCTTTGAGGTAAGAATCTTGCCTAACTTTGTGGAGGAGGGGGGGGGGAGGGAATTACCCCTTAGGATTTGAGTCATTTGTGTTATGTGAAAGCTGCGTACGCGAGGTGACGAGTATGTACTCGGGTTTATATGTGGAAATTGACAGGTTTAGACTCTTAGGCTTCTTTCATGTATTTATTTGGAATTTTTAGCACCTATATCTTTTACTAGTCATGTTTACTATCACATGCTTTATTTGAAGTTGTCATTATATGTCACGTCCTTTACTTGTCGAGTTTGCTTTTATATGCTTTATTTGAAGTTTTTACCACTTTTACCATTATGTGATTTCTTTTATTGTTGACGTTACTGTTAGTTGAAATTATTGTTACATGGTGTCCCTTTAATGCCGGATTATTCTCAAGCATTTAGACGTAGTACTAGTTCATGTCATCTCTTTCATTGTTTGCCTAATTCATACACTAGAATCCGAAGTTTTCCATTTCATGGAGATACTTTCACTATCGAGATTATCCTTAAACAATTAATTAAAATTGAGGCTTTCGAAAGTCACTAATCTATCTTAAATTGAAGTAGTGTTTAAAGGGGTGTTGTTCCTTGTGAGTTACTTTCCCATTTGTTTTGTTGTTATTGAGATTTTATACACATTGTATTTGAGTCGTACGCTATTTGTTGTGGAAATATTGATATTCTTGGATTTTTGGAAAGGTTGTGGCCTATGAAAACTTGTGTTACGAGTTGATACGTCGTGCTATTATAATGTTAGCATTTGTGAATTGTTGTGTGGTTTGGTTGTTATTATGCAGAGTGTAATGGTGCCATTTCACCGTTGTTATTATGCGGGCATAAGGGTGGCATCTCACTGTTGTTTAATGTACGGAGTGATAAGGGTGGCTATTATACGGAGTGATACGGGTGGCTATCAAAGAGATAATGGTGGCTAATGATATTGTCAGGGTGGAGTGATACGGGTAGCTATCAGAGAGATAAGGGTGGCTCGGGTAGCTATCGGAGAGATAAGAGTGGCTAATGATATTGTCAGCGCGGAGTGATACTGGTGGCTATCATAGAGATGAGAGTGGCTAATGATATTGTCAGGGAGAAGTGATACGAGTGGCAATCAGAGATATAAGTGTGACAAATGTCAGGGATGATGTGTGATGGCTTGGGGACATTGTGTTGGTGCTTTTTGTGTGATAGTGCGCTTTTCTTTGTGTATGTCATATACCTTGCATGACTTGTTTTGTTGCTTCGATGAGCTACTCAATGTCTTTGATATTACTTGTTGACTTGGGTTGCAGTAGTACAATCGCACAAGCATACACTGTAGCATGCCACTTATACTAGCTCAAGAGTATGAAACTTGACATTTATTGATCATGCTCATGTGTTCTTGTATTATCCATTTTCATGTTGCTATTGAGACTGTGACAATGCCGGGCAGATCGTGATTGTGAGCATGTGACCATGCCGGGCGGATTGTGATTGTGAGCTTGTGACCATGCCACGTGGATTGTGAATATGAGCATGTGATCATGCCGGCAGATTGAGATATTGGCACGTGAGTTGTCCGTGCGGTTGTTATTTGAGATGTGTGCATGGGGTATCGTGAGTATATGATGGTGGGTTGAGACTCGTGACTTATGACTATGAGATGAAGTATCACATGGTGATTTTGTTGTGAAACTTGTGTTAGAACGACTTGATTTATTGGTTGTCATTGTGTTCCTTATTTGGTTTCAACAGTACTTTCATGGTGTTCCTATTGCCTTACTGGTTATATCACATATTGATTCGTGTTTCCATTTATTGAATCATGTTTTCCATTATTAGCTTTACTTCTATATTGCACATGTTATTATGTCTACTAAGTGTCTTGACTTATACCTCGTCACTACTCCATCGATGTTAGTCTTGATACTTACCGACCATGGTGTACTCATACTATATTTCTGTATATTTTTGTGCAGAGCCAGATATTGGAGATATCAGACTCGGCGAGAGTTAGCTTGTTGATCACAAGGATTCAAGGTAGAGTTATTTGGTCGTTGCAGTCCCTTGGAGTCCTTTCCTTATATTGTACTGTCAGCTTGTCACTTGAACATTATTGTATTTTGATCCTTGAGATCTTTCTATGTACTTAGCTAGAGTTCGTGGCTCTGTATTACCAGTCTTGGGAGGTTGTTATGACTATTGATGCGTAGGCTTATTTCGCTTTTGTTTCGGTATTCATATTAAACTCTGTTTCAAATTATCATTGTTAAGAACTAGCTTAATTGTTATAGTAATAGGCTTACCTAGTCTTAGAGACTGGGTGCCATCACGGCATCCGACAAAGAGAGTTTGGGGTCATGACAAGTGACAATTATAATGAATAGAAGAAAGCAGTCCTTCTCACTTTAGGGTGCTCGGATGTGGATCTGGATCTAGCACTTCATGTGGAAGAACCACTGATTCTCACAGAATCAAGTATGTATGCGGCTAAGCCTAATTATGAGCGGTGGGAAAAAACCAATCACCTAAGTTTAATACTCATAAAGACCCACATAAGCCAAAGTATTAGTGGTTCTATCCCTAATAGTGATGAGGTCAAAGCTTACATGAAGACAATTGATGAAGAATTTGTAAGTTATGACAAGGCATTAGCCAAAACCCTTATGAAGAGTCTCTCAAGTATGACTTTTGACAAAAGTCGTATGGTGCGCGAGCACATTATAGAGAAGAGAGACATTAATGCTAAACTCAGGTCCCTTGAAGTTGATATATCTAAACCATTTCTTGTGCATTTTATTTTCAACTCTCTTCCTGCGGAATATGGTTTATTCAAGATTTATTATAACACACATAAGGATAAATGGTCAATCAATGAACTCTTGACCATGTGTCTTCGAGAAGAATAGAGGTTGAAGTATGAGACACCTGAAAGTATTAATTTGGTGACTCATGATAAGAGAAATGAAAAGAAGGGAAAAAATGTTCTCATGAAGAAGAAAAACACTTTTGACAAAGATGTTTGCCATTTTTGTAAGGAGAAAGGACAATGGAAGAAAGATTGCCTTAAATACAAGAAATGGCTTGAAAAGAAAGATGATTTTACCTTTGTATGTTATGAATCTAATTTACTTAAGTTTCTGATAATACATGGTGGATTGATTCTGGTGCTACAATTCATATTGCCAAAATTATGCAAGGCTTTCTAACTCAAAGGAAGTCGATAGGAAGTGAATAATACGTCTATTCTAGCAATAAGACGCGTTCACGTATGGAAAGCGTGGGAACTTATAAGCTCATTTTGATGGATGAATTTCACTTAGATTTGGAAAATACTTTTATATTCCAGAATATTTTAGAAATTTAATTTCTCTTTCAAGACTATCAATTAGTGAATATGATTTGAATTTTTATTATCCTTCTGTGAAACTTTTGAAAGACAATAAAATTATTGGTTTTGGAAATGTAAATGGGAATTTATATATATTTGAGCTAGATCCCACATTTGAATGTAATTTTTTAACTTTTCATAACAAAAAAATTGGCACTAAGCGATGTACTATCAATGAGAACTCATCAAGTATTTGGCATAAGATATTGGGACACATCTCTATTGATATAGTCAAAAGGTTGGTTAATGATGGAGTTTTAAAAACTCTTGATTTTTTTGACTTTAGGGCTCATGTGAACTGCATAAAGGGTAAGTAGACCAACAAATTAACTAAAGGTGCCAAAAGGAGTACTTAATTGCTTGAGATCATACATACAAATATTTGTGAACCTTTTCCTACCCCTTATTTGAATGTGAGAGATATTTTATCTCATTTATTGATGATTATTCAAGATATATGTACCTCTATTTTCTATCTAACATATCAGAAGCACTTGATGCTTTTAAAGTTTACAAAATAGAAGTAGAGAAACAATCTGGTACTCAGATCAAAATTGTAAGATCTGATAAGGGTGAAGAATATTATGGTAAGTACATAAACAAGGGACAAGTTAAAAGTCAATTTGCTGAGTTCCTTAAAAATGAAGGTATAATTACCCAACATACCATGTCAGGTATACCACAATAAAATGGTGTAGCAGAAAAAAGGAATCGGATATTAATGGACATGGTAAGAAGCATGATTAGCATATCAAGTTTACCTTTATTCTTATTCAGTGAAGCTTTAAAAATCGATGTATATATTTTAAATAGGGTTCCAACCAAGGTTGTTCCCGAAGATACTTTTTGAGTCATAAAAAGGATGAAAACCTAGTTTAAATCATTTACACATTTGGGGATGTCTAACTGAAGTGAGGGTTTATAACCTTCAACTAAAGAAGTTAGATGAAAGAACAATAAGTGATTATTTTATAGGTTATGCAGTTAACTTTAAAGGATTTAGGTTTTATTGTCCTTCTCAATCTTCTAAAATTGTTGAGGCTAGAAATGCTAAATTTTTTTAGGAACATGAAGAAAATGTGAGTGGTTTGACTCAAAAGATGGAACTGGAAGAAATAAGGGAACCACATGTGGTACCTTTATATATTGGGAACTTGAATATTGCTAAGAAAATTCTTATGAATTATCTGAACAACAACAAGTTCAAGAGCCAACACCACTTCAGGAGCCATCTGAAGATCAACCCACTTTATTTGAACCCACTAAAGAAATGTCTGAACCAGTAGGAGTAAGAAAATCCTCAAGGCTCGAAAATAAGCAATTTCTAGTGACTACGTTGTGTATATCCAAGAGTTTAATTATGATATTGGACTAAAAAATGATTCATGTTCTTTTTCACAATCCATGAATGGAGAAAACTCCACACTTAGGTATGATGCCATGAAAGAAGAGTTAGAATCTATGGCCAAAAATAGAGTCTGGGATCTCGTTAAATTAGCAAAAGGAGTCTCTACTATTGGATCCAAATGAGCTTTAAAACCAAAAGAGACTCATTTGGTAATATCAAACGACATAAAGTTAGACTTGTGGCCAAAGGTTTTACTCAGAGAGAAGGCATTGGTTACCATGAAACCTTCTCTCCAGTATCAAAGAAAGATTCATTAAGAATAATCACAGCGTTAGTAACTCATTTTTATTTAGAGCTACCTCAAATGTGAAAACGGCTTTCCTAAATTGAGATCTTGAAGAGGATGTATACATGCATCAATCTGAGGGATTTTGTAATAAGGACTAAAGTTACCTTGTTTGTAAGTTGAATAAATCTAGTTGTGGGCTAAAGCAGGCTTTATAATGTTATTTCTTCATTTGAATTTACGAAAAACATTATTGATAAGTGTATATACCTCAAGATAAGTTAGCAAACATATTTTTCTAGTCCTATATGTAGATGATATTTTACTTGCAAGTAGTGATTTTGGGTTGTTGAATGAGACTAAATAACTTTTTATGTAGAATTTTGAAATGAAGGACATGGGTGAAACCTCCTATATCAATGTCATAGAGATTCATAGAGATAGATCCCAAAAATTACTTGTACTGTCTCAAAGAGCCTACATTGAAAGAATTCTAGAAAGATTCGGAATGAAAAATTGTTCACCTATAACAGCTCCCATAATTAAAGGTGATAAATTATTATTGAATCAATCTCCACAAAATGCATTGGAAAAAGGAACAAATGAAAGGCATTCCCTATTCTTTGTTTGTTGGGAGTCTTATGTATGCACATGTCTGTACTTGACCTGATATTGCTTTGCGGTAGGAATGCTTAACAAATATCAAAGTATCCTGGTCTTGACCATTGAAAAGCTAGTATAAGGGTTTTGAGATATTTTGCAGGGAAAGGGGGATTTTAAGCTCACATACAAATATTCGGACTCATTGGAGATGATTGGATATTCAAACTCTGATATTCGGACTCACTAAATTTTTAGTTCAAACACCTATTTAGTGATTTACTATAAGAAAAACTCAAACTCCATTGTTGCTCCTTAGAAAGTATCGATGACGACAAAGTTGGCATTTTTGAATTTGTGTTATTTGACTAAATTGGTAACTGGGGATTATTTGTGTTGGTGTTTGGAAGTTTTGTTTCAAATTTAAGATTATTTGGAGTAGATTTGGGGTGGTTTAAGCGAAAATTAAAGTTACGAATTCGAAGAATATTTTGTTAAAACAACGCAGAAAAATTATGTTAATCGAATAGATTTCGATGAACAACTTAATAGATAAGGAGCGTAAATATAACATAAATTTTATCAATCTGATAGATAAATCCATGAAGAGTAAAATCATGCCAACTCTGTAGACTGATGAATAACTTAACAGATAGTAAAGTAAATATAACATAAATTCTATCAATTTGATAGAGAAACGGTGAAGAACAATAAGTGTGTGCGGGTAGGAGGCTATTTTTCAAATACCGTTAATTTTGAGGACATTCGGCTAAGACGAGCCCCTTACGGGGCCATTCATGTAATCACCCATTTAGTACGGGGGATTTATTATGGGCGATTTGCATAAATTAGATTATGGTAGGTTGTCTATATCACATCCATCGGAGTGCGGTTCTTCACCGGACCCTGTGTGAATGCTGAATGCATTGTGCATCGGACTGCCCTTTTTAGATCATGGGATGTTACTTTTTAAATTTTCTCCCTATTTAAGGAAGTTTCTAAAAATAGCCTTCGCGTTACACACACAAAAATATTGGAAAAACTTTAGTTACATGTTTTTGTGAGGTGAGCAATAACTCTGATACTATCTTTATTCTAAATTATGTGCTAAATTTTTTTAGGAACATGAAGAAAATGTGAGTGGTTTGACTCAAAAGATGGAACTGGAAGAAATAAGGGAACCACATGTGGTACCTTTATATATTGGGAACTTGAATATTGCTAAGAAAATTCTTATGAATTATCTGAACAACAACAAGTTCAAGAGCCAACACCACTTCAGGAGCCATCTGAAGATCAACCCACTTTATTTGAACCCACTAAAGAAATGTCTGAACCAGTAGGAGTAAGAAAATCCTCAAGGCTCGAAAATAAGCAATTTCTAGTGACTACGTTGTGTATATCCAAGAGTTTAATTATGATATTGGACTAAAAAATGATTCATGTTCTTTTTCACAATCCATGAATGGAGAAAACTCCACACTTAGGTATGATGCCATGAAAGAAGAGTTAGAATCTATGGCCAAAAATAGAGTCTGGGATCTCGTTAAATTAGCAAAAGGAGTCTCTACTATTGGATCCAAATGAGCTTTAAAACCAAAAGAGACTCATTTGGTAATATCAAACGACATAAAGTTAGACTTGTGGCCAAAGGTTTTACTCAGAGAGAAGGCATTGGTTACCATGAAACCTTCTCTCCAGTATCAAAGAAAGATTCATTAAGAATAATCACAGCGTTAGTAACTCATTTTTATTTAGAGCTACCTCAAATGTGAAAACGGCTTTCCTAAATTGAGATCTTGAAGAGGATGTATACATGCATCAATCTGAGGGATTTTGTAATAAGGACTAAAGTTACCTTGTTTGTAAGTTGAATAAATCTAGTTGTGGGCTAAAGCAGGCTTTATAATGTTATTTCTTCATTTGAATTTACGAAAAACATTATTGATAAGTGTATATACCTCAAGATAAGTTAGCAAACATATTTTTCTAGTCCTATATGTAGATGATATTTTACTTGCAAGTAGTGATTTTGGGTTGTTGAATGAGACTAAATAACTTTTTATGTAGAATTTTGAAATGAAGGACATGGGTGAAGCCTCCTATATCAATGTCATAGAGATTCATAGAGATAGATCCCAAAAATTACTTGTACTGTCTCAAAGAGCCTACATTGAAAGAATTCTAGAAAGATTCGGAATGAAAAATTGTTCACCTATAACAGCTCCCATAATTAAAGGTGATAAATTATTATTGAATCAATCTCCACAAAATGCATTGGAAAAAGGAACAAATGAAAGGCATTCCCTATTCTTTGTTTGTTGGGAGTCTTATGTATGCACATGTCTGTACTTGACCTGATATTGCTTTGCGGTAGGAATGCTTAACAAATATCAAAGTATCCTGGTCTTGACCATTGAAAAGCTAGTATAAGGGTTTTGAGATATTTTGCAGGGAAAGGGGGATTTTAAGCTCACATACAAATATTCGGACTCATTGGAGATGATTGGATATTCAAACTCTGATATTCGGACTCACTAAATTTTTAGTTCAAACACCTATTTAGTGATTTACTATAAGAAAAACTCAAACTCCATTGTTGCTCCTTAGAAAGTATCGATGACGACAAAGTTGGCATTTTTGAATTTGTGTTATTTGACTAAATTGGTAACTGGGGATTATTTGTGTTGGTGTTTGGAAGTTTTGTTTCAAATTTAAGATTATTTGGAGTAGATTTGGGGTGGTTTAAGCGAAAATTAAAGTTACGAATTCGAAGAATATTTTGTTAAAACAACGCAGAAAAATTATGTTAATCGAATAGATTTCGATGAACAACTTAATAGATAAGGAGCGTAAATATAACATAAATTTTATCAATCTGATAGATAAATCCATGAAGAGTAAAATCATGCCAACTCTGTAGACTGATGAATAACTTAACAGATAGTAAAGTAAATATAACATAAATTCTATCAATTTGATAGAGAAACGGTGAAGAACAATAAGTGTGTGCGGGTAGGAGGCTATTTTTCAAATACCGTTAATTTTGAGGACATTCGGCTAAGACGAGCCCCTTACGGGGCCATTCATGTAATCACCCATTTAGTACGGGGGATTTATTATGGGCGATTTGCATAAATTAGATTATGGTAGGTTGTCTATATCACATCCATCGGAGTGCGGTTCTTCACCGGACCCTGTGTGAATGCTGAATGCATTGTGCATCGGACTGCCCTTTTTAGATCATGGGATGTTACTTTTTAAATTTTCTCCCTATTTAAGGAAGTTTCTAAAAATAGCCTTCGCGTTACACACACAAAAATATTGGAAAAACTTTAGTTACATGTTTTTGTGAGGTGAGCAATAACTCTGATACTATCTTTATTCTAAATTATGTGCTTAAGTTTAGCCGAATGAACAAATCTTGTCTTGTACCACAAGTTTTGCTTGGAGGGGAATAACTTTGATACTATCTTTATTTTACTTATCTTGTTAAATTGTTCATATATTTTAGCCATCCGGCAAATTTACTTGTGTTGTTCAATTGTTTATAAGTGTTGATGCACTGACAAGACTTGGTACTATCTTCATTCTATCTATCATCTTAAACTGTTCGCAAGTTTTATCCATCTGGCAAAACTTGCTTGTGTTATTTAACTGTTCACAAGTTCTACCGGATATGTAAGACTTGATACTATCTTGTTAATTATTTATAAATTTTGTCAAATGATAAACCGTGTCCATGTTGTTCAACTATTTGCGAGTTATGTTGAATAGGAAAGACTAGTATTATATTCATTCTATTTATCTTGTTAACTTGTTCACAAGTTTATTAGGTGAACAAAACTTGCTTGTGTTGTATAACGATTAAGTAATATGTATGACTGTTGCAGAATTCACCCAAATAATGAAAATTTCTTGTCCCTAAGTCAATAAACGGTGTACAACCTAAGAATTACAATTTATATAAGCTCTAATAATTTGTCTCCAAATTTTGTATTAAATTATAACCTTCTATTTGATTTGCTTTTCATAAATCTGGTGCATTTGTATAACGAAGTTCCTTATGAGATTTGTTTCTTGGTATTGATCTTAATGATAATTATAGCGAGGTCTATCCATCCTATATAATAATATTTTACTATAAAAATTAAGTTTTTTTGAAATCGAGTATTTTGTTTTATCTCACTATAATAACTTTTACTTACAATAGTCATCTTTATAATAATATGCTCTTTGTATAATTATTTATTATACTATTCATTTTTTGGGTACATCTTTATAGAAAAAGAATCTCTAAGATTATAAATAATAGGTTTAGAGATTTTGACCAAATATTTAAAAACTTTAATATTATGTGAGTACATACTTTCGTAATTAAAGATTCCTTTCCTTGAAAGATCCGCATATATATTTCTATAACATTGGATCCTGTATAAAGTTTAGAATTTGAAGAATACGTACCAAATTAGTTTAAATTTTTTATTGGACAATACTTCCCGTAGCATGCTAAAGTATTTATGTGAGGCATATCAAAAGAAAATATATTATTTGTAAATTTTCTCTTTCTTTCGCAAATGAAAAAAAACTTATGCCTAAAATGTTACTCTATTTTTGCAATTTTCAATTTCACAAGTAAAACTTACTATTAAAAATAAAATAAAATCAAAATATCAAAATTAGATCTAAAAACATATTTTAAACTCTAAATTATGTAAAAATTAGGTAGGATAAAAAATTATATGTCTACAGTGCCCTGCTACCTGGTGCCATTTCTGCGAAGACACATCTCCACAGGCCCAAATAAGTATTTTGGACCAATGTACGGCATTCTCTAAATAGTTCTGATAATTTCATAATGGATTTATGTTAGACGTCCAAATTTAAAGAAATTTGACCTAAATAGCCGTTAACTCAATCTCTTAGCTTAAAATAGTCAGCGGAAGGCATTCAATATCCTTTTAGTTTCTATTAATATTAATATGATTTGGCCCAGTTTTAAATTATAATAAATATCCTTTTATTTTGGTAAATTTTCCATTTTTCCCACTTTAAACATGCCTTATTTTGTGATAACTCCAATAGTTTGATTATTTCATCATTTTGTTTTTGTCATTCTATTTCATTCAAAAAGTTGTTCTTTATTTAAAAAGTGCTTCAGGATAAAAACCCCAAAGTGTAGATCGTGTTTCTTAATAATACTGCACATTAGTGTAGAGAATGAAAATAAATACTCGAATCCTATCTAATTAGGAATTTCTGTCATTATGCGACAGCAAAAATGATTATGGACCTAATTTTTTATTTTTTTTTAAATTTCTATTGAATGCATAAATATGGAAAATAAATAACTGGAAACAAAACCGAAAAAAACACTAGATTAAGATTGATGTGGTAGTAGCAGTAGTATTAAATATTAAATGAAATGGCAAAAGTTTGAAAAATAGTAAAATGCTCTTCATGGTCCGGAGAAGGAGTAATACAAATGAGAGACAAGTTGCTCCTGAGTCTGTACTATTAAGTCCCGAAAGAATTTGAAAGGTCTTTAAGTAGAGGCGGAATCCGAATTTAAAGCTTATGGACTCGGTATTCTAATCCTTTTACAGTTATTGAATTTTAAATTAATAATTTGTACATATTCAATAAAATTTTCAAGAGAAATATAATATTTGGACCAAAATTTTTGAATTCGGCCGAACCTAACTGAAAATACTAGCTCAGCCTATGATCTTACAAAGTGTTAAAGAGTTTTTAAACGGGTAAAACACTACCGAAGACCTATATGAAGGCCCCAAGAAATAATAAAACCTCAATTCTATGAGGCGTCTTTATATGAAGAGTAAAAATATATTTGCATCGATATTTACATTTAACTAAACAATTAATTTTAAGATCAATAGAATTTTATTGAGAGTAAATAGTATACAAATTCATATGCTTGGTGGGCATGAATCATAGTGGTCCAGGAACAACTGAGAAAGCCTATTTTTGTGGACTACATTCAATGAAACAAATTAAATGGTGAAAAGAATAGATATGATTTTCAACACCTTTATTCTGCTGTGTCCGCCACATTTATTAGTAAGATAATATTTTGCCCAAAGATACCCAATTCTCAAGTGATTCTTGCACTCCCAAGTCAATGGGCTGTTTGATTTGACGTTACACTAATTGTTTTGGACTTCTTTTGAACTGTAGGGTTCTCTCGACACTATTCTTGGGTGAACACTGTCGAAGTATTACAGAATGGAGAAGTATGAAAATTAGGGAATAAAATATTTAGCTTTCGACCGTACAGTTTTTGGAAGTTTTGAATTTTACGGACTATTTGATTGTGTTTTTTCTTTTTTTGAAATTTACAGACTATTTAAAAAAATTTATGAAGAAAGTGTTTCTTTCTCAAGAAATATTTTGGGCGAAGAAGTTCTTGAGTTCCATAAAAAATTTGAGAAAATTGGTCGAGTGACCTCCTTAGTATTATATGTCCGGTTTAGTGATTTTTCGGTTACAAACAGTGGCAGACCCAGGATTTTGTGCAAGCGAGTTCAATATTAGATGTACATAACTTTAGTCGTAAAATAGTAATTGTCAAGTGAGTTTAAATAAAATATTTATATAAAATTTACGCATCTTTAATCCTAATTTATACATATACACAGTATTATTTTGTGATGAAGCGGGTTCAGTTGAACCCGCTTGCTACCACGTGCGTCCGCCACTGGTTACAAACGAAAGAAACATAACTTTATTAGATACATTCTGATAGTTGATTGACCCTTTGATTAATGAACTTGAATATTATTGCTAAAGTGTATGTTTTAGAAAAACAATCACAATAAGTGGCAGATGGATCTCGTTTATGCAGCAATTCACTGCATATTCTTTTTTTTTTTTTAAAAGGAAGTAAATTCTTTTAGAAGTGAAGGCGTTTGACAGGGGAAAGGAAAAAAAATTACAAAATTCACGAGAATCGAATTTTTTATGAACTTATAAGGGTAAGATGGTAGAACTATAGTGAAGTACTCTTCTTAGCATGTTTGTATACTATTAGATGCAGTGGAAGATGATTCTTGTTTATGAGTTCAATTGAAAGAAGTATTTTCGTTAAATTCATAATTTGAACAGTAAAATATATTTAGTGATAAAAATTTTAAATATTAAACTCATCAAATTAAATTTAAAATTGTGAATTCGCATTCGAATTTATTGCAAGGGAGATAACACAATCGTTTGTCCCAACAAATTTGAGCCAGCAGAGCAAACTCAAACGTTCAATTCCGTGTCCAAAAATATTAATTCATATAAAGCATAGGACAACAAATGACAGAAAGATTATATTCACAGAGTCAATTAATGCAGATATAGGACGGTGAAATTTCAAACATTGCGACCGTAGCATGTATAGAGAGGTGGCACATTGTCATTGGTTTGGTGGCTAAGACTCGCCAATAATTTCTTGAGCCCAAAAAGTACACTGATTGAGTGGTCGGTCACTGGACTGTGAGTGTGATTTGCGTGGCTGACGGGCTAGGTTAGTCAATGCATTGTTGGACTTCCATAAGACTCTCTCTCTCTCTCTTCCCCTCTGTTTACTATGAAGAAAAGTCTTTCTACGTGTAATCAATTTTTTTACGTTGTATATCACCGTAAAGCAATATGTTTAGTTGCCAGCGACGTATTCTGGTACACCGTGCATGAGAGTGGTAAATGTGCGGAGTTGGGTTGGATATATGCGTGTTAAAAATGGCTAATATAAAAACGGATAAAATATTCGATCTGATCCACATTTAACACAGATAGAAAACATAGGTTAACCGATGGATAATATGAATATCAATATTATACATATCTTCTTGAATATGATCACTTTTGAAAAAATTCCTAATCTCTCAGATTTGAGGAAGCCCCAATTTGAGTCTTTGCAAATGTAAAAATTAAACACATTAGTTATCATTTTTTAAGTGGAGAATATGATTTTTATCCATATTTGACTAATTTAAAAAAAATCATTATTCAACCCTTTTTTGTTTTGATAGAAATGCCAACCTTGAACAATAATAAATAAGATCACAAAAGAAAATATATCAAAAGAGACATAATAATTTAATTTGGTTTTTGACAATTTACTGTTTATAAGAAATTCACTAATATAAGTATACATCAATTCAGTGATTTTTCCCAAACTTAAAAAAAAATCAAATAAGACAATCAGGAAACACCTAACTGTTAATGGAGGTCAGCTATGGAGGTGAACACAAGAGGAACTGAAATGAGAAAGCAAAGGAAGAGGAATTCATTTCTCTCTAGTTTCAATATTGAGCTACAAAGCTGAAATAAAAATACAGTCCACTATTTATACACAAGACTAACTAACTAACTTGTTTTAATATAATCTTACACTAATGCTAGCTCATTAACATATGGCTTCTAGCTGTGTAACTGCTCCTAACTAACTGCCTTAACACTCCCCCTCAAGCTGAGGGATGAAATATGTTCTTAATTTCCAACTTGCCTACCAGAGAATCATGTTGTGGTCTGCACACGCCTTTTGTAAGCAAGCCAGCAAACTAATCCTTAGTTCCAATCTGTTGAGTTTGTATCTGCCTTCTTGAATCTTTTCTCTTACAAAATGACAATCAATGTCAAAGTGTTTGATCCTCTCATGAATAATGGGGTGAGATGTAATCTGAATTGCAGCTTTGCTGTCACAAAATAGTTGCACAGACAAGTTAACCTCCACTCTAAGCTCTTTAAACAGCCCAATTAACCAAGTGATCTCAGCCACAGTTGATGTCATGCTCCTGAATTCTGCTTCGGCGGAACTCCTGGAAACAATACTTTGTTTCTTTGATTTCTAGGACACCAAGGCTTGTCCAAACTTCACCATATAGCCGGTTACTGACTTCCTGGTTTCCACACATGCTCCCAAATTTGAATCACAGAATGCTATCAATTCTGTGCCTTCACCTGCTAGCATAAACAATCCAAGACATGTTGTGCCCTTAATGTATCTAACTACTTTTATGGATGCATCCATATGAGATTGCTTAGGAGCATGCATGTACTCACTAAGTACCTGGACTACAAAGGCAATATCAGGCCTAGTCATAGTCAAGTATAGTAGTCTGCCAATTAGCCTTTAGTAATTGCTTATGTCTTCTAGCTCTGTGTTAACTGAGCCATCATTAGTGTGCAAAAACTTGTCTGGTTCTACAGAAGAGATCTTGTGATTGAACTCAAGAGGAGTGGCAGAAGTTCTACTGCCTGGTAATCCCATTTCAAGCACTAGCTCAAGTGCATACTTCCTTTGATTCATCAAAATCCCTTCTTTGGATCTAGAGAACTTAAAAAATGGGTAGCCCGGTACACCAAGCTCCCGCTATACGTGGGGTCAGGGGAAGGGCCTGACTACAAAGGTCTATAGTATGCAGCCTTATCCTGCATTTCTGTAAGAGGCTATTTCCACAACTTGAACCCGTGACCTCCTGGTTGTTGTTGTTGTTGTTGTTGTTGATCTAGATAACTCAATATTAAGGAAATATTTCAGTTCTCCCAGATCCTTCATCTTAAACCTAGCTTGTAAATCTTTCCTCACTTTCTAAATAAGTGTTAAGCTAGTTCCAATCACCAATAAGTCATCCACATATACCAATACAACCACAAGGTCACAACCTAACTTATGTGTAAACAAAGAATAATCATAGTGAGATTGAACAAAGCCCTTGGCAGTCAATGCACTAGTAAGCTTCAAGTTCCACTGTTTGGGAGCCTGTTTAATCCCATACAGTGACTTATGAAGCCTGCAAACCTTCTGTTGCTCATGTAACTCCCCCTGGCTGGCAAAGCCATCTGGGATGTGCATGTACACTTTTTCAAGGAGATCACCTTGAAAAAAAGTATTGTGTACATTCATTTGAAAAATATACCATCCAGATGCTACAGCCAAAGCCACCACAAATCTAACAACCACCATCTTAGCCACAGGAGAGAAGATCTCTTTATAATCCAAACCTTCTAGTTGACTATACCCTTTGGCAACTAGTCGAGCCTTTTACCTCTCCACCTCACTAGTAGACTTATACTTCACTTTGAACACCCATTTATACCATATAGGAGTCTTACCTTGAGGAATATCAACAATTGTCCAAGTCTGATTAGCTTCTAAGGCAGAGATCTCAGCTTCCATGGCCTCAATCCACTTGGAATCTGCCTTGGCCTCATCATAAGACCTTGGCTCAATAATAGCTGAATAAGCTGCAAGTGATACCCTGTAGGCAGGTGAGAGATTATCATAAGTCACACAATATGATATAGGATGAGTGCAGAAAGAAGTCTTGGTCGACACTACATAGACTTCCATCCAGATAGGAGGCTTAGTCAGCCTAGAAGATCTCCTTAAACCAGGATTAGCAGGAGAAAGAAGAGGAGGTGAAGATGAATGATCAGTAGTAGAGAGAGAAGATGTAGATGAAAGGAATGGACTAGGTTGATCACTCAAAGGGGGTAGAGAAGGATAGGGAGTAGAAGATGGACTGAGGGAGTTAAGGGATCTAAGATCATGCAGAGTAGGACACTCAACATCTCTGAGTTCTAGAACTGGAAACAAATGAGAGGGAAATGTGTGTAGATGTTTGAAATGGAAAATGTCTTCTCTGAACACAGTGTCTCTGCAAATAAAGAAGAGTTGGTAACTGAATTCATAAAGAACATAACCCTTATAAACTGACGAGTAGCCTAGATGAACAACAGGAACAACTCTAGGACAAAACTTGTCTGTTTCCGTTAGTAGCATAACACAGACTACCAAAACCTCTCAGGTGTTGTAGAGATGGAGACTTGTGAAATAACTTTTCAAAAGGAGATACTCCCTTCAATACAATAGTAGGAAACTTATTTAGAATATAAACAACAGTAGTAACACATTCACCCCAAAAGTTGAGAGGGACAAAGGCCTAAAATCTTAAGACCCTAGCCATATCAAGAATGGACCTATGTCTTCTTTCAACTCTGCCATTTTGTTGAGGAGTGTATACACAAGAGCTTTTATGAACTATGCCATGCTCTTGTAATAACCCTCTGACTTGTTTGTTAAAGAATTCAGTGCCATTGTGTGACCTTAGACACTTGACACTACTGTGGAACTGATTTTTGACTAATGACAAAGCATTTCTCTAGATCATAATAGATTCTGCCTAATCACTCATTAAAAAAAGCCAGATAAACCTTGAGTAGTCATCCACCAAGGTCATGAAATACCTCCTACCATAATGAGTAGGCACTCTGTATGCCCCCCAAACATCAGCATGTATGAGATCAAATGCATTAATAGAACATGCATTACTTGAAGAAAAAGGATTTCTGATTTACTTAGCAACATGACACACTATACATAAATGCTCCTTTAACTGAGTATTAGGCAAATTTTCTATCTTCTTCAGAACTCTTAAAGGTACATTACCTAACCTCTTATGCCACAAGACAATATCATCTAGATTTTCAGTAGAATTCTTATTTACTGCACTAGCATTATTTGCTTTGGGCTCACTAACAATGGTATTTACAAGAGGAATAGAATGAACTGGCCTAAGATCTAACAACTGCATGAGATCATCTTGTTCCTTGTGCTTCAAAATGTAGAGACCGTGCTCCTTTTTACCGATCCCCATCACATTCGTAGTGAAGAGCTCCTGAAATATACAGAATTAATTAGGAAAGAAAGCTCTGGACATCTTAACTCTTTTGTGATCTTTGACACTGACATCAAATTAAACTTGAAGTCTGGAATATAGAGTACATGATGTACTAATTTATCCTTAAACAATGATAGATCACCAGTGTGACTAATAGTAACCTTTTCACCATTAGGAAGTTGAATTGAATTTTTGTCACTGTCTGATAGTTTCTTAATATTGCTCAGTAGATTCAAGTTGTGAGCTATATGATTAGTATCACATGTATCTATAATCTAATTATTGCTCACTGGATGAGACATGAGAGCTGTTATTGTACCTGTAGTATTCATTATTGCAGAATTAGCCATAGTTTCAACCTGTTTACCTTTGTTCAGCATCTGTAGGATCTGATTATATTGATCCTGATTGAAGAGAGGTGCTGAAGGGGCACTTGTTGTTGCTGAAGAACCACCACCTGCTGAAACATGTGATAGAATCACATTAGAAATGTCTACTTGTTGGTTAGGTGAATCAGATGTTAAGCTAGCATTGTGGGCATATGTACCTTTGGAATCAGGAGTACCTCCCTCTACTTTCTTGCCTCTAAAATCATTGGGATAACCATGAAGCTTATAACAATTATTTATGGTGTGACCTTTAAGATGACAGAAGTCACATTGAAGAGATGATTTTTCAAAGTTATTTTTGGGCTTATAACCACGATTGTAAATACTAGTAGGGGCTCTGTTACTCAGCAGAGCTGTAGGATCACCAACACCAACAATAGCATTGTTTCTTATCTGACATTCCATATTAATGATCATTGTATATGCTTGATTTATATTAGGTACTGGTCTAGTCATAAGAATCTGATCCTTAGCATTATCAAAAGAATCATTTAGCCTAGTAGGAAACTAATACAACTTTTGAAACTGGTAATGTTCTACATTTTGTTTAGGTTCTGGACAGCCACACGAGGGAGGAGGAACTAAAGCCTCATATTCATTGACCTTATTAAACCACTCGCGAAGTTCTTCCCAAACCTTGTGAGCATCATAAGCATATATTACAGAACTAAGTAAATTTGTGGCCATAGTGTTCATTATCTCGGCCAGCACAATAACATTACACATATCCCATAGCTCATGTAAGTTAGGATCAAACATGTATTTTCTACAAGTTCCTAACACAAAATCTAGTTTGTTTTTACCATGCAATATAATTTTCATAGATCGACTCCACAATTAATAATTTTTAGAACCTCGAAGTTGAATTGAAATAAGAACTGCACCTTGTGTATCAAACAAATGAATATAGAGAGGGTGATTGTGATGAACTAGGTCTATATTTTGATCGTGTAGTGTTGGAGTGGCTGGGCAGAGGATGCGTTTTCCTCGATAGTCATTACAGTAATCAAATAACAGATCTTCCAAAAACGACAATTGAGATTGAAGTTTTACAGTGAATCGAGATCTTTTCAAAGAGGAACAATCGCCTTAGATCACATATTTGAATACGAGCTCAATTTGTGAGAATTCTCCACTTACTTCTCTTCACACCTAGCTTCTCCTAATTGCTAAACTAGGTAATGTCACCGGAACTTTGATACCATGTTAATGGAGGTCAGCTATGGAGGTGAGCAGAAGAGGAAGTGAAATGAGAAAACATAGGAAGAGGAATTCATTCTCTCTTGTTTCAATATTGAGCTACAAAACTGAAATAAAAATACAATCCTCTATTTATACAAAAGACTTACTAACTAACTAACTTGTTTTAATTTAATCTTACGCTAATGCCAGCTTATTAACAACTGGCTTCTAGCTGTGTAACTGCTCCTAACTAACTGCCTCAACAATAACACATGGTAGTCTGATCCCAATTCAATCGGCTAGGCACCTAAGCATATTTTGTGTACATCACAATAGTCTGATGTCACCTTTGTCAACTACTTGAGAGTTCTAGCCCAATTGAATTTGAAGGTAGAATTTACTTCCCAATCTATATTATAATAAAAGTTTAGAATGAGGATATTTTACTTACGTTTCTACGTGTTATCAATTTCTACGTTGTATTTCACGCTAAACAATATATTTTAATGGAAAGTTGTAATAAAAGCTATACTATTTAAGTACTAGATGAACTTGAATTTGGATTTTATTAAACTGTTTTCACAAATTAGTTGGTTATATTTTACGTATATTATATGATGAAAGTTCATAACCATAAATTTTGTATAATTAACATCACTTTCTCAATAACAAGATCAAGGGAAATGTAGTTAGGAATATATAATGTATACTATTACAGGTTATCAACGAAAAATGTTCAGAACAAATTTAATTAGTTTGCTCAGGTAAATAAATAAATTCGTATATATAAAATTAGTTAGTGCAGTCTACGGTATTTTGCAGCCTAGTTTATAGTTTTGTTATAGGTGTCTACTAATGTTCGAATTCTATATCCAGAAATATTAAATCTGAAATTTTTTAAAAGTTGATGGTAAACACATATACTTAATATAGGATCCCCATTTTTGTGAAGGATGTTGGTTTAAGAGAACTGTTTAATCAAAAAATTAATGTTTAGATTAAGCAATTGAATTTATTTTATTAGGCCTCTAGCAATCTGTTTGAACCAAAATAATTAAATTAAAAAGAATAAATCAAGATTAAGAGGATAGACGGACCGTAAATATAAAACACAATATAAATTAAAGAGATTCTTATTGAGTAGACTATGGACTTCGATCCCCTTTGAATAGAATATTGAACAAGTGCATTATAATCTCTGAAGAACAAGAACATGAACGATATTTACGATGGTAGCTGTGGTTAATTGAGATTAGAATGCCCATATAAGTGTAAATGGAAGGATATTTTCTGATTATGAGTATTGCAGTATTGCTCGAAATGCCCGTGCTATGTGTCACGATCTTTTTGGCCTTTTAACGATGATTATCACTAATATGTCTAAACTTTGTTAGACAATTGTTCAAAATGATAACTAAAGTTCTAAATGCGATCCTCATTGACTTTAAAATATGACCACTTGTTCTGTTTGGCAGTGTTTTTACCAGGTTTATAGGGTGGGCAGCACTGGACTATCTTTTCGGCCTTTTGTTTTTTTAACCACTCATTTGTTCAGCTTGTCATTCAAAAGAAAATGATCAGATTCCATGACAATATCACCTAACTTAGAGAAAATAACAAAAATAACAAAAATGGTCCTTTTTATTCCTTTTTCTTTTGGGTGTTGTTAAGGGGAGAGTTGTGGAGTTTCAAGTCTAGAAAGTTCTAAAGTAGTAAGGTAGTTTATGTATTAATTCCTCACAAGAATGAAATTTATAGGGTTTCTCCTTTGGAGAGTATTTAATTAATCCAATTGAGAATCAGGTAGCATGATTACCAAAAAACAAAGAATGAAAAGTATATATAGATTTATTTGGATCACAATATAACTTTTTCTGACTGACGTCTAAATAGAAGTTTTACCTATAAAAATAAAATAAAAAACCAGACCATGTGCATTGTGGATATGTATTTCAAGAATAAATAGACCAATTTTAGGAAAATTCTCGACAGATAAGACAAGAAAATTAAAGGTGGCAGTGGCATTGGTTAGTAAACAAGAGATGAAAAGTGAAAGACAAATTTTTGTGCTCGGATACGGCTACCTAGAGAAGTAGTTGAGAAATCATCAAGGGGAATGGGGCTATGGCCGAGAATAAGTCATTATGACGGTAACTCTACCTAGAAGACTGGAGATCCCAAGATCTAAGTTCAAGGAGATCAAACAAAGTCATTAATGATGGTTCAACATTGTCAAATAAAATTTTAGTCCGTTCTCGTGATGAGACAATGTTCAGTACCAAGGATAAAGCATTAAGGCTTTTTAATGATTTCTAAATTTGATACGGGGTATATCAAATAGTGTATCTACAGGATGACACGTTTAGGAATCACCTATGTAAGTGTGAAGTGTGAGCCGCTTCAAGGAGAACTTTGTAAGGCCATTTCTCTACGCACTTATGAAACCAGGCGGTGTTCATGGCTGAAACGAACACAACAATGAGAACCAAAGACGGTTAAGGGTAGGTTGATTGTGTGACTTATGGTTGTCTAGGTATACACCAAAGATCGACGGTTCAAAGATATCAAATCTACCGATTGACCGAGTATATCCGACATAAGTTTACTACGGAAAGTTCAAAGGGAAACCTACTTATCCAGATGCAATTAATCCTTGCTTGTAAATCACACAGTTTTTTCATGCATACTTCCGTGATATAGCCATTCCCCATTCATGTGGGGGATTGTTGAGGTTTTATTTTAAGATGAATATTCTTAAAATGAGGGTGAATGGGAAATGGAGGAAAAATAAAATTTTGAGTAAAATTTTAAGTTTTCCCCTCTTAACAATGAGACATTGTCCCATATTGGAAGAGAAAGACATTTTTGGTGGGTATATATATAATTGCTCTTCTTGTAGCTCTTAAAGAGTTAAGAAGAAAGCAAACCTCGCGCCGTCGTCGTCGTCGCTCGCTCGGCTACGGCTTCGGCTTCGGCTTCGGCTTCGGATTTGGTCAAATGATTGATTGATTAATTTTTTGGACCAAATTTATTTGTTAATAGTAAATATTAACGTAAGATTATCCGTATTTGTAACGGATATTTTCCAATCCGTGTATTGATCATTTGGCAGCCGGATAATGGTCTTCCCACCATGAATGTGCTTGCTCCACAAACATGAAGTGCTTGCTCCACAAACATGTAATGCTTGCTCCACCATGGAGGGTGGACGTTTGGTCTTCTTCAACATTTTGCTGCTATATATATGTGCAGCAGATGTTGAAGAAAGACACTCAACACACAACATACAATTGGCTATACATTGCACTCCTTCCTCTCAGCATTTCCATACGATTTTCTGAGTATATACTCCTTCGTTCTGCATTGTTTTTAACTTCAAACAAAGCAACTGTAAGTGTGATTTGCTACCGAACTTTGTGTTCGCTGAAACACTGGGGTTTGAAGTATCGCTACACCAGTGTGTTATTCGTTCTATCCTGGGAGGAAATAATCCATTACCTTGGGTACTAGGAGGGGATTAAATTCCTTAAGGAAATACTGTGAATTCAGTGGGCTCGAATTTATTATTGTTTCATTACGTTAACTTATATTTTGCAGAATTATTATTTACAAATACAGCAATATTGGCGGGAATAACAAAACTTGAACCTCCATTTGTTATACTTAGATGTCAATTTAATTAGTGGAATGCAGCTTTTGGGCATTTAAGACAAGAATATATGAGGCTGATCTGAGTAGGCAAATTTATTTCTTCCCATTATTCTAATATGGATGTGGCATTCATGTGCTTCCAGCATGGAGTTTTTCTTTTCTTTTCTTTCCTTCACTTTTGGGGTACTTTGAATGCTGCTAAATTGACTGATATAAGTTCAGATGATTAATTTATTGGACTTTTTTTTTGTTTTGTATATATACAAGATTCTAAACTTATTTATTCGGTTTTACCTAAGTTTTCATATTTACAGGAAGTAACAAAAGTTTTTATAAAATATATACAAATCCGATCAAAATCTACAATTTATCTACAACATAAGTACACATTTTTTGTACAGAATCCGGTCAAAAACTATAATTTACATACAATTTATATACAACTTATATACAATTATGTAAGTTGTAGATATTTTGTATACCATTTCTACATTCGACATACAAAATATATACAATTTGTTCATGTCTTCTTTTTCGAGTTTCAACCTGAAATTTCAACCAAATCACATCGAATCTTTACCAAATTGTCTCAAATTTGAGATATAAACTCCAACGGATATTTTCAATCATCTGCAACGACACCCAATGCAAACAAAAAATAATTTCATAAAATTTTATTTTTGAATTCAAAGCTTTGAAGCTTTTTAATGGCTGCCAATAGAGTTTTTAATGTATTAACATAGTTTCCAATTCAATCTACTCGCTTTTAATTAATACTATTTTGTTTATTGATTCCAAAAAACTAAAAGAATGATAACTAAAATGATTCTTTTCATTAGAGCTAATTTTTTTCTTATTTACTTCCTCGTTTTTATAGGATCTGAAGCAAGAACTTTGCTAGGTACTAATCTTCTCTCTTTTTTTCACTTAACATTAGTATTATTTCTTCAATTAATCCACATGAAGATATTAATATAAGAATACTGATAGAGAATGAGAGAGAGAGAGAGAGCGAAGAGGGAATTCTCTATTCAATTCATAATATAATGAAATACTCATTAATACTAATTTGTATATAAATAGTAAATTGTATATCAACTTGTAATTAAGTTAAAACCTAAACAGTGAGGATAAATAAATTTCTAATATAGTACATATATGTAAAAATCCCCTAATTTATCGAAAGCACAGGCGGGTGAGTGATCCATCATGGAAAGATGACTATGTATTTTTTTGGGGGGTGGGGGGTCAACAGATTTGGGGGTCCAAAGCTAAAATATATTAAAGGACTTTTAAACCTTCTTAATCCATACAATAATGAGACATAAAAGAAGAGCGCATGACTTTGATCTAGTAACGAGAGCGCATCGTACAATAGGTGGGTTAGGCATATATCATTGTTTCAAATTCTTGAGTGTACAAAAGCATGACATTTGAATGAAAAAGGGTAGAGGAATTTGCCTCAAAGATTTCTCTAAAAAAGACGAGACTGAAAAAATTTAATTTCCATTATATAGATTAATCAAATATGTCAAAGAAATAGCTAATTCAGAAAAAAGAGTTGAAATCAGAAAGTGAGATAGTCTAAAATATTTTAAAAAAAATTATACATAGAGGAAGAAAAATTGAATTGACGAGAATGTAAATATACAATTTAACTTATACTCACTAAACCTTACGACAATAAATAAATTTAAGAATATTAAATTTTAAACTTTTTATTAATAATTACATAAATTATATATGTATTATATATGATAATAATATAAACTATCCTATTATTAGGGATTTTAAATTTTGAGGGCGTAAGATAAAGGACTTCACTTGTCTTACCCTATAACTGTCCCTGTATATTTTGATTATTCTAGTGTTTCAAAATCTAAAAAATGACTACCTTAGTATAATTGATTGGGTTTACGATCAAATGTTTATATATATATATATATATATATGACACAAAATGCTAGTTGTGTGTGAATTTGAAGGTGTGGTTGGAAAAAGCTAATATTTGAATGGACATAAAATTTAAAAAAATAAAAGAAGACTTTTTACGATAAGTCAAATATATACAAAATATTAAAATTATCTTTTTAAATGAGTGGCTATTAATGATAATTTCGCATGTCTTTTTTCTCTCCTAATAAAAGAATAAACTTTTATACTTTATCAAGCATGTGTACAACAGAAATGCTAAGACTAATAGTTTCCCCTAAAAAAAGAAGAGAGATATGTAGTATTCTTTTTCAAATAGACTAAAACGGAAAAAGTATATAATATAAATTGAAAAAGAAGAAGTATAGTTATTGTTGAATGGAAAAAATTGAAAAATTGCATTATCCGCGATTAACTAGTGTACATTCTTGTAAACTTCTAATGATCATTTAAAAAAAGAAGAGACGTCCGTATGAAATACCAGTCATTGATAGAAGAAGTGAGAAAAGTTCTAATTAGACGTAGTACCATCTTTTGATGGCAATTAGAAGAAAGGGAAATTAAAGTAGTAGGTGTAAAGTAAAGAGTGGAGGACCATTCGAACATGTACAAGTTCCTCCTCTAATTTGTCTATATCCAATAAAAGTTTCACGTTTTGAACAAGTCTCATATTGAGACTAGCAATAATTGTTACTTGGAAAATGCTACTGAAAATAAATCTATACCTTGTTAAAGCTTCCTTTGGAACTTTGTGGTTTTCCTCTAGAATAACTTTTTCTTGCATCCATCGAGTGTTCCTGTTTAGTTTTTTTTAATATGATATTTAGAACTCACTAGATCGTGTTGACATTTGAGCCATACCCTCGTGGCTCGTGCACACAATTGTAAAATTCCCAGACGAAAGCAATCTTTTTAGCACCGCCACCTCATCTTCTTCCCCTTCACATTTTTACTTACTACTATACAATTGGTCTTTTCCTTTTCCCTCTTATTCTTCATTCTATTTGTATTCGGATATCATAAGATTAATATATAGGAGTATTATAAAAAATGAGTAAATTTTATGGGTGGTCATTCATCTTTATACGCATTACATAAAAGTTACTATTTTTTCTTTTGTTACATAAAAATCATTTTATTTTGCTTCATTTTTTATAAAAATAACTTTGGACATTTTTTGTTAAAACCCCACCTAAAATGTGAGAGAAAATAACAAAAATAATCCTTATATTTTCTAGTAAGTTTAATATGCGCCCATAAATATACTCCTTAGTTGTTTGATTCAATAAAGCTGTCAAAAGTGAATACTTTTGGTTTTCGTCAAGTATTTAACAAATTATAATTATTATTTTAATGAAAAATACGAAAAAGAGATTTACTATGGAATCACATTTAGAAGTGTACTTTTTACAATTTCGGCTATTTTTGACTTAATATAAGTTTTTTGTTTAACTTTTTGAGGTGTAATATGCTATTTTAAAATTTATTTCTAGCATCTTGTGCATTTTTTATTTTACGACTTCTGGATTTGACAAGTCCATCCCATCAAAGTATTTAGTCTTACTTACAATTAGGTATAAAATAACTAATTTTGTTGTTTCATAATTAATCATGCGGTCTGAAGATATAAAATTTGTATATCATGAAAGGAGTAACTCATTTTCAACGTGAATGTAGGTTAGTTGCATTAAAGTCGATCGTGGTGATTGGTGAATTTGTGTTCATCCATTGGCTTGACTTTTGGACAAATCATTAGTTTTTTTTATCGATTAAAAGATCAAATACTAACTATTTAATTTAGTTCGAAATAGGTGTGATCTGTTTGTCACCTACGATTTTTAATTTTTTTGTTCATTACTGGATTTGACGGAACTATATTGGTAATTCTAGTTAATTAAATCTTAGGTTTCAATATATTTAATAAGTATAGTTTATTACATCTTCGATGAAAATTAAAAGCGCTCATTTTTTATAACCTTATGGGATCAAAATAGCTAAAGAGTATATTTAAGGGCCCAATTTGAATTTACTCCAAATATAAAGATCATTTTTTGTCATTTTCTCTCACATTTTAGGTGAGTTTTTTTTAATAAAAAATTATCAAAGTTATTTTTGTGAAAAGTGAAGCAAAATAAAATAATTTTTATGTAACAAAAATAGAATAATGACTTTGGAGTAACGAGCTCAAGGCTAAGTGACCTCCCATGTAATTTACTATGCACATGCATATTTCCAAAACCCACCCCAAGCTTCAAAACAAAACAAGATGAATTTAAAAATAAAAAAGACAAAAAAAGAAGGTATTGTTATGGGAGAAATGACAAGACAATGAGCATGGCATGTACGATGCACTCTATCCAATAATGAAGCCGTGAAGAGAACGCCTAGTTGGGGACCCGCCATATATCCACAATACTGTCTCGGACCGGAAAATAAAACCGCCGAATATGTCACGTGACCTTTTGTACTATGTTGAACCGTCCATACCTCATCCGCCCGCTATATCTTTGACTGTCCACGTGTCCTCTCGGCATTTAACCTCAATAGTATTTTAGTTTATAATGATTTCCTTATAATTCTATAATAATATAATGATTTGATTGCTTGAAACAAAAGTGATTCATTATACTGTTTTGGACAATTTGCACTTTAAATAATTAATTTTAAGTGCATCTTAACTTACTTCACATTAATTAGTCTTAAGTGCATCTTAAATATAATTTTTGCACTTTAAAGTTTAACTTCGTACACGAATGTCTGAACTTTGCATTGTGGGTAAAACAAGCCTACGCAATAATAATCACAACAATCTCCCAAGACTAGGTAATACAGAGTCACGAACTCTAGCTGAATATATAGAAATATCTCAAAAATAAAATACAATACTGTTCGTACAACGAGTTAACAGTACAATCAAAAGAAAAAGGACTCCAAGAGACTACGACGACTAAACACCTCTACCTTGAATCCTCGCGATCATGAAACTAACTCTGTCTGAGTCCAATTAATGTCCCCAATACTTGGATCTGCACAAAAATGTACAGAAGTGTAGTATGAGTACAACACGGTCGGTACTCAGTAAGTATCAATACTAACCTCAGTGGAGTAGTGACGAGGTACAAGTCAAGACACCTATTAGTCATAATAAATTGCGTAGTATATAAGTATAAAGCTAATAATGAAAGCAAGAATCAGTAAATAGCAACAAAGAATAAATATGTGATGTAAACGGTAAAGTAATCAAAACACCGGTAAAGCACCAGTGAAATCAAATAAGAGAAAACAAATGACAACCAACTAATCAAGCCGTTCTAACGCAAGTCTTACAACAACATTACTCCGAGATACCTTATCTTATAATCACAAGTCACGAGTAGCTCATTGGAAGCAACACAACAAGTCAAGTAAGGTGCATGACATACACAAGGAAATTTACACCATCACACGAATATCATCAATATGATGCCCCCAGGCCATCACATATCATCCCTGACATAGCCACACGTATCTCTCTGTATTGACAGCATCATAATAGCCACCCGTATCACTCCGCCCAGACAATAATACAATAGCCACCCGTATCACTCCGTATAATAGCCACACGTATAACTCTGCCTAGGCATTAACACAATAGCCACCCGTATCACTCCACCGGGATATTATATCAATACCCACCCGTATCACTCTGCGCAATCAACAACAGTAAGATGCCACCCTTATGGTCATTTTAACATCAATTAAACCACACGACAAATCACATGTGCTAACATTATAACAACACAACATATCAACTCGTACCATAATTACCCGTAGGCCACCACCTTTCCAAAATAACAATACCAATATTACTACAACACATAGCCCACGACTCAACCACGATGTGTACAAAAAGCTCAATAGCAACAAAAACGAAATGGGAAAAATAACTCAAAAATATTTCCATGAAATGGAAACCTCAACTCCTATTGAATAACATAAGCAAACAATGAAAGAGATGGTCATGAAATAGAAACTACGTCTAAATGCATGAGAATAACCCGACAATGAAAGGATATCATATAACAACAATTTCAATTAAAAATAACTCAACAATAAAGGAAGTCACGTTACAAAAAAAAAAAGGTAACAACTTCAAATAAGGCATGTAAGAGTAAACTTGACAAGTAAAAGATATGACATGTGCTAACAACTTCAAATAAAGTATGTGAGAGTAAACTTGTCAAATAAAAGATATAACATGTGCTAACAACTTTAAATAAATACACGAAAGAGGTCTAAGAGTCTAGATCAGTCAATTTTGCCATATATAATCCGGATACACACTCGTTACCTCATGTACACGTCTTTCACATAACTCAAATAATATAATCAACCCAAATCCTAAGGGGTAATTTCTCCACACAAGGTTAGGCAAGATACTTACCTCAAAGAAGCTAAACCAATACTTTAAATATACCTTCCCGTGTGAAACAACCTCCGGACGGCTTAGAACCAAAATTTCAACATCTAATCCTTTCCCAAAGACCCGATTCCCATATAAACACACTGTATCAACCTCAACCAGCTGCAAAAGCTCATGCATACACCCACAAGGTATAACCATACGACGAAACACATCATCAATATTACCAAAGCAAAAATTATGATTGCAATAACATTACCAAACTCAGTACCGATAAATAGTCTCATCTCGACTAGAACCTTGTTCCAAACCTCCACAATACTGAAAACGACGCGTGAAACATAAAGATCTCATAACCACTCACCCAAATCAACAAGTCACACCCAACTCCACCTGGACACATACCTCGCAATCTCAAATCACAAGCACAACTCGAATATGAATGAATATGGAAAGAGAAACACATGAGAGAACTATCGAACAAGCCAAGTAGGACAACTTACTACCGATATCATACTACGAATCCATTCTCCGAGGGAGAAACAAAACATGAGAACTAATCGCAAGGATCTCATCCTAATATAACTCCACTGCGATGAGTAGCCCGGTCCAACATATCAATCCACACGGAAATACGAGAATCCCAACCACAGCCTTGAATCACAAGTAGAATACATATCACACAAACAGAAACCTTTCACTAACTCAATTTGGCAAAATGAAATCACAATACATAATGAACTTCACATACCGATAGAGCACCTAAATCACAAATTGTAACCAAACCATCCACAAATCACATCAAAATCTACCGTAATGAGTAACAGAAAGTTCATTCTAGTCTCATAGCTACCAATAGTGAACAACTGAGACGATAGACACGTGATACCACTATAGAATCTCTCAACAGAGGTAAGCACATAAGCAGCGTACAAGAATCATAAATCTCGCCCATATATGAAGCAAGGTAGGAGGACTCATATCGATAAATAGGACCAAATCAAAATAAGTCTGATGCTCCTCTATGACAAACAATAACCATACATGTAATGACCTCATCTGGTGCAACGGCCTCAACCCTACTATGGAAAACATATCAACGGGATGGACCTCTCCCTCTAGGACGCCTTCTACCCGTTTGTCCTCCACTCCTAACTGACCGTGCAGGTGGACTAGCAACTTGAGTGGGGCCCATATCCTGAGTGCCCTGATGAAATCTACCTCTCTCGAGTATGGGACAATCCTCATGATGTGCCTAGTATTGGCACACTCATAACAACCCCTTTGCGGGCGTGGCTGATGTTACCGAGTCTATACCGGATAACTGGAATAACCGTTATATGAACCCCGTGCAGCTGATGTACTAAAAGATGACTTTCTCATATGAGTACCATGTGGTCCTTTACTAGTTGGAGCACCACAAGTAGTCTGAAGTGCTGATTGGACTGGCCGACAACCTAAACCTCCACCGTGATGGGTCATAGCTAAAGAGTAGAATCCACTAAATCCTCCAGAACCTCGAGACCTCTTGGACTCCTTATCCTCTATCTCCTCACCCTGAATACGCTCTAACCTCCTGGCAATATTCACAACCTGCTGAAATGGAGTATCAGTCTCCAACTCTCGAGCCATATTGAATCTAAGGCCATAACTGAGCCTATCGATAAATCTACGGATTCGCTCTAACTGTAGGAACCAAAGTAGGTGCATGAAGGGATGACTCACTGAACCTGATGGCATACTCCGACACCATCATAGTGCCCTGACGTAGCTACTCGAACTCTGTGCGCCAGGCATATTAGAGGGTCTGTGGACAAACTCCCCCCAAAACATCCCTGAATACTAAGTCCATGGTGTGGAGAATACGGTGACACTTCTCTAGAAAACCCTGCGCATCCTTAGTCATTGCGCCACTGTAAGTAGGAGGGTGATACTTCTTAAACCTCTTAAGTCTCAGTTGCTCCTCCTCGGATGCCTCTGGCCTGACCTCAGGCTAAATCGAAATAACATGTTGTACCGGTATAACACCCGGAACTTGACCAATGTGAGCCTGCTGCTCTAGAGTACGGGTGGCATAAGTCTGAGCTCCTCCCCCAATCTGTGAAGTAGCTGGTGCTACTAGGATCAATCCCGCCTAAGTTAATGTACCAAACATGCTGAGGAACTGCGTTAAAGTCTCCTGAAGTCCGGGGGTAGCAACAAACGCCTCCAGTGCCTGCCCTCAAACCGGAGCTACTGGTGGCTCCTCAGCTGTTGCTCTGGCAGGAGCTCTAGCTGCGGCATGTGCCCTTCCTCGGCCTCTACCTCGACCCCTGCCTCTCGAAGCTCTAGCAGGGGGCGCGGGTGTCTGCTCGGCTGATCCGGTAGTGCGTGTCCTCACCATCTGTAAGAGAATAGAGATACAAAGGCTCAAACTTTGAAATCAACAAATCTGCACAACCGGAATAAAAGAAGTGGAATTTTCCTAATAGTTCTGCAGCCTCTCGAAATAAGTACAGACATCTCCGTACCGATCCACAATACTCTTCTAAACTTGCTCGTGACTCGTAGAACTTATGAACCTAGAGCTCTGATACCAACTTGTCACGACCCAAAATTCTACCATAGACATCGTGATGGCACCTAGCCTCTAAAACTAGGTAAGTCGATTACTAATAACAGTTAAGCCAGTTTAACAATGATATTTTAAAGTCAGAGTTTAATATAAATATCGAAATAAAGGTGAAACAAGCCTACGCGACAATAATCACAACGACCTCCCAAGACTAGGTAATACAGAGTCACGAACTCAAGCTGAATATATAGAAGTATCTCAAAATAAAATACAATACTGTTCGGACAACGAGTTATCAATACAATCAAAAGAAAAAGGACTACAAGGGACTGCGGCGAACAAGCAGCTCTACCTAGAATCCTCGCGATCAAGAAACTAACTATGCGTGAGTCCAAAACCTGGATCTGCAGAAAAATATGTAGAGGTGTAGTATGAGTACACCACGATCATTGCTCAGTAAGTCTCAAGACTAACCTCGGTGGAGTAGTGACGAGGTACAAGTAAAGACACCTACTAGTCGTAATAAATTATGCAGAATATAAGTATAAAAGCTAATAATGAAAGCAAGAATCAGTAAATGACAACAAGGAATAAACATGTGATATAAACGGTAAAGTAATCAAAACACCGTTAAAGCACTCGTGAAACCAAATAAGGGAAAACAAATGACAACCAACTAATCAAGCCGTTCTAACACAAGTCTCACAACAACATTACTCTGAGATATCTTATCTCATAATCACAAGTCACGAGTCCCAAACCACAAATCATATGCTCACGGCACCTCGTGCCCATATTATTTATCACAACCACACGGACAACTCACGTGCTAATATCTCAATCTACCCGGCATAGCCAAATGCACACTATCACAATCCGCCTAGCGTGGTCATAGGCTTAATATCACAATCCGCACGGCGTGGTCACATACTTAATATCACAATCCGCCTGGTGTGGTCATTGGCTCAATATCATAATCCGCTCGATGTGGTCACATGCTCATTATCACTGTCGAAGCAGATAATACAAGAATATATATGCAAGATCAATAAATGTCAAGTTTCATACTTCTGAACTGGTATAAGTGGCATGCTACGGTGTATGCTCGTACGAGTGTACTAATACAGTCCAAGTCAACAAGTAATATAAAAAACATCGCGTAGTTCATTGGAAGCAACACAACACATCAAGTAAGGTGCATGACATACACAAGAAAATTCACACCATCATACGAATATCATCAACATTATGCCCCCGGTCATCACATATCATCCCTGACATAGCCACCCTTATCTCTCCTATTGACAACATCATAATAGCCACCCTTATCACTTCGCCTAGACAATAATACAATAGCCACCTGTATAACTCCGCCCAAACATTAGCACAATAGTCACCCGTACCACTCCGCCCAGACATTATATCAATAGCCACCTGTATCACTCCGCACAATCAACAACTGTGAGATGCCACCCTTATGCTCCTCTTAACAATAATCAAACCACACAACAAATCACACGTGTTAACATCATAACAACACGGCATATCAAGTCGTACCACAAGTTCCTGTAGGCCACCACTTTTCCAAAACAACAATACTAATATTACTATATGACATAGCCCACAGCTCAACCACGATGTGTACAAAAAGGTCAATAACAAAAAAAAATGGGGAAAATAGCTCAACAATATTTCCATGAAATGGAAACCTCATCTCCTATTGAATGACATAAGCTAACAATGAAAGAGATGGTCATGAAATAGCAACTACATCTAAATGCATGAGAATAACTCGACAACGAAAGGATATCATGTAACAATAATTTCAATTAAAAATAACTCAATGATAAAGGAAGTCACATTATAATAAAGGAGGTAACAACTTCAAATAAGGTATCTAAGAGTAAGCTTGACAAGTAAAAGATATGACATGTGCTAATAACTTCAAATAAAGCATGTGAGAGTAAACTTCTCAAATAAAAGATATAACATGTGCTAGCAACTTCAAATAAATACATGAAAGAAGCTTAAGAGTCTAAACCGGTCAATTTTGCCACATATAAGCCGGGTATACACTCACCACTTCATGTACACGTCTTCCAAATAACTCAAACAATATAATCAATCCAAATCCTAAAGAGTAGTTCCCCCACACAATATTAGGCAAGATACTTACCTCAAAGAAGCTAAATCAATACTCTAAATAGACCTTCCCATGGGAAACAACCTCTAGACGTCTCGAATCTAGCCAAAATAACTTAATAACATAAATAAAACCCATAGGAAATAATTCCGAATAATAAAGCTTCGATCTTTAATGAAAACCAAAATTCAACCCCGAGCCCGTACCTCAAAACCGGATAAAACTCACAAAATTCGAACAACCATTCCAATACGAGTCCAACCATACCAAAATTATCCTATTCCATCATCAAATCGGCCTTCAAATCATCATTTTTGTGTTTCAGAATTTTTTTACAAAACTCCTCATTTTTTCCAATTCAAATCACTAATTTAATGATAAAAACAAAGATGAAATCATGGAATATAATCAAATCCGGGTCAAGAACACTTACCTCAATCGAAAGCGTGAAAATCCCATCCAGAATCGCCCAAATCTGAGCTCTCTAGCTCAAAAAGTGATAAATATATCATAACCCTCGAAATAGAGTACTTTTATATTCTGCCTAGGTAACATGCATCGCAATCACGAATATTCCCACGCGATCACGAAGAACAAAATCATGAGGTGCCAAAAAATATGTTACGCGAATGCGGAAGAACAGACACGAACGCGATGCACCAACACTCCAAACCTACGCGAACTCGAGGCTCCTCCGCGAAGGTTAAAGCTCATGGCCTTCCCAGCCTGACCACCCATTACGCGATTGCGACCCAACACCGCTAACCCGATGAGTTAGCTCTCCATATGTCCGCGATCGCGACCTCGACACTGCGAATGCGGAGAAGGGATTCTGCCAATCACAAAATACACTACGCGAACGTGACTTACACCTCATGATCGCGTATAAGAACACCAGACACTAGCCATCAACGTTCCAAAATATAGAGAAAATACTCTTAGCCCATATGAAACACACCCGAGGCCCCCGGGACCCCGTCCGAACATACCAAAAAATTTTATAACATAATACGGACCTGCTCGAGGCCTCAAATTACAACAAACAATATCAAAACTATAAATCGCACCTCAATTCAAGCCTAATGAACAAACGATCTTTCAACTTCTACAACTCGCACCGAATCATATCAAATCAACCCGGAATGACCTCAAATTTTGCATGCACGTCCCAAAATGATACAACGGAGCTATACCAACTTCCGGAATCGCAATCCGAACTCGATACCAACAAAGTTAACTCTCGATCAAACCTCTCAACCTTCCAAACCTTCAACTTTCCAATTTTCGCCAAAATGCATCAAATCAACCTGCGGACCTCCAAATTTAAATCCGGATATACGTCTAAGTCCAAAATCACCATACGAAACTATTGGAATCATCAAAATACCATTCCGGAGTCGTCTACATAAAAGTCAAACTCCGATCTACTCTTACCACTTAAGTTTCTAAAACAAGAACCTTTCTTCCAAATCAATCTCGAATCACCCGAAAATTGAATCCGACCATACACGCAAGTCATAATACACAATACGAAACTACTCGAGATCTTAAACCACGGAACGAGACACTAATTCTCAAAACGACCGGTCGGGTCGTTACAAGTGAGTAGCTAACTTAGTCAAATATCTATAGCTCCATTAACACTGATTAGTTATAACTCTTATTATTCTAAAACCGTACCGTGATGCTAGAACATAATCAAACCGAAAGAAATGGACAAAAAATAGGGGCTTCAAAGAGACATTAAGTGGCAAGAAAATATAACATGACAAATATATACAAGATCGTTACTCATGCAACTGGGTTTTTCTTAATGCAACTGGTCCAAATTTTCAAGACTGAAAAACAAAAATTAAAACATTATTTTATGGTTAGGTTTGGTAAGTAATTTTAAAGGAAAAAAGACAAAAAAGAGTATCCTCCTATACTTGTGCTCTGATTGGTTTCTCGTGAACTTCCTAGATTTTCCTTTGTTTCTTCTTTTTATAATATACTTCATTTCGAACAATATAGTTCAAGAACATTGTGCCTCGGGCCAAAAAGATGATTTTTTTCCTTTTAAGCGTTGAAATATAGGATTTTCAAACCAAGATTTATCCTCGAATTACCTTTTACAGCAATTCTTTTAGATTGTTACTACTATCTTTGGCTTTTCCTTCTACAACGATATAATAGGGATAGGGCGATCGAATTTATCCCTCGATCTGTTTCTGCAATTTGTTAGAGAATTAGTCCATAAGACTTGTAGAGGAGGAGCTAAATTTTTAATACTTTATGGTTCAAGTTTGAGGTTTTACTGCAACTCATTTGATTTATTGGGTTTGAAGTTAATTATTTAACTTATTTAATAAATTTTACTAACATATATACAAGCACCAAGCCGAACATATTGAATTTGAATGAACCCTACTAAACCTCTACCTCCGACCCTTTGCCCTAATTAGTTGTATTGGTGACCATATATAGCCTTGCCAAAATTCTATATATGTCTATTAATTATATACTTGAAAATTTCTGTATAGGTGACCATAGTATTGACAAGCGGGAGAAAGTGACTTTCCTCACATTTTATTGAAAGTTATTTTTCATAAGTGCTATCTCAATTCTTAACTTTATATCTCAAATCAATATATAGACGTTCTTATCAATCTCTAATATTTAAAATATTTACCAAAACACTATCCGATTTACTAATTGTTACCAATCTTTAATAATAATATTTTTTTCACAAAATATTTTTCATTCTCCAACTTAACATTGAAAAGCTTTTTCAGGAAAATATTTCTAAAAGATAAGTCATTTTTCAGAAAACGCATTCCCATGGCCATTGATCTCCTTAAGACCGAACATGTCTTTAATTCTATGCTTCAATCCTGCCTAATAAATCTAAATTCGCATGTTTTATAAAATTAAATATGGTATAGCACCCGTAGGTACCTTTCTTTCCTTTCTCCTTTTTTATTTTTTTATTTTTTTGAGTACAAGCTATGGGTAACTCCAAAAAAAATGAAGGGAAGGGAGGTACGAGTAAGCATTAAGCCCTCATCTTATATAGGGCAAGTAAAACTAGAATATCACTTGACCAAATGCCAAATTGCACACTACGATCACCCTAACTAGTTGGCACAAATAGGGATTTCTTGCTTTTGCATCACTATTGGGGAAACTTTTCTTTCCATTTCTCTTTTATCAAACATAAAAAGTAGAATATAAGTGAATCAAGACTAAGTTCAACGCAAAGGGACCCTAAGCTTCGAAGAAAGATAACTGGCATCTAGAAACTATAAAATGACTAGCTGTTCCTGACAATTTTCAAAACAATATTTCACCTAAATCAAACCACTTTGCCAGCCAATTGGTGAATTAAATTGTTTAAGTGAAAATAGTTGCCGACCGTAACGGGCAAAAATGGGGAGTCAATAATGATCGTTGCAATTCCTTAAATCCATTAGTTGCTTGGAACTAGTTATCATATCATGTCTTCTTTCAACGTTATTTTACAAGTAAAGGAAGTATTGCGTATGCATTTTACTTGATGTAATTGTTGAATATTTCGCAAGCAATTAGGGAAAGAAAATTATCAAGCAGATTAGGGCTGGACTTCTAAGATATTAATTAACGTAGACAGCTTATTACAAAATATCTTTTTTGGGGTGAGATTTGCTAAGTGAAGGAAAGTTAGTAATTCTGGTATATATATCCGTTTGAAGTTTACATCTGTAGATTAGTAGGTGAAACTTCCCCATAATGTATCTCAGCATTTATGTTTAAGTGAAAGACGCTAGCTTCACATCCACAAGACTTAATTTCACCTCTTACAACTCAAAAACTATACGACAAAACTATTGTAGTTCATTAAAGACATACTATTACTGTCCTGATAACACAAAAACAATTATTTTTTCTTCCTTATGTAAAAAAAAAAATCAAAATAATTGTTTATTAGCTTCATCCTTTTGCCCATAATAAACTGTCTCTTTTGCCAAATGGGTGAAACATGAGTGACTTGAATGCGGTGCACGAGACTTTGTAAGTAGTAAAAGTAGCCGTTAAATAAAATGAAAAAATGTGTGGTAAGTGGGTGGGGGGCTGACGAGCTGTGTCTGTTGGGTCGGTGAAAGCGAAATTCTTCAAACTTATTTTCCCGTGGACCGCCAATTATATGTACTAACTCCTTTTCAATATTACTTTCTCCTGTGAATATGTTTGATTGTATACAAAATTTAAGAAAAAATATTTTTTTTTTGAAATTTGTGGTCCTAAACAATTCAAAAAGAGACCCAGAATATTTGTGTGGTTATAAAAGTTTTTCATTAAGGGTAGAGTTATAAGTTTAAGCAAAATTATTTTCAAATTTATAAAGAAGTCATTCTTTTTTGAACGGACCAAAAATGAAATAAGTTCATAAACTGGAACGGAGGTAGTACCAATTTATTTATTTGCCTATTACTCTGCCGTCACATTTTATGTTGTATTTTTTAGAGAGTTTAAGAAAGAAAAAGAAATTAAAATATAATTATATATAGATCATCTCATTTAGAATAAAATTAAATTAATTTAAATAAAAAAATGTCATTTTTCTACCTTGTTCAAATTTGAAATGCCAAAAATAACGCTAATTTCATGATCTCCTTTTGGTTTCAAATTAGATGAGCTATTGCAATATTGCCAATTTTAAGGATATTGGGAGATAATGGAATGAAACTCTAGCCTCATCAGTTTGAATTTTGAAATGTTTTTGGGAAGTAATTTACTTTATTCCATAAAAAATATATAGGTAGATTTTGCAAAATAAATGAATAACCTTATTATTATCATGCTAAAAAGTGAGATACGAAAGATCGAAACGTGACAATAAAATAAGGGTCCTTTCCCCTATATAAACCTGTATATCTCTCACTCTGTTCTACCCACACTTCTCTCTCTCTCATAAAAAATATTAGTATTAGTCAAGAAAGAAAATACATAGTGGTAAATGGCAAAGAACGTGAATAGTGAAGGATCGTTCACGACCAAAGACTACCAAGATCCTCCGCCAGCACCACTGATAGACCCAGAGGAGCTAACCCAATGGTCTTTTTACAGAGCACTCATTGCTGAATTCATAGCCACTCTTCTATTCCTTTACATAACGGTTCTGACCGTCATTGGTTACAAAAACCAAAGTGCAACGACAAGTGATCCTTGTGCTGGAGTTGGGGTTCTTGGTATTGCTTGGGCCTTTGGTGGCATGATTTTCGTCCTTGTCTACTGCACCGCTGGTATTTCTGGTGGTCATATAAATCCGGCAGTCACATTTGGACTATTCTTGGCCAGGAAAGTATCCCTAATTAGGGCACTCATGTATATGGTGGCTCAGTGTTTGGGAGCCATTTGTGGCGTTGGATTAGTTAAGGCTTTCCAATCAGCTTACTACCACCGCTATGACGGCGGAGCCAATATGCTCTCCGACGGTTACAGTCACGGCGTCGGATTGTCGGCGGAGATCATCGGCACTTTTGTTCTTGTTTACACTGTTTTCTCTGCCACTGATCCCAAGAGGAATGCTAGAGATTCTCATGTCCCTGTAAGAATATATTAATTATTAATTTCCATTTGCTCCCCCTAGATTAATCCTTCTTATATATGGAGCAAGTATGTTTTTTAAGTTTATTCCTCAACTTCCCATGTGTTTTTCAATCCTTAACTTGATAATTAAATATGTCATAAGAAAAAGAAAAAAGTATTTGAGGGTCATAGTAACTACACCTTTCCATATTTGAAAATAATTTACACAAAATATATTTGTTACATTTGGTTCACAAGTTCAAGTATTTATTTCCTTATGTTGTACAAGCGCAAATAGTCCATTGCATCTCCATATAGTTGTTTTACTTTGAACTTTGATTGGCTTGCCCTTTTTTGTCTTTCTTAATATGGCACACTTCAAAAGTAGAGTTTAATATATAGTATTAAATTGATCTGGAGTATCTTGTTAGAGCAATGAATATATATGTGGTTTTGTTGAATACTAGGTGTTGGCACCACTCCCAATTGGATTTGCAGTTTTCATGGTTCACTTAGCCACCATTCCGATTACCGGCACCGGAATCAACCCGGCTAGGAGTCTTGGCGCTGCCGTTATCTTCAACCAACACAAAGCCTGGAAAGACCACGTAAGCCCCTCTCCCTTTCTTGCATTTAAGTTATATATATTCACTCATACTTGGTGCAATTTGACGTGACTTACAAGGTTACTAATTACCTTATCTTCTAGGTTATTAATTTTACTTATTATGAATAAGTGACTTGATAGTGTAAAAATTTTATATTTATTAAAGATTTATGATTTTATAGAAAACATTGTAAAATTTTAAGAGTAAACGTATGTGATATATATATATTTCACTATTTATTACTTAGTACTTTGTGTTGATTAATTTCTTTCATGTTTTGGTAGTGGATCTTTTGGGTAGGACCTTTCATTGGAGCAGCCATTGCAGCATTCTACCATCAATTCATATTGAGAGCAGGTGCAGCTAAAGCCCTTGGTTCATTCAGGAGCAGTTCTCAAGTTTGATGATTATGAATGATAAATTATTGTTGTACTCTATTTATGTCAATGTTTTGTTTTAGTGGTTTTAATTTCTAGCTCTCCTTGTCCCAAGTTATGATGGTTTAGAATATCATGCGCAATAGTGGTGTTGTACTTGAGAATTTGAGAGCCAAAGATGTGTAGATTACAAATGTATTGTCTTTGGAAAGGGAATTTTTTTTTTTTTTTTTTTTTTTTTTTTGTATTCCCTTTATCATTGACAATTGACCTTTGGGTCTACACTTTGTGTTTAGGAGTATCTTTGTATTTTTCAGTTCTTTATCTTAATTCATTTCACTTTATGCTTCAGCCCAATTTTCATCTCTGTTCTTTGGATAATTATTTTCCTGTGTGTTGTTATAGTTCTTACAGAATCACTTTTGCACATTTATTCAATCGTAGTCTATTTCAAAGATAGAATAAATTAAACAACAACGAATCATATATCTTATCATATCCCAAGGGTTAAATTTTCAAAAAATCTATAACCAAGTCTGGGTTGTAGTTTCTTTTTTTTCTTTTTTTCTTTTTTAAAGGTATTCGATATGTGAAATTCATGGCACTACTAACTCAAATTCCCACCGTAAAAATCCACAAAGGGAGCTAAAGTGTTCCCTTGCTACCAACATATTTTTTGCTCTTTCATAGTTAATAATACCAGACTTTTGATTTTGATTAAGAACGGAGAAATTCCAACTTTTTATTACCTACCTTAGTAGTGGTCGTGGAGAGTTAGTTTCTTTAGCGAATAGGTATTTAAAAAGAGTATTCTCGTGGACATGTTGGTTGAATTTAATGTAGTAAACCTACCCAAAAATGAATGATTAGGTCTTGTCTGAAGTTAAAAATGGGTGAGGAGTAATAATCATATATGACAAGAAGTTCCGCCAACCAGCAATGATAAAAGCAGCTATCAACTACCAATCAGGTAGTATAGCAGTTCTTTTTTCTTTTTACTCAAGTAGTTGGATCTCACCTCACTTTCCTTGAGTTTTACTCATGTACAAAATCTAACGAAATAGTATACAGTAGAGTCCGGAACCAAATTGTTGTTTTTTTAGACTCAAACCACAAAATCGGTTAAAAAAAGAACCGATGACCAATTTATATATAACATATTTCTTCAATGCCTTGTACCTTAACGACACGTTTGTTCGTTAAGGTATAACGCATGGGTTACATGCGCTACATGTAAACTTTACTGACCCACCAATAATTCATCTGAACTTTACTGACCTACCAATAATTGAGGGTACAACGCATATATGATACGCGCTATATATAGCGCATATTATGCATGCCCTATACCCTCAATTATTGTATCCCCGGACTGTTTTTTTGCTTATTTAAAGAGTTTCAGAATTTCGGTAAAAATCATTTAGGATCCTTGAGGTCTTCCGAAATATTTGTTTGCTTAACTTATTTTGCATTTTGTCATAATGCCCAAAGAGCGAAAAATTAGGGTTGCATTATATTGGGGGAGTGAGGTTGTGGTGGAGAATAACTCAGTACGCTATAGTTGTTCTCCACAGTGTCATGTTAAGTTGCCACTTACAATGGAGTATGATAGATTGATATCGTTGTTATGTAAAAAAATGAGTGTGAGGAAACGTTCAGTTAATATTAAAACAACTGAAAGATATCCGTATTCTGTTACTCCGCAAGGGGTTGCTTGTTAAGCTGAGTTTAACAACGAAGATGATGGAACTCAGACAGATTTTTTGAGGACTCCGGATGAACACCGGGAACTTATTGTGATAAAACTGTCAAAAATGTACGTCAAGGCTAAAGACGGTTGCAATATTGAGGTTCTGTAAAATAGGGATACCCTCAATCATCGGGTGATTTTTTTGGAGCAGTTTTATTCGAACAAGTTCAGTTTGAAAGAGTTTGGCCATATCTAAACTTATCTCCACGAGCGAATGAGGAGCGATGACATAATTTCTCCCCAAGTTTACATAATTCAGAAGCTGAGTGGTACATTTTAATTTTCCTTTATATTACGATATTTTTTTTTAATGTATTTTAATTGTATTAACACTCATATATTCCAAAGGGGGTACCACCCAGATATAAATTTTACAAGTTATGAACCAAAAGACTGTTGGAATATGCCTAGTTTTGATGTGTTGGATCATGGTGGTCCATCCGGGAGTCATCAACAACATGATAGTGTGCATCATGAGATATCAACAGATTATGATTTGTAAGTTAAGTGATAAAATTTATATGTAATTTTTGGATAAATTTGAGAAACTCATTATTTTATTGGTTGTGCTGTGAAAACGAGCAACTTGAAGGTCCTGTCCTTACACAATTGCCCGAAGACGATATATTTAATCGGGCTCTCGCAGATGCGCAGAGTCAGAAAGATGATAGTGATTATGACAACAATGTTAATGAGTTTGGAGATGATACACCCTTCCCTGATGAGGGTGATGATGATGAGGACGAGAATGATAAACCTGATTTGATGAGGGAGCATGATGCCGCCAATGAACATGATCCATATATGAAAACTCCACCTCCCATTAGACCGAGAGTGTACGAGTCCCATGTGTCGTTCATTCAAGGGAGATTCCCTACCTTGATCAGTTACCCAGTATGCCGGATATGGATGCCCTCTCAAGGGATCTTGACGATATTTTGACAATAATGTGGGATGAATCTAGACCAATGGTGCTGTCAAAGAATATCCTTTTTTGCTGATAAAGAGGGCCTAAGCAGGGCGGTGCGAATGTACAGCATAAAAGAGTGTCGCGAGATTGTGGTTCATGAGTCATCTCCGGAAGTATAGAAGGTTATTTGTTGTAGATGGTTTCAAGGTTGTACATGGATGCTGCGCGCAAGAAAGTTGAAAATAAATATGTGGATTATTGGGAAATACATTGGCACCCACACTTGCGAAATAGACGCATTCAGTGGGAATCATTTTAACTTAAATGTTGACTTGATTTCTCTTATCTTGATTCCACATATTGAATCGTCCATAAGGTACAAGAGTAAAGAGTGAATAACATCTGTCCACCAGGTATATGGATGTACCATTACCAAAAGAAAGGTATTTCTAGGGCGTAAACGTATGTTTGATATTATTTATGGTAACTGAGATAAGTCCTTTGCCGCTCTACCCAGGTACATGGCTACATTGAAACTCTTTAACCCCAGGACTGTTGTTGAATAGAAGCTTGAGCGGAGTCCGAAAATATAAGAATTCATATTCAAATATATGTTCTGGGCATTTAAACCAGCCATTGATGGTTTTGTACATTATCGACCGGTAATATCCATAGACGACACTCATATCTATGTAAATTATGATATTAAGTTGTTGATCGACGTTGTAGTAGATGCTAATGGAAGCATATTTCCCCCCGCATTTGCTATTTGTTCCAATGAAAGCCAAGAGACGTGGACATTATTTTTGAACCACTTGAAGGAGTACGTTGTCAGATAGCGTTCATGTATTTGTCTAATATCTAATAGGCATGGTGTTATTTTAAGTTCTGTACAGAATTTGCGTGCCTGGCAGGAACCGTATGCCTACCACCGTTACTGTGTTAAAAACTTGAAGGCCAACTTCTGGAGGGCTTATCCGAACAAGGATTTCCATGATTTTATGTGGATGGCTGTAACAGATCACTAAGAGTGTATATTCAGGAGGTGAATGGAATTGATTAGGTGAGAAGACCCAGAAGCCTATCGTTGGTTGATGCGACATGAGCTTGACGAGTGGACTTTACATAATGATGGTGGTAGAAGATGGGGAATTTTGACTACAATAAGTCAGAAACTTTCAATGGGTTGTTGAAGTCTACACGTGGATTTTCTGTCACTGCCATGGTGCGGATGTCATTCAAGCAGATGGCGGAGAGGTTTGTTGAAAGATCTAGAGGTGCATCGTCATTGATGGAAAGAGGTGTTGAATTTATACCACAACCAATGAAACGATTTGAGAAATATAGAAAGCGAGCATAGTGGCATACATTTTTATAGTATTGCAGCGAGCAAAATATTTTTGAAGTTCGCACTGGTTTGCATCAAAACCATGGGAATAATACACACATCGTCAAAGAATCCAGAAGATTATGCTCGTGTGGAAAATGGTTAATCTATCGCTTGCCATGAAGTGCTTTCAACATATAAGTTTTGCAGCAACGAGGTACGTTGATAAAGAATATGGTGTTGCTGCATACGTAAACATCTATAGTGGACAGTTGCAGCCAGTGGGTGCTGAGCATTATTGGCCTCCGAAACTTTGAGTTCAGTGTGTATATTGATAGACTTATTTTTCAAGGGACGTAGAACACCATACCACTTGTCATCAACCAAATCAGTATAATAACCTAGCATATATTTTTCAAGGTAAGGATCGATTGTGTTATGACGTGTTCCATGTAGATCTGTTGAACTACCTTCACCTTTTTGCCTCTTCTTAAACCACTTATTAAATGTTGGTGGCATTTATGAAATGGATGTTGTAATGGTTCTTGAAATGATGTTTGAATACCGATCTCTTGGTTCAACTTAAGAACTAAACTGCACGAACTTGTATATTAAACGTAGCGCATCACCAATATGCATTATGTGTATTGCTATGTCGACCTGAAAAAGCTATCTATCTGAAAAGTTGCACCCACTTGTACTCTAAAGAATCATTATCACGCGAAACGTAGCACATCACCAATATGCGTTATGTGTATTCTCATGTCTACCTAAAAAAGTTGTTGACCTGAAAAAGCTGTCGATCTGAAAAGCTACACCCACTTGTACCCTTAAGAATTTTATCACGCGAAACGTAGCGCATCACCAATATGCGTTATATGTATTGTCATGTTGACCTAAAAAAGCTGTCGACCCATTAACCGGAAATACTACAAATCATGTTTGTTAAACATTTGGAATCTGACCGGTAGTACGAACTCCAGATCTTGAAACTGTAAGAACAACTTGCGGCAGTTAATGAGAAACTAAAAGAGGCAGAAGAAGAAAATAATCGATTGGAAGAGAAATTTAAGTGGTTGAAGCATAGAATAATGGGCGATAGTGACTAAACAAACACATGGATGCGTTTAGTATAGTTTTTTATTTTTATGTTGTACGCGTCATGTATTATCTTTGATTATTAACGAATTTAAATTAATGTTAAGCTGTCTTTTTTGTTTTTGTGTTCTAGTGTTAAACTAATAAATAACTTGAAAAATAAAACACATGCGCAAATTATGTAAAATATAAATAATTTTGCTATTATATATTTAATGTCATATATACAACTAAAAATACATATCAATGAGTCCCACACCCTGTATGCTTTAAAGCATTGGCTGGCCTGAGGCGCATTCCATCCCGCCCGACTTCACTTTCAAGATCATCCTCATCACGTCGCCTCTTTATTGGAGGATGCGCTGCAACATGATCGTCAATAAGGCTGGCAGGCTTGTTAGAAGCGACCGTTGGGCCAGTAGTAACCTACAGAATAATAAGATATTTTAGTATATGAAATATAAAATACTAACGTACGGCTTAGGAAAAAAATTTAATGGTCATACCATGGTCTCAGCGGGCTCCTAAATAAGATCATCCGTCTCCGGCAAGTTAGTATCGCACAATGTGGCCTCCGTGACGGGCGATGACAAAATCTTTTAAAAAATAAAAACACTTTAGATATTACTGACTAATCTATAAGGTAAAAACAAATTGAAATAATAGTAATACAAACAAACATGCACCTGAGTAGCGATTCAATGCTCTGTCAGAACATCGAGGTGCACTGGAGTAGATGAAGTATGTGAAAGATCCTCAACATCCCTCAGTGATGAGCCATAAATCAGTCGTCGCCCACTATGCACCTCTCGTATCGGACAATCAGCAGCAACCGTCGATAGCTATGGACAATCAGAAAAATATTGATCCCACTCCCGCTGTGTAATGGTCGTGCCCGCGATCAACAATGGAGCTGACGGGGTCACCTGCGAAGTCCCTGGTGACAGCTGAAGTCTGAATGACAACATATCATGAGGAGCATCGTGTGGCTCAGGGTGGTCACCCGGCTGATCATATCTAATATCATCCACATGTGCCTCAGCGCCCCCTTGTTGGGGACCCCGTCCTCGCCGACCACCATGACCACGTGGGCTACCCCTTTCTCTATGGCCACGCCTGCCACGTCTACCACGTTCAGGGGCCAAAGTGGCCCCTGATGGTACTCCTCGGGCGGCACAAAAGAAGCCTCATATCCTAAGCGCGCATCCTCTCTGGCACGTATCAATGTGGTAGCAGCAAGATCAGTAACCCAATGACCAAGCCCGTGCACAACTGCCGCTCCTTCGCCTGTATGTTGTAGCATCTCCAGTCCCAACTGGTAAAACTAGTGTAAGCCAATAGCCTGCATAACATATAAAATATTAATTACGGAAGGCTAATGTAACATTATAAGTAAGTATAACAAATAATATACCAGTGCCTCATGCCTCCCGGCATATGCAATGTACCGACCACCAACGCGATGAACGAGATTCCTGACGAGAAGTCGGGTAACATCATGATACCAACCCATATACTCATGCTCGCCCTCCATACGGTCAGGTGGAGGGTATGACGGATTCAGGCCATACCTCTTGTCCCAATCCTCAATCTGGGCCTCTATCCAGGCCAAGTATGTCTGGTCAACCCTACAGCGATCATCCCGCTGGTAATGTGTCATGTGCCAAGTGGGCGTCATAGGTACAAGCTGGGGTCAACCAAACTGGCGAAGGACTCGCTCAGTGGCATGATGCTCGACTATATCGAGACATATCAGTGGGACGAAATAGCTCCACATAGCTCGACCGCGGGAGCAATAATCTGGCAATCCATCTATGAGTGTGTCGCTGTATGGCCTCTATACGAACTATTTATTAAACACAAGAATCGTGAGTAAACGCAACACATATCAAGCAAGGCCAAGTAAATTTAAGTATATATGTACCCGAGGGCCTTCTGGTAAATCAAATAAATCCCTCTAATAAAGGAGATGATGTCGAGCCTCGATCTCACGGGCGTGGCCTCGCCTATCACCCCACCTCCACCGTATTTTATAATCGTGAAAAGAATTGACTATGCTTTCAACTGCAGCAGCGGTAAAAAATCGGCAACGTCTCTCTGAGTGCCCATGCATGCCCGACACATTTGCCTATACAGGTAAGCTAGAACAGCTGCACCCCAGTTGTAACTAGATAAATCATCTAGCCACTCCAGATGATGTAGAAATCGCAAGCTGACTAGGTTTCCCAAAGTGTTCGGGAACAGTATACCACCAAACATCATCAGCAACAACATCCTCGTGTGCCGGTCTATATCCTCTGGCGGTGAATCATCAGTAATCTCCGCGTCCATCTCCACCAGATACTACCGAACGGGCGTCAACTACAATCGACTGGCCCCACTCAATGCAGTCGGCTCCGCAGGCTGGAAATCGGTGAGCTGCTACAACATATGAAGGTAATCCTCCCGTATAGTCTCTAAGAGCATGCGAGTAAGCTACAGGTATACCATCAACGGGCAGCCTGAAAAGAACCTCCATGTTCTCTAGCATAATGATAGCCTCGCCGATGGGTAGATGAAACGTGTGCGTCTCCGGTCGCCACCGCTCTATTATAGCTGTGATCAACGCCCAGTCGAACTGCATTCGGCCGATCTATATGATCCTGTAAAAACTCATCCTTGAAGGCGTCTAACTATACGGGGATGCAGTGGGTGGTCCCTAATGAACTCCCACATATCGTCTATACGTTTGGGGCAGAAGGTCTGGGACAGACACTGCCCATCCCAAATGTGTGAAGACCTATGGTTGCCCTGTAGCAACAGTAGCTCTCGAGATGCAGGTCCGGGATGCACAGGGGGAACCTCCATGACAATGTCTGTAAATTCAACAATATTAATTAAAGTATTTTTCTGTTTAATTGTTTAACATCTTTAAATATATCGCAATATCTTTTATATTAGTATTTAATCGATAATATTTCTATATTATTACTTAAGTTGATACATTTTCTATATTATTAGTTTATATGTTAGTTTCTTGCATAATTTGACTAAAATTCGGCAGGGTTTTATTTGAACTATCATCTTTTCAGATATTTTTGGGCATAATAGAATTAAATACTTAGTTTTCATAATTATACATGATATAATTAATAAGTATTCATATAAAATACTTAGTTTGACAAATTTTTTATATTGTTGTTTTATATGTTATTTTCTTACATCTTTTGACTAAAATTCGAGAGAGTTTTTGTTTGAACTATCATCTTTTTCAGATATTTTTGGGGTTAACAGAGAATTAAATAATTAATATCAATAACTAAAAGGATATTTAGTAATTATTCATATAACAAATACTTAGGTTGATAAATTTCCTATATTAATATTTCATATGTTAGTTTCCTACATTTTTCTACTAAAATTCCACATGGTATCGTTTGAACTATCATCCTTTTTAACTTATTTTTGAATTATAACAGAATTAAATATTAAAATTTCATAAGTGTTCAAGGTATATTCAATAATTATTCATATAAAAATACTACAAACTTAATAGTAAATAATATTGAATTTATTTCATTCGTAATGATTTGTTTGTTAACTATCATATTTTCACCAAATTTTCCGGGAGTGTCTTTTTGTAACGTCAACTGATTATTTTATGATTCATATCTAATATTTGATAATTATCTACTAATATATTAAATCCATAATTGAGTAAGGAGAGTACGTAGTTTTTATTCTACACAACGAAATCTTAGAGAGCACTAAAGTAACACTACTCTAAATGGCCATAAACAAAGTCAACTACCATAAGCTAAAATTTATTATCAATTTTACTACGCTGAAGGACACTACATAACAATTAAGGGCACAACATAACACTAAAGGGCGCTAAACAACAATAAAGTCACATATTAATATACGTACAACAATAAAATCACATATAACAATAATTATTCATAAAATAACAATATATATTTTTACTAATTTTTTTAGCACATAAATAAACTAATCAGGATAAAAAACAAAAATTTTAATTAAATCACAAAACGATCACAAAATGTCACGATCCAAAAATCTCACCTGTCGTGATGGCGCATATCTCAATACTAGGTAAGCCGATAATCCCAATGAAACACAATATCCTTTAAGTTTAAAAATATAATAATTAAATTCAATACAAAATCTCATTAATACCGACATAAAATACTCCCAAAACCCGGTGTCACTGAGTACATGAGCATCTAAATAATAACCAAGTCTGACTGATAAGAACAATGTCTGAAAATGTAGAACAATACAATAACTGAAAGGAAAGAGAGTAAAGGTCTGCGGACGCCAAGCAGCTACCTTGATAGTCTCCAACAGATAAATTCTCAAATTTGGCGACCGCCGTATTCGGAAGTACCTGAATTTGCACACGAGGTGCAAAGTGTAGTATGAGTACAACCAACTCAATAAGTAATAAGACTAACCTCTGGGCTGAAAGTAGTGACGAGCTCAACAAATACAATTCAGTATAAAAATAACAGTACAGAAAAGTAGGCATACTTTCAAGTTCGACTGTTAAACTCAGTACAAGTAAGATAGATCAACACTGCATGATATGAGGAATATGACAGCTCCGTGGAAAACCTTGTGTACTCACGATCACAAATCATTCGGTCACTCGGTACTGTTTATGGCCAATCCAACCTAGGGATATTCCATCCCGTATCTATATACATTGACTGACAGTCAGTCACTCAGTACCGTATAAGGTCAATTCAGCCTTGGGATAATATATCCCCAAATGTAAATGGTTCGGACAAGATCCATGTCTAAGGAAATTCATCACAAATATAAATAAGTAAGGCAAGTCAATGCCCTGGGAAGTCCATCCCGTATATAAATCATCTACGCTCACCGTGGGCGGTGCAGACTCCGAAGGGACTCCTTCCGCCCAAGTGTGATATAAAGCCGATATGAGCCGCTGCAGGCGAGCAGCCCGATCCATATAATGATAAAGCCTATAAGGCCTGCTGCAGGCGGGCAACCCCGTTCTATATAATAATAATTTAAAGCCAATATGGTCTGCTGCAGGCGGGCAACCCGATCCCATAAATATCCTCACAATAGATAAACATGACTAAGTATGACATATACATTTTAAAACAATTACATTCCACAGCAACATCACCTTGTGGGTCCCAAAAATATCGGCACGTAGCCTTATCATGATCTTTAATACGAGTCTCAGCTCCATTTCCTAACACATGGAGAATATTCGGGTAATAACATGATTCTTTAATTTTACAACTTCACAGAATTTATTCAAGTCACAGTTTCTATGGTGCACGTCCACACGCTCGTCACTTATCGTGTGCGTCACCTCCAAATAATTAATATAATACAAAATTCGGGGATTCATACCCTGATAACCAAGTTTAGAAGTGTTACTTACCTCGAATAAGGTGAATCCGGTGCCGAGTAAGCTAAACAATACTCCGAAAATTCCATTCTACACGTATCAACCTCCATACGCCTTCCTATCTCCTCAACTCAATCGAAACAATTTGTATCTATTCAAACAACGTGCAAATTAATCAAAATATACTAATGCTTACAATTTACAATTTATAAAAATTCCCAACTCTGCTCGAAAAATCGACAGTGGGACTCACGTCTCAGGATCCGACGAAACTCACAAAATCCGACAACACATTCAATTACGAGTTCAACCATACTAATTTCACTCAAATCCGACTCCGAATCGGTATTCGAATCCCAAATATTTATTTTATGAAATCTATTCAATTTCCCGCAAATTTTCATTTCAAAATACCGATTAAATGATAAAAATAATGATATATTCATGTATATTAACCAAATTCGAATTAAAGTCACTTACCCCGATGAATTTTTTGCAAATCCCACGAAAAATCGCCACAAACCGAGCTCCCAATGTCCAAAAATAAAAAATGAGATGAGACCCTCATTCATATAGTACAAAATCTGATCCGCATTGTGCTGAACGCACATTTGTTTGTGCGGCCGCACATCCCAGGTTCTGCGGCCGCACTTCAGCAGCTCTGCACTACCAGGCTTCAGTAACTTGACCATAACTTTCTCTAGAAATGTCCAAATGATTAATGGTATACCTTTATGAAAACTAGACTCAAAGCTCTACAACTTTTGTTTCGAATCATATCCAAATTCCTTATAGAATAAAAGATATAAGCTTCCGAAATCACATCATCTAATCTGCAGAAATCTCAATTCTGCGGCTGCGAGAGAAATTCTGCGGTCCGCACTTTTCCTCTGCCTCAGCACTCCAAAATGTACCCCCGCACTTCCAAAGTTCCAGAACAACATCAGAGTGCCGAAATGGCCAGTCTCGCTCAAAACTCACCCCGAAACACACCCGAGCCACTCGGGACCCCGTGCGAATGTATCAACAAGTCCTAAAACGTCATACGAACTTAGTCGAGCCCTCAAATCACATCAAACAACATCCAAAACACAAAATCGCACACCAATTCAAGCCTAATAAAAACTAACAGTTTTCAACTTCTACATTCAATGCCGAAACCTATCAAATCAAGTCCGATTGACCTCAAATTTTGCACACAAGTCATAAATGACATAGCGGACCTATTCCAATTTCCAAAATTGGATTCCGACCCCGATATCAAAAAGTCAATTCCCTGGTCAAACTTCCAAACATAACTTTTTGTTTTAGCCATTACAAGCCAAATTCAACTACGGACTTCCAAATATTTTTTCGGACACGCTCCTAAGTTCAAAATTACCATACGGAGCTATTGAAATCATCAAAACTCCAATCCGAGGTCGAATACTAAAACTTAAACTTGGTCAACTCTTCCAACTCAAAGCCTCAAACATGAAAATTCATTCTTCCGAACAAATTCTGAAACACCTGGAAACGCAAACCGACAATTCACACAAGTCATAATATATCGTATGAAGCTATTTAAGACTTCAAAAAGTTGAAAGGAGTGTAAATACTCAAAACGACCGGTGGGGTCTTTACACAAAATAAAACATACAACACAATAAATAACATCTAATAAGCATTTTATATACATGAGTGTTACCAAAAAGTAAGTCGGAATACCTCAATTTAAAGTTTTTTAAAATGTGAAAATTTGATGATTTGGAAGTCGAAACGAGCAATAGACGAGATCCACTACGACAACGCCTTGGATCCGGTGTTAGCTTGCTAAAATACGGAGAAGACACAATTTTTGGGGGACGGGTGGGCTCCAATGGAGTTTTTTGGTTAAAAAATAGGAAGGGTGGGGGACCCTTTTTTGACCTTCTGCTTCTGTGTGGTCGAGGAAGGAGACGAGACTGATATTTTATATAGGTATAGTGCATATATTGGATGCGCTATACCTACCTGTCTTTTCAACTTCTGATATAGCGCATCCTGCATATGCGCTATATATATATATATATATATATATTTATTTATTTATTTTTTGCCCGCCAATTTAAAATTTAAATATCGCACATGTAACCCATGCGCTATACCTTAACGGACAAATGTGTCGTTAAGGTATAGAGCATTAAAGAAATGTGTTATATATAAATTGATCATCAATTCGTTTTTTAATTTATTTTTGTGCTTTGAGTTCAAAACAACAATATTTTGGTTCCAGATCCTATATTTCATTAATTATTTTTAGTAATTGAAAGAGGCTAGTTGAATTATTATTTAACTGTAGTTAGGAATCGTATGTTACCACTAAGCTTCAATTGTAAACTGTGATCCCGATATATTAGGAAGTAAGTTTTAATACACAACATCATATCTTTAGCCTTTAATTTTCTTACTTTTTGTTTTGTAATGTTTAAATTGACCTTATTGTATATGTTATTAAAAGCGGATTCAGAATTTAAAGATTATATACTTATGTTATAATCTCAAGGTAATATACTTAATAAACGAATTTACAGTCAAATACTTAAAAATATTTAATAAATTTCTTAATACAAATACAGAGTTTGAACAAAAATTATTAAACTCGTGTTCTAAACATGCCCCGAGTTATAGCTATAATTTTTCGAAACTTGTTAACATTTTAAGGCACTCTAGCGCTGTAGAATGTCTGTCATATTTATTACCGTCATCATTTATAAGAAGAAACTAATAGGTAGACTGTACGATTAAGACTGGAGAGCACAATTTGCTGTGGTCCTGTGGACCATCAAAGCTGAAGCTATAGAAAATTTGAGTCAGCTAGATCTGGACTTTCAGAATAGCAATTAACGACCCCATATTAGCTCTGTTCAAAATCGAACCCAAATCATTAACCGAACCGATAACTTATTGATATCGGATTATCGGGGTAATAGATGGTGAACAAATTAAGATTTTATAATTAACGGCTTAACGGTTTGGAAACGGATTACTCAATTTTCTTATCGGGTAAACCGTTAACCCGTTAAGAATTTTTATATTTACACTTTTACCCCCTATATATATAAAGTACTATTGAAACCCTAAATGGCTAAATCCCTAATTTCTATTTTCTAATTCTCAATTGTTTGCAGCCACCGGAGGCAGGGAAATAGTCAGTTTCGTCTCTCTTGAACTGAGAAGTCAAAAAATCGAAATCTCAATGATTAATACGTGTATGTCTGCATGAGTAGTCTTGATGATATTAAAAATTTGATTAATACGTGTATAACAGTATTAGTCTTGAAGACTCTTCAATTAAAAAAAAATACCGTTTGCTTAGATCTTAGATGGTATTAAAAATTTAGTATTGATTTGAAACTGCTTGGTATTGATTGAATGATTGTTCAAAAAATTTCTATTTGGTTTAAATGATAAGCCGCCCGATAACCGCCCAATAATTGTTAATCCGATACCAATCCGCCAGTTATCTTATTGGATGATTAGCGGATTACTACATTTATAATCCGATAATCGTTAAGCCGAACCGTTAAGCGTAATTATCCGCGTGATAAGCACCCCTACCGCATAGGCCATAGATCAGGCAAGATCGAAAAATCAAAATGAAAAAAAGAAAAAAAAAAAGGGTAATTCTCCTTCACATGAACAAAGTGTTACTCCTCCTCATGAGCATACACCATCAGATTCCATTCCGCGGTGCTAAAAGATGAGCGACAATTGTTAGAAAACAGTTTGTACCAAGACAGAAGCATCTGATCCATGGAAGACTTCACAATGCTGTCCACAAAAATCACTATCACTCATGAGTGGGAATGAATAAAATACCTTTCTTGTAGCCAATAGACCTAATTACAAAGTGAAACAATTAAGATTGTCTTGTAAATGAATTTTCCGAAATGTGCCTGGTTGGTTAGGGAAGATGATTTTACTCGAAGAAAACAGTATTCCAGGCGGTACATTTTGGAATTTTTTTGCACTAAAAGTGGAAACAGCTCTGAAATCATTTTCATAATTTTGATAAAACTCTAATTTACAATCTACACCGCAAAAATGTACAATAGCATTTGCTATTCCTGGAAAAAAAATTAATGAACAACAGTTGATATTACAATAATGGGAAAAGTAATAAAGGAAAAGACCTGCCAAGAATGATGAGCTCAGAAATTGGTACTTATCCATTGAATAGCTTCCTGAATGGTCCATCCTTGCGATCTTTTGCAGCTTCTGTTAAAGCGAGGAATCTCTTAAAGCCAGTAGTAGCTGCACCTCTTCCAAGTGCAGCTGCTCTGGTCAGCACATCTTCTCTTGAAGTGATGGCCCCAGGTGATGATGCTACGTTAGTTATGGCCGGTGCTATTGAGGTGTTTGGAGCAGATGGTACAACTGAAGGGGCCATAATGGTCGACTGAGAGATACCTGACCCACGTTTGTTGAAGTCATCCAGTATGCTCTGCTGATCAGCTTTTTTCAGGCCCTGCAATCACAAAGTGCATTCAAGATATTGTGTACAAATGAGAAAAGCATGAGAATCGACCAACAAAAAGTGAGCAGCTAGCACAATAGCTCTCGTGCCCCAGGATATGAATGAAAATTCAAGATCACTATAAAGCTTTCTAAAGTAAATTGATTGACTTGTCAGAGCTTCTTGCTGCAACTTATAGCCTTCATACTGAAGTGAACTGAAGATTAGAGTCTCCGTATCATTGACACTAATTTTGGGTTATAATCTCTTAAATAATCTTGAAGAGCACTCTGTCAAAGTTAAAAGCAAATAGAGTATGACCAAGCAAAGCCATGTCTAGGGCATATTCGTCTAGCATGTTAGGCACCAAAATCGTCATTTTGTACTCGATAGTTAGAGTTATATAGAGCACTAAGAGCTGAAGGTAACAGCCTAACGTGATCATCTAATTTAGAAATTTAATCCCAGTCCCATGCTCTAAATGGAAAATAAAGAGTTCCACCAAATTGCTAATATCTTATAGCAACCTCAGAAATAAAACATTTTAGATTGAGAAAACGCTGGAGAATAAAATGAAGAGTGAAACCTTAAGCTCCAAAAGCCGCTGAAACTCTGCAAGTGTTCCCTCTGGCAGCAGTGCACAGTATGTATCTGCCACAGAATCTATTGGAGATAGTATGACCTAAAAGCAAACCAAATTCAATATACTATCCGGACCTTCAATATACAAGATCATTTTTGAGACTAACACAGCTCATCAATCACTGACCTTCAATAATGCTTCTGCTTTGCTCATCTCACGACTAACAAATTTAGAATAGCTAGCAGCTCCTGCTGTCTGTTCAAAATAGAGAGGTTCACAAAAAGTTTAAGCCAATGTTGTTGTTTTAAGTTTTGTACCAAGGGCATTCAGAGATTTAGCAATGTTTTTAGTGGAGCAATAACTTCAACAAGACGAACTCAGTGCGCAAAATATTAGTGACAATGGAAAAGACTTCCTGCGAGGATTGAGAGATATTATAACTGTTTTTTCTGTAACAGTGTCGTCTCAAATTCATCAGGAGACTGAATGTTTCAAACAAGCAATGGTCAGCTTTGCTTATTCGGCTTTCTACGACCAATCATATGGACAGTTTCAGCTATCAGCCACTTTATTTCATCAAAACTACATATTACATTATTACTTCAGGAATGAAGTGCAATTACTTGCTTGCCCTAAAGTAAAGAAATGGAAATTTATAGAGAATGACAGAGCTGGGGAAAAAATGTCAGTTTAAAATATAATTAAACAGAAAAAGAAAAAAGGAAAAAAATCAATAGAAGGATCCACACTTCAGAAATGCTGGCAAGCTTACTTGTTTTCCAAGAGAAGGAATTTCCAGCAAAATAGTCTTTACTGCTTGCGTATCCAAAAGCATCTGCAATAATGCCGTGCCAGTTAAATTAAAATTACATTAAGATGATCACCATTTGATAAGCTACAAGGCGCTGACATTGCAAAAATTATTAAGGCGTGCGCTAGTGAGCTCAAACTGCTCTAGTAGTAAAAGAGCCAGCTTGGCTCACCCCACAGTCAAGATTTTTGCTGATGAGTAAAACTTTATATTGAAGTGATAGTAAGTCAAGATTATCAGTACTTGCTGTGCTCCAGTCTCTGATATCTGTTTGCATTTGAATATATTGTGAAAGAACCGTGGACTGAGAGACGACGCAAGCTGCATAATGATGAAAATGTGAGGCTTTTTTTTTTTTTTTTTTTTTTTAGCGAAATGATGCAGAGATCAAGGTATTTACACAGGTAAGCCTTAGAATTTTTTTTTAAAAAAATTGCTTGAAATTGAAGACAATTTTTACCTTATCCAAAAAGAATTGGAAGTAAATGGGAGAGAGAAGGCTTCCGAGCACAGGAATGCTACTGGTAAGGATCGAATTTATGCCATTGACGTACCTGCAGGAAATTTACAAGCTTCAACAAATCATAAGAAATGTTTTAGTCAGAAGGTGGAAATGGAGGAGGTAATTAACGTACTCGGACTGATCACCAACACTTTCGAGAGTACTCCATGGAACACGAGTCATTGCAGCCATCTCAGAGTCAAACTTTGTTTCTATTCCGTGCACTAGTGTAATCAATGATTTTGTAATAACTGCTGAAAATTCATCCTGAAAATGCATTCAAACACTAAGCAGTGGCACCATCTAAGAAAATTTACAAATCAAACTAGTAGAGCATTTTTGTACCTGTACTTCAGACATATCCACTCTATCTGCAAATTGAGCATCAATCATCTTTGAGACATTATCTGCTAATTCACCACACTGGTAACATGATAAAATGGAGTTTGGCATGAGTTTGAAGAGACAACAGAAAAGAAAAGAGTATTAGGAATTTCTCTGTTAATTTCTATGATGACTGTTCCTCATCACCTTAGCTTGTAAATTATAATTTCATTAACCCTAACGAACTCAAAAAAATGCTTCAAGGAAGGTCATCTAGTTCTGGACCTTTTCTGGTCATTGATTAATGGAATTCTGATTGAGCATGCATAAGTGATAAGACGCATAACTGGATGTGTTATTAAATAAAATTCCTAAATTACCAGTACAAGGAGAAAACTGACCGTTTTGTGACAATACTCTGCAGTATTTACTATGTAGCAGATCACCCTTTCATCCTTGTCCGATGTCTGGAAACAATGTTTCATAAGAAGTAAGTGGAGAATTTAGTAGTAGAAAACGATAACTAAGCCTCCAAATGAGAATTCAGAATATACCTTTATCTGTCCTTCAATACCTGTGGCAGCTGCAACAATTCCTGTACCACCCTTTGGCAATCTAGAGAAAAGCTTGGTAGCATAAGCTTTAAGAACTTTTTGAAATGCCTATTACAAAGAGATCAAGGGTATTAGCTAATGTAGACCCTTGGCCTAGTCACTAATCTGGAAGTGTAAAGCCTCTTCACTCGTACCAGTTTTGGGACATTACATCAATGAATATATTCTAGAGGTATTGTAAATTTATGCTAATGAATGACATAAGGTGTCATTTCAAGTTTAGAAAGGCTAGGGTCCTAACCCTTTGTTACCGAGGTGAATCCATGCCAAACGTGATCATCTGACATTTCATTTGTATGTCAAAATGGATTAAACTCTCCTCCTCAAAAAGATAAACTACCCTCACTCTTCTTTTCCTCAATTCTCTTTTTCCTTCCCTTTTTGTTAGCCTATAAGAGGGAACATGGGAGATCACAATAATTATAGAGAGGTTCTAGTCAGCTCTTAAATTATTATAAACTTTTCTTAATGAACTTTCACAACAGAAGAACCTATACTAGGCCAAGAGGCACACAGCAAGCATATTATTTTAAAAGCACCTTAAAGAGATTAAACAATGTCTGGTTTTTCGTCAAAGCACTGCATCGCTTCAAGCTCCTCCTGATGATTACAAAGACCTTAAGAAAACAAAAAGAAACAAGTTAGTGCAAGCAGAACAGGTGACCCAAAAATTGTCTAATGTACCATCTCCGCAATCATATCTTCTCTATAGATTATGCAACATTTCTGTAATATATTTGCTCCATAGATGATGCAGCATTTGATGACATAGAAGCTCAACTAAATAACAAAGTAATCCCAAAAACTGTTTGAATTAATGTGCACCTGATGCGGCACTACAGCAAACACTGAATACTTTACCTTAATGCTGCTAGATAAAATATTAGTCTGACTTCCCTCCTCAATTTCCCATGTCTCTTCCTAAGTATGAGAAACAAATATTAATTAGTAGGACAGATCTATTTAAGGAAAAGTAACTGTTATTGCTATTGACACTTATACCAGTATTTCTTTCTCCAAACTGTCCATAAGAGTCTTCTCTTCCAGCTCTACATAAACTGACAAGTGAGGTTCAAAGCACGATGAAATGATCCCTCGGAAATTGAACTGCGATGTAAAAAACATAATATCATTCACCTGCTTGAAATCCGTAGAAAAACAAAACTGGAAGGGTGATGTTTAATGTCTAGAAAGCAGAATAAGAAAACTTCGGAAAGACTATTAAGTGCGCATGCTCGCAGAGCACCAATTTGTGTTCCATATAATATGTCCAAATAAATGTAATACTAGAGATCTCTGCATGCACTATGAAAGCATGTCTGCCTTCCCCTTTCATCACAGCTTTTGTGCAGTAAAATTTACTGAAATGGATTTTCCCATCTCTGAATTGACGCAATTTATGAAATCAGCATCTCTTATAGCAGGTTAAGACTATTAAATTATCAAATTCTGACTAAACGAATGTGTTCAGGAAAATTATCAAAAATCTTGTGCAGAACGCAAATAGGACAATTAATGAAAGGAAGGATGCCCCATCAGCATATCAAAACTTTACTGTAATGGTCCAAGTAGTTCATCCCTCTCATAAGTCAGAAGGAATGTGACAGAAGATAGAGATGGAGACAATCATGCATCTGAGTCTAACAAAATCCTAGTATTGTACGACTACATGGGTGATCAACAGTAAACCATTTGTAACACCAACAACCAATGTTGTCAAGAACCCAGAGAAAATACATACCCCAGCTCCCGGCACCGATGGATCTTTTTGTCCATCTTGTTCCTGACAAGACACACAAGGCAGTATAAGCGTCTGTACAAGTTAGCATTATCATATCCAACTTGCCATGATGCTACAACTAAAAGAAAGAAACTCAGACACATACGTCATGTTGACTACCATCATGAGCAGCAAGCTTTTTCTCATACTTTTTCCGAATGTCTGAAACTGTCTGGCTCTTGTTTCCGCTCCTTTCTGTTTCTTCACTGTCATCTACAGCATCTTTACTGCGGGTCCCACCACCAAATTTCTCTGCTAACTCCTCTTCAAATTCCAAAGTACGCTGCAGAGCCTAGAAGTGCACCCACAAGATTTTTCAAACAATACAAGTGAAAAGCAACATAAAGACAAATGTTGATGTGTAAATAATATGTAAAAGATAAAACAGTGAAATTGCTTTTCCACCTTCCAATCCAAAGTTAATTTCCTCTGATGAGTGATCCGTATTATATGTCTGCTGCCAAAAATGGAGGAAAAGAGAACTTTCCAAAAGGGAAAGAGAAACAGGTCTTGGCGTGTTTATGCTTCTATTTTGTGAATACCGAATGTGTTGATTGATCGGTGGATAAGCGCAGATTTGGTAGGGCTTAAGGAATAAAGTACATATGGACAGTTTTATTATGAATTACCGTTTTCTAGTTTTCTGAAGGCTCGGTAGCGCGTGGTAGCAAAAAGTAGTCCATTTAGCCAAAAGCTCGTATTTTCTCTAGCATCAAATATATATCAAAGAAGGATTTCAAGAATACAAGAGAGCTAAGAAGCTACAATGGAGATTAGAAAAGCCAGACATAATGCTTTAAACAACCTGTATCAACAGCTAGAGATGTGGGAAGTGGAGACAGAAATGTATAAACTAGCACGACCTAGCCAAAAGAAGGGTAAAGACTTTAACCAAGCTAAGAATATTAACGAAAATCCCCAACAAGTATTGACGTGAGATAATAAGATCAAAAAAGAAAGATGGAAGTAACTTGCTGAATTGCTCAGTACATTTTACGAAGATAACTAAACAGATCTTTATCCATGACAATGAGAAACATTAGTTACATTTGTAGAATTAGGTCTGCTAAAGTGAAGTATAAAAAAAAGGAAAAAAATATAAGGGTTAGAAAAGCATGTGGTCTAAATAGTGCTCTGCATAAGTGCCTTGGAGTAGATTGGCTAACCAAGCTACCAATGTTATATTAAGGAAAGATGCCTAATGACGGGAAAAAGTACCTAGCTATCAATAAACAAGATCAAAGGAGATCTCTAAAGTTGAGTGCAATATCATGGTATTGAACTTATGGATCATTTTTTAATTGAGAATTTTACGCTCTCAGTCACCTGGCCCAAGCTTATAACAAAAATGAACCATGTTTTTCAGCCTTACCCGGATTAGCCCATATTTTATATAATTTGAAAGCTAGGTCACTTTCCCTATTTCTCTTCTTCAACCCAGCCATCTCTTGATTGTTAGTTGACAAACTTGATAATTTGTTGTGTTTGGAGCTCAAATTGTGGTTAGGGTATTGATTTTATAAGATTTGGGTGGTAAAAATTCGACTAAAAAGGTAACCCATCATTATTGTACAAGCTTGAAGAAGTGGGTTTGAATTTTTCTGATTTTTGTGATAAATTTCGAGTGTGTTGTTTAAACTTGTTGGAAATAGTCTAAGAAGGTTGTCTACAAAATTTGAAGTCATTTGTTGGAGATTTGGACTGGTTTTGAACAAGAATTACAGCTGAAAATTGCAAAAAAAATGTTCGTCTCTACAACTACCGACATGTTATACACTTTTATACACTATTATAAAAGGTTTACATTGTTTTTAGGGCTTTTAATACATTTGACCGCTCGGCCAAATATATTTACAGCCCCTAGCCAATAAACATATATATTTTTTATTTTTTTGAGAAGGTAACAACTGACCAATATACATATATTATACACTAATTATGAATAATCAATAATTTATACATTTGCTGACTTTTTTTTTGAGCGAGCGGCTATTTAAGTTAATTTCTCTTGTTTTTTACAGGTGTATAAGTACTGTACAAATTGTAATAATGTATAAAGGTGTACAAATACTGTTGCAAATTGGCTATGCGGGTGTAAACTGAAAAGTGTGGCTACGTGAGTGCGAAGTGCTGTGTTGGCTGTATATATTGAAAATTCCCCTTTTTATTAAGGATATTAAACTTATAGCATACAAAGAAACTTTGGGGAAGTGCGATAGAGCAAAGGCTAAGTGCTAGCCAGCTGAATGTACATAAATTCTGATCGGAAACCTATACCAGACGTGATCCAGCCAGAAAAAGCAAGTAACCTTTTGGTCTAACATGAGTGCCTTCAGTAGCTTTTAAAGTCAGTTTCATCTCTTTAATTATGTTAGGAGCAGCAAGTAGTGTTTACTTTTGTCATATCGAGTAGTTCCAGTAAACTCTAACCCATCTGTTGAAGTGTCTGTGATCTTGCTGCGCCTTTAATTCCTTTAACGTGATATTTTATAGCCTTAGAATCATTTGATCAATGTCATGCTATAAAAACAGGGTACCACGTCTTGTAGACAAAAAGTCATTTTAGGTCTCTAAATCATTACCTATGCTTCTAAAATCTTTAGAGCAGATATGAATGAAATACTTTGGTAGTGTTAAATTTATCCTTTGGGAAGTGTATCCACCCTCGCCCTTTCTCTTGATTACCCCTAGTAACCATATCTTCCTATATGTTCACTTCATTCTTTCTACCTAAGTTGCTCGGACCCGAATGCAGGTGTCCGATACAGGTGCAAATCTAGAGGTCGGAGACCTTACCCCTACAGTGGGGTTTGGGGATGGTAGTGTACGCAGACCTTACCCCTACCCTAGGGTAGAGAGGCTGTTTCCGATAGACCCCCGGCTCCCTCCCTCCAAGAACTCCCCACCTTGCTCTTGGGGTGACTCGAACTCACAACCTCTTGGTTGGAAGTGGAAGGTGCTTACCACTAGAGCAACCCACTCTTGTCACTCTTTCTTAGATAAGGTATGCTATTTTCTTCAAATTTACCCTAGTTTTGGTTTTGATTTCGGGAATCAAATTGTATCTCGTCTCGAATTTTTCCTTCCGTCATAGTCAAAGTACCCAAAATTATTTGACCAGATCCGGTACGGATCCCATACCGACACCCATACTAGTGTCGTGTCGACACGGGTGCAGCACCTAAACTGCCATGCCAGAGCAATTTAGCTAACAATAATGCTGACAAAACAAATGGATTTCACTCTACTTGTATTGGCAGGTTACTTGACTGAAAACATCAAAGTTGAGAAGATGAACATCAAAATTTACAATTCAGCTGATGGAAAAACGACTGCTAGCAGTGTTAAACAGCAGCAATGATTGAGGAAGTAGAATTAGTGTCAGATGATATTTTCATCGGGACTAGGATTTCCAGGGAAACAATTAAATCTGATCAAATATTAAAAGTAAGATTCTAAATTTTTCATACACAACTTTAGAAACAAGTTAGATTTTGCTAGAAGGCCACAGTTTGAATTCATGCACGTAGCATGAAAAGAGAGAAGTTCAAAACGACTTAAGCCCACAATTGAGAGAAACTTACCATCAACAAGGTCGCAACATCTGGCTTTTCTTTCATACTAACAAGGATTTCCACAAGTTGAGACCTAGAATACAAATAAGAGAGTGAGATAAAAGAGAGGTTGAGACAGTAGGAGGAAAGCAAAGCAGATAACACCTTATTAAGGAAGAGTATGCAAATAAAAATCTTTACAAAAAAGTTATTGTGGTTAAATGTTATTCTACTAATGATAAAAGGGCATTATCAGTTTGAATAGGGAAAGTTAGTGTGCTGTTGGAATCAATGACAAGAGACTGCGTTTTTGCTAGTAATAACCATGATGATACCATGGAAAAGTCCTTTGCAAGGTTAACGAAGCAATGTAATTTGAGAAAAACAATTCCAGGAACATGTGAGCTTTTAAGGTATATAAGATGCTGGCAAGGAATCACACAGGAGAATTCATTTCAACATGGTTTCTCACAACTGCTTAGATTCATCATATTATTCATGCTTTCTCCGAGAGGCAAAGAAAAGAAAAAGATAAGGTGAAAAGATAATAAAATATCCGACCTTGTCAACTTGCAGAACTGGATACAAAGCAAATAATCGACATGCCATGAACGAGGGAAAATTTTCCAAATCTCCTCATTTGTTCTTAGACGACGCTTGATCCAAGCATATCTTCTTTCAGTCTTGTCCAACTTAGCTAGTTCTGCAGTTGCAAACGCGATAGGCTATAAGAACCACAGACATCCAACATATTATAGATCAATCAAACTCGGCAATAACAAAAGATAAAGTAAGTTGGACAAGCCTGCTCCTTCAAAAATCTGCTGGTACGAGGTAAGCTCTCTATTACAAAAACTTTTCACCAATTCTTCTCTAACAGAAGGTTCGAGAGCATCAACAACTAAGCATGCATCTGATAACTGCTGCAGTAGATTACTTTCTTCTGTCTCCTTCCCTGTGCCTAAGCTGTAATGATGAAAGGAAGTTAAAAGACCATGGAAACAAGAAGGAACAAAGACATGCAAAAAATCCCAACTGAAACTTTCACTTTATTCATTTCTTGAAAAATATCAGAATAAAACTGTATCTTTTGTCATTATTTTTTTCTAATTACAAGTATCTTTTGTGATTAATATCCCCTTACCAATACTTAAGCAGAAGCATTTCTTTTACAAGGTGCTTCACAAACTGGTGAGGCTGGAATGCGAGTGGTCATGCTACAATATTTAAGAACAAGAATTTAGAAATTTTAATGAGCTCTGATTACTTTAATTTGGAGAAAAGAATGCCAGAAACTTTAGTCACCGTCTTCTTATACTAGGTGCTTCACAAACTTGGCAAGACTGGATGTGAGTGATCATTCAACAGTACTTGAAAAACAAGAACAAAATTAAGAGGTTGGGAGCATTTTACAAGTTTTGATTACTTTAATTTGGATAAAAGAATAACAGAAACTTTAGTTTAACTCAAAGAGACAGATTAAAAGAATAACTGGGGTATTTCCTATGAGTGTCATACCACCAGAATCTGACAACAGAAAATTCCATGAGTTCTACGCACAATAGATAACCACAGATAAGCCAGATGAACAAGTTTAACTAGATATGGAAAGTTAGTTAGGTAACTACAACTACAGTAACTTTCTGGAGGAGAAAGAAAAATCTTTCTTCTGTCTTTCCTTTAATATGTGAGAGCTCTTATCCAGAAGAACCTACCACTACAACTTTTAAGAGAAGTACACATGCACAGAATGTTGATTCTTGAATTGACAAAGGTACATATGAACTACCAAGGCGGATAAGAAGACAAGTTCATTAAAGCCAATCTAATAAAGTGCCATATTTTCTTTTCTAAGAAGTATTTGCCAATCACGTTCAAGAGTAACATTACAAGAGTTTCGAGTACACACCTGGAGAAATCAGAGAATACATGTGACTTGAGGACTTGTTTGATGCTCTTAAACTTTTCTCTAAGTTCTGTAATTTTAGGAATATCCCTATAGGCTTCAAAATGACTACATAGCTGGTTTACAGCCTGAAACATCACAAGATAGGAATTAGAAGCATATCCATACTATTTGGGGAGAAAGACGGCATTAGAAGATTAGCACGAGAAGTGTGTGTTTGTTAGTTGCTGAAAGGCATTTAGTGATATGTACATCTTCATACAGTTGTTTCAGCAAACACAAATTACAAAGAGATAAGCTGTATCTAAGAAAGATAATGAACGTTTGCTAATATATCAGTATTCAAGCTAACCTATTGCACACAACTTAAATTCACCTCACAAAGAGGGGAAAAGAAAAAAGGTGGGAAGGGGGGGCGCTCAAAAGAACAAGTGCATTTTTGAGATAAGTCAAATATAGGAGTATTCTCAAGAAAAGTTTACCATACAATTGTAAGGATTTTTAGTGGCGATTAAACTAGAGCTCCAACTCATTACAGTGCAAAAATAACGTTTGTGTAGAAACGTATAATTTTAAATCACCAGCATCCAGATGAAGCGTTAAGACGAGTGAAGCCTATAATCATACACTAACATTGACCACATAAACGTTAAATTTGTGAGCTGAAATAATAAAATGAAACAAAAACCTCCTTTTATACACCACAGTACTGTAAGAACAATGGGTCAACACAACACTTTTCTTATAGGATCCAGCTCCTCTGGTTTAGCAAGCAGCATAATCTTTCAATAATAGAAGTTTCAAGTATGACTAAAGCTAGTGCAGAACATGTGTAGTTGTTCCAACAAGCAACAGTTATAGTAGCATATTGGCAGCGATGGTAATTGGTGAAGGTTAGTGAAAAGGTTACGACGAGCAACAGACAAATACCTCAAGCTGTGCAGCTGCCTCTTTATAGTGACGTTTTGATGCCATTACTTGAAGTTGCTCTACCGCAGAAACTGTCATAGGACAAATGAAATGTGTTGAGATGATGTATCTATTGGACTAAAGAAGGCATGCATAGATGCTCTTTGTTGATAAGTCAAATTACATAACGTCTATGATTAATAAAAACAGAAATTTATTTTCCTTTTCTCATTATCCATGATCTGCTTTTGTGAGGAAATTTGTGTTAGATCATGCTCTTTAATAACACATACACTTGAATTTCTTTGTCTTTCCACGGCTAGTAAAGTATCTGATGCTGGGGAACGTGATGTCACAGAACATAGATAAAGATCTTTGTGCAAACGAACTATGGGAAAACAGTCTTTAAAGTTTCCATTCATTCCGCTTATCTATATACACCTACAAACCTTACCTCTACGAACTTTAATTTTTTAATCAATCATTTAACCAAAGTAAATAGCCTTTAAAATCATACCAAGGTGATTCAAATGTACCAAAGTGCTAGATGAGCCGCTTCGAGTAGTGTTCCAAATGGAATAAGATTGTTATGTCATATGGCATGTGGGATAAAATAACCAAACAATTTGTTCTGATAATTTTATCCTACATATGGTTGAATTTTTGCTTCAGGTATAAGCAATCTTGGGATTAGTTACACCAAAATTGTGGTATTACTTTATAACACACATTCACATTCTGTGGTAACGATCCCAGGATTACTAATCCCGGGATAAAACAACAAAATCATACATTTGGCTTCTTCAAAGCTTTCTTCCAAAGTCTATTAAGAAAGCCAAGGTTAAAATTGAAAATAAAAATTTATCCAAGTTTATATAGTGTAAAACCAAATACATGTTTTATATTATACCCCGTATATCCCATTTTTAGTTCAATGAACCAAACATCTACCAATAAAAGTATATATTCACTAAATAATCCTGTCATTATTTGATTCTTGTATTATAATACCGTCATTATAATCCCGGGATGACTTGTTCCCAACCACACGACCCCTAAGGGTGCAAAAAGTCAAACTACGCATATTCCTTTGTTTTTCTTTTTCATAATCACTCCAAAAACAATACTACAACAATAAAAAAAAACAGTGTAATCCCACCTTGTCCCTAATAACTTCGTTCCTAATTTTGTCTTTCCCGGTGTGCCCGCACATCCATCTCAACATCCTCATTTCATCTAACTTCATCTTCTAGACATGGGACTTCTTGACAGGCCAGCACTCCGCCCCATACAACATAGTCGGTCTAACCGCCACTCTATAGAACTTGCCTTTAAGTCTTTGTGGCACATTCTTATCGCACAGAACCCCACAAGAGAGCCTCCATTTCATCCACCCCGCTCCAATGCGGTGAGTAACATCCTAGTCAATCTCTTTGTTGCCTTGGATTACAGACCCAAGATATTTGAAACTATCCCTTTTGGGGATGACTTGTCAATCAATCTTTACTTCCCCTGCTACTTCAGGCATCCCATCACTGAACTTGCACTCCAAGTATTCTGTTTTCGACCCACTCAACTTGAAACCTTTAGACTCCAGCGTCTGTCTCCAAACCTCCAACCTTGCATTAACCCCATTCGCGTTTCATCAATCAGTACTATGTCATCAGCAAATAGCATACACCATGGAACCTCTCCTTGTATGCGTCGCATCAGCACTTCCAACGCCAGGGCAAACAAAAATGATCTAAGATCAGAACCCTGATATAACCCCATCTCCACAGGGAATTGTTCTGAGTCACCCCCCAAAGTCCTCACCTGAGCCTTAGCTCCCTCGTACATATCCTTAATCACCCAAATGCATGCTACTGAAACACTGCTAACCTCTAAACATCTCTATAGGATCTCCCTCGGGACTTTGTCATAGGCTTTCTCTAGGTCAATGAACACCATATGCAAGTCTTTTTTCCCCTTCCGATACTGCTCCACCAATCTCCCCACAAGGTGTATTATGGCTTCGGTAGTTGACCGCCACGGCATAAATCCGAACTGATTCTTGAAAATAGACACACTTCTCCTCACCTTCCTCTCCACCACCCTCTCCCAAACTTTTATAATGTGACTCGGCAGCTTGATACCCTTATAGTTGTTGCAATTATGGATATCACCTTTGTTTTTGTACAACGGAATCATCAAACTACGCCGTCAATCTTTTGGCATCTTCTTCATCCTGAAAATAACATTAAACAAACCAGTAAGCCACTCCAAGCCTGTCAGACCCGCGCTCTTCCAAATTCTACCGGTATCTCGTCAGGCCCAGTCGCCTTACCTCTATCCATCTTAAGCATTGCCTCCTCAACCTCCACAACCTTAATACGCCTATAAAACCCAAAATCACTCTGACTCTCTAGTTCTCCAACTCATCGAGGACGATGTTCCTGTCTCCTTCCTCGTTCAAGAGTTAATGGAAGTACATCTGCCACCTATGCCTAATACACGCCTCTTTTACCAATACCTTGCCATTTTCATCTTTGATGCACCTCATTGTGTCCAGGTCCCAAGCCTTTCTCTCTCTAATCTTGGCTAACATGTACAGGTTCCTGTCCCCACCTTTCCCCGCAAGATCCTCATACATCCGTTCAAATGTTGCAGTCTTAGCCGTCGGGACTGCTAATTTCGCCTCTCCTTTAGCCTTCTTATAACACTCCCTATAAGTTCTCTTCTCCTCCTCGTTCGTGCTTTCTACTAGCTTCAGATATGCCGTTTTTTTGGCATCCATTTTTCCTTGGACTTCCCCATTCCACCACCAGTCCCTTTTGTGGCCCCCCGAATATCCTTTCGTGACCCCTAACACCACTCTAGCAACTTCTCTAATGCAGTTCGCAGTCGTGGTCCATATACTACTCGCGCCCCCCGACTCCTCTAGGCCCCCATGGCCAACAACTTCGACTATCACTTTTCTCCTCTCTTTTCTTTTTTTAGAGTCCATCCCTCTCTATTCCTCTCTTTCAACCCAAAACATCCATAAACGAAAGTCAAAGTATTTTCTCGTTGCACAATAACACGAATGAGCCATCTTTACTTTCTCTCTATGAGAATAAGTTGTGATCCAGCCATCTAGCAAAGTCTTGAGCACTTAAAAGGATATAGAGATTAAAGGAGGTGCAGAACATTTCACTTACACTCAAAGGGTCTCCCCTAATTCCTGAAAAAATATGGACAAGATTTGATTTTACACACTCATCGAAAAAATGAACGCTTAAGTCTCTAAATGGAAGTCTCTCCACACCAATTCATTATCCCATAACATCTACCTTGCTTAAAAGGTAACAAACCACATGCTCAAAATTCAAAATATTTTTTTACCCAAACAAGCGTAGCATCTGAAGAAAAGCTTGTGCAGACAGAAGATTCCTATTCTATACATAATAAAATAATAAAATTCAGACACCGCTTTCCACAGATAACAAAGTGCATATAGTATCTGAAATAATAAAAGATTTACTTGTTGCTTCAACAATATACTTTTCAAGCATGGAGAAGGAAATGATTTGCCAGCAGTCTTTTTACAAGTGCAAAGCCAAAAGAAAATGCAAAAGAAGAACCTTCACAATGAAAGATGACACTAACCTAGCATGGTAAGGCGGTGAAGGGCAGTAATCGTGGTTGTTATGTGCTTCTTTGCAAAATCCAATTTTTTAATATCGCGACATATTTCTTGAACCATTGTTTCACTTTGCTCTGCTTTGGTTTTAATTTCTCGAATCTTATTCATGAGTTCCTGGTTTAAAAAAGTCAAATAGTGAATAAGAAACCACCAAAATACAAATAGTAATATAAGATGATTTTACTATATCTAGAGCCAGTAGATTTTATTCTTCACACAGTTAAAGTTTCTGCCATACAACAGAGACGAGAGAAAGTCTAAAGAAAAGACCTGCACAGCACTCGTAGCTGCAGCAAGATCTTCTCTGGCTTTGGTTCCAGAATTACTCTGAAAAAATGAAAGGACAAAATATAATGAATACATAAATCAGAAAGCAAATATCATGAAGCTTCATTGATCAGCAGAAATATTGATAGCAATTTATTAATTAGGTGATCTAGCTGAATTTAACATTCTAAGTTTCCCATCTCTCCTATCTCTCTTTCTCTCATACCTTCAAATTGACCAAATAAAAGAAAAATAACTAAAAAGAAATAAAAGCATCATACGATGTGGTGAAAACATTAAAGTACTTTTAACACAATCTCAGAGGTATAGAATTTACTGTCCAACCTGCATTCTGGTACAGATTGTCCAAGAAAGTTTTCTTTTGATGAAGTAATACTTTCATTGATGTGTGGGAAAAACACCCTATATAAAAGCGGTATACAAAAGGTAGTGAATCTAAACAACAGATTGTCCAAAAATATTCAGCGGCAATCTTCTTTTCTTATAATTTTCTATACTTATGAAAAAAAAGGTGAATTACAAAGAACTGAATACATGATCTAAAAGTCTTTTCTGTCTTAGCCTTGTCACTAGGGCCACATTGTTAGCAACAGTGGGCAATCAGATAACCACAAATTGCATATAAGGACCTCAAATAAATGCAAACTGTTTATACAGTTTATCTGACAGTTGTTACAAATTCATCTAGCTTTCGTCATTCATGAAAATGTTTGAATGTTAATCAAATAGCTTCAATTTTTCACTTGATAATTGTCAACCATGATCAGAAACAAAAATGGAACCACATATGATGGATGTTCAAAATAACTTATCACCTTTTTAACATTATCACTTATCATAATACGGAATGAATTGGACATGAGTAGAGTAGAATGGATATAAAAGATTATACTCCCCACATCAGGTAGTTTGGAATTGAGGCATAGTTGATTGATTCATAGCTTGTTCCAATATGACAATGAAACCTTTTATCTTTTAATTTTACATGGTGTAACATCAGAGAGTAGTTCTTCTAAATTTTAAGAATAGTCAAGATTTTGTCAATTAATTAAGTAAAAGAACAATGAAACTACTGATGGGATTTTGGTGTCTGTTTACAATGAGCTTTCTACTTGAGGCATCAGCTTTTGCAGACTAAAGGTTATAATCAGCATTCATATAAAATGATGTAATCATATGTTAATATTTGTACCCAAAGACAAGCAAGGCAAAGGATAGAGAAAGATATATAAGTGACAAGAAATTCACCTGTTGCCGAACAGCAGTCAGTATTTCAGCATCAACACGACGAATTTCACTATGTATCTTCTGCATAAGGGGCTCAACGCCAGATAGAGATGCTTCTGCACATCATTCATGTGTCAACTAATTTTTGGAGAAACCGACAAATTTGACTAAGATAAGCATGCTTAAGCTTAGCCAGGATAATGATATCAAGTCTTAAATTATATTTGAGACATATGTCATTGAGTAGTTGTTCAAAAACTACACCTAGCTCTCAAATATTTTGAAACTTTAAGCCTTAGTGGATCACCAGTAAGCTTTTAATTCTTACATTTCAGACATTTTTTGTTTCCATTAGAGGAACATAAACCTTATGCAGTTATATTGCCATTTTACAGGTTAACTATTACTGGTCGAGAGTAGATGTGGACTGTAAACCAAATTTTTTGCCATTGCAACAGGATTCCGGTGGTCAATGCCCAAAACTCACCTTCTTCTCCACTATCCACAGATACTAGTTCCTTCCGGAAATAACCATATAACGCTCTCATACATTTCCGGCATCAATTATATTAGAAACAAATATTGTCACATTGCAATTATGGATAGCTCGCCAGAAGGAACTGTATTAGTGATTCATTTGCAAAATGTCAAAGACACTCTTAAGATCAACTTCAAACTACCTCTATACTTTAACCCTTTTAGTGAATATCCTCAAAGAACTACCACCTAGATCAACTTCAAACTCCCTCTATCCTTTTACCCTTTTAGTGAATATCCTCAAAGAACTACCACCTAAAAGGAAAAGTCCATTATCCATTTAACTTTGTCATTTAACTTTGCCACTATGTGGGATTATACTGGGTATGTTGTTGTTGTTGTATATATCATACGAAAGAACAACTACAAACTCCAGAGAAAAAATTTTAATCCGTCCTTAAATGAGCAAAGACTAATCTTCACGCGACACAACCCTGTACTGAACATTCAATGCATATCTAATGCCTCAATATTCCTTCAAAGTCCAACTAAACTCAAGGCAAGGAAATGAGACTTTCAACCTAATCTTGAGAAAACTACTTCTACTTTTACTTTCACACCATCAATTGGTACAAATAAATGGTCGACTTTATGAATCCCCCAATGCTTGTCTCTAACGTCTACTTATTACACCTCTTTTGTCACGCAATTTTATGAATGGATTTACTGCAGTTATCCCAAAGAAAAAGGAAAAGAAGGGAGCAAAGAGAAATGATTTCAGCAGCAAAAAATATAACTGGTGAAATGGATCAAAGACAAATGTGAAACAGAAAAGGCTATAAATTGATGTTTGATCAATAAAACAAAGATCCTTATCATCATACTATCTATAAATTATTAACGCGAGTTTGAAAAAGAGAAGGAAAAGTAAACTAAGTAAATCTAATGTAATGTGGCAGGAACAGTACTACAAATGGTCACCTTTTCTCTCTGTTCCTATACAAACAAGCTTGTAAAAGTCATCTCGTCATGTAGTCACTCTTGTCAACCTGTCACATCTCTGGCAGATAGTATTATTGTTTTAATTGATTGAATAAAAGGGAAACATTACTATAGTCCAACTTCTAATAAGAAATTGCATCTTCAAATGTGATCTGTCCTCTAAACTCTAAAGTGGTTCTCCCTTAAACCTTGAAGAGTAGGGATGTGCATGTGGTTTTCTGGTTCGCTCTTGTGCTATTTCAGATTCAATTTTTGGATTTATGAATAAGCAAACTAAACTGAAGTGTAGTAAGTTTGGTTTGGTTCTTTTAATATGAAAACACGGGTTCTTCATGGGCTTTCAGCTGAATTCAGAATCTTTTTTGAAATTCCACCGACCTGCTTCCAGTGAAAAATAAAGACTTACTTTTATTGGAAGTAGCTTTGGTTTACAGTCCATTTCAAATTCTTAGAGAAAGTTCCTTTCAAATCTTCTAAAGTATCTGAGCCATCACCTTGACACTTGTGGAACTTATAACTTATGGTTCCTTCCAAGACTCTAGTATCCATTGATCTAACGGAGGGTGAATTTCTTCCGTCCTTTTCACATAAGACAAGAAAAGCATTTGCAATTACTCTACTATGGACTTTCTAGGCACATCATTTCTCTATATTCATCAATGTAACTAACTCAATAATATTAAAGTTGATCGTCTCTTGTTGGATTTTTTTGGTTGATGTGAATTTTTTTGAGAGTTAGGCCCTCCATTTGGTTTCAATTTAAAATCTGGTTTAAAAAGGCTACCCAATATTGTATAGATTGTTAGTGCAAATCTATACTGTTCAACGAGATACCAAGTTAGCGTGACATATAACTCCAAAAAGTAAAATAAAATAAAATATAGTTGCTCATGCTCAATCAGTCAATAGTGCCAGCAATGCTATATGTCCCAGCTACAAATCAAACACTTCAAAAAATTAATACATATGCCACCATTTGATAGTGAGGACAATCTAAAGTGAGACTTTATAGATATAAATCTGATATAATTAACCTGAAATTGGGAAAAAATTAAATTTCCTACAGTTCAAACCGAAATCTCAACCAAAACGCTGTAAATTCAGTTTTTTCGTAGAAGTCTAAATTCAGAAATTAACTACGTCAGATTCAGATAGGGAACATTCAGAACATCAGCAGCATTGGCCTAAAACCCTAATTCAATAAATCTGTATAGTAAATTAAGCTTGAGATTTTTAAAAAGTAAAAGGTTACCAGTGGGAAACATCTGGTTGATGTAATCCAACGTGTTCTGCTTATCGGATGTCGCCATGATTATGATTACTCACTCCGGAGGAGAGATCACAAGAGAGAATGATTGAGGAGTGAGTGGGACTATTCTATAAACACAACAGAGTATACCATCATCTTCTAGCTTCCATGAAAGAGCAAGATCCAAAACACTGAACCGGAGTCTCTACCCATTTCTTCTTTTTTTCTTTTTTCCTACTTCGGTCTTTTTTATTTTTTTCTATTTCTTTTATTTGGAGGCAACTGACCGGTAAATATACTTGCAAATTACTAGTTTCTACCTCTATTAGTATTAGCAATATATTTGAGTTATTTAGATTATATGTAAATAATCTTAAATTTTAAATTTTCTCGATAAATATAAATAATTATTGGATATTAATTAAAAAATATTACATAAAAAAATTAATTATTTCTCAAATCTCCTAATTATAAATTCATTTTTTTTGTACCATTCTCGCCGGTGTCATTGGATCCTAAAAATAGTCGGGCAGCAAAATAATAACTCATATTTATGGCAAAATAATCAAAGGTTGAGAATATGAATGAATCTTTGGATATGACTTGACTCTTTCACTATTACTTGAACTCTTATTTGGTGTGTTGATATCTTTCAAAAAATATTTTTATTTTAAAATTTCAGTTTCTAAAACTTTATTTTTCGATAATAATTATTTTTATAATAATGGAAGTGAAAATATTATCCTTAATTCAAACTCATTTTAGTCGGCTATCTAAACATTTACAAAATTATTTAGCTAGTGAGCTTTTTTCCCTAAGTATGACTCAATTTTGATATCTGACATTAACCATGTTAAATATGTGAGTTATTTGAATTATATGTAAATAACCTTAAAATTTAAACATTCTATATAATTATAGATAACCGTTAGATATTAACTAAGAAGTACTAAATAAAAAAAGACTAACATTTTCTCAAATCTTGTAGTACACCACATCGTTATTTTTGCACCATTCTCATTGGTGTCATTGGAACCTAATAGCCACAAAGCGAAATAATAACTCGTATTTATGGAAAAGCACAAAGGTTGACACAATATGAACGATTCTTTGGTTATGACGTGACTCTTTTATTACGACTTGAACTCTTATTTGGTATGTTGTTATCCTTCAAAAAATATTTCTATTTTGAAATTCCAATTTCTAAAACTTTATATATATTTCAATAATGATTATCTTTATAATGATGCAAGTAAAGATATTATCCTGAATTTAAAATCTACTTTAATGGGCTATCTAAAAATTTCTATGATTCTTTGTCCAGTGAAATTTTATTTTAGTATGACTCTGTTTTGAGTTTATCGATATCTCTAGTCACAAATTTTAAATTTTGAATATGTTATGCATACAAATTTTTTGTTCTTTGAATCATTAAATGTTAAATTAGTTGATTGTTATTATATAACACTGCATATATTATCTTAAAATTGCCAACTAGTTTTTTTTCGACACCATACTTGGCTTAACCTCAATGAAGACTACTCAAATTCGAATATCATATCAGTTTGTTAGTAATAGTAATTTTTTAAAAACAACACATAATGTACATTAAAAAATATATTCTAAGATATCCTTATCTTATAATCTATGTATTTGAGTTGAAAATAATAATTGAAATCGATGAGATCAGCTTTCAAATTTTTATACTCAACAAAGATGAAACAAGAGAAGAAATTCGTTGTTATCTCTTATTTCTGATTTTTAGTTTTTTCATACATTTTATTCTATATTTATTTTCTTTTATCTTATTTTTTATGTCTTTTTTATTTTGTTACAAAAAAATAATTTAATTCTCTATAAAAGGATGAGTTTTAATAGAAATTGTCCACATAAGAACTTTATTTATATTTTTAGTCTTTGGTTGAAATTCTTTCATATTTTTCTTTTGGCTTTATCTAATCAACCTAAATAAGTGCTCACCCAACCACTTAAATTAAAAAATTGAAGGATGTGTAATTTATATATAAGCCATATATAATATGTGTATAATCGTGTGTGATATCATCTATGTATATTAGCTATAAAAAGTAAAGAATACATCCGACCAGATATTTATGTAAATATTCCATAGGATTTCGGTTTCTTGATTTTATCCATGATATGACTTCTATTATAATAATTTTAAAAATTCTCTACTAAAATTCAAAAATATCTTATTTTTTTATTTTTAAAATTAAATTATATTTTAAAAAATAATCTCCTTTTGAATAATTTTTTTACATTTAAAAAAAATATTTCACGTCATACAATTTTTTTAAAAACATATACTTCTTGTTACACTTGAAAATCGCTATAAAAACTATCAATTAGAAACCAATACTCCTTTTGTTGAATTCGGAAAAAAAAACCTTTTACATAATCTAATGATGAATTCGAGAAAAAAAATCTTTCACACAATCTAATGATGAATTCGAGAAAAAAAATCTTCACACAATCTAATGATTCAAAACTAATATTCTTCAACGAAAAAAATATTATACCTTTGCAATGTTGGCTTGACTGCAGCTAAATGAAGAGGTTTCAGCTTATACCCTTCAATTCCTAGAAGGTGCTAAATCGAAATTAATGATAGCAATTGTATAGCCAAAGTTTTGTTATTTGTTTGATGTACATTTATACAAATTGACTCTTCAAACAAACATTCTTCAAAAGAAATTTTTTTTTTTTTGAGTATTGACTGATTTTTGTGATCTCTCTCTCTCACACACACACACACACACACACACACACACACACACACACACACACACACACACACACACACACACACACACACACACACACACACACACACACACACACACACACACACACACACACACATATATATATATATATATATATATATATATATATATATATATATATATATATATATATATATATATATATATTACATTTATTTTAAAAGAAATTCGCTTTATTCAAATCTAGCTATAGTGTTTTAAAGAACTATAATTATAGGGTTTTAAATGTGAAAGAGTTTTATAGTTATATGAAGTAGTTTTTTTTTCTTTTTTGCCAGAGCCGAAGTAGTATTTAAATAATTAGAAAAGATAACAAAAGTTCCTCACATGATTGCATATGAGCATAAACTGAATTAAGTATGATAACATGATAATAAAAGATAAATTTCTTTTTTATTTTAATTCAAATTTAAAAACATTATCTATAAATTCAAAATTATCCTTTAATATATATATATATATATATATATATATATATATATATATTTGACTAACATAGTCTAATATAGAATAAAGTTACCATATACTATTGGCATTTATTAGCTTGCCACTTGACTTAACCACAATGCCAATTATATATGGTAACTTTATTCCTTTAATATATATATAGATATAGATGGGTGAAAAACTTTTAGCCTGTTTGGGCATGCAATTTTTTCACTTTTTTCAAAATCAGCAACAAAATTTCTAATTTTCACTCGAAGATAAATTTTAGAGTTGTTTTTCAAAAAATTCACTCAGATAACTCATAAAAATTCAAAAACAGCCCAAAATTATATTAATGTCCAAACACAACTCTAATTTTCAAATACCATTTTCACTTGATTTTTTTTTTTACCTTTTTTTTCGAAATTTTACAATTCTTATGTCCAAACGCTATACCATGTATTTGACTCGGTCAACGGAGATAAAAGCCTTTGGAGGTTGTGACGTGTCAATGTCATGACATGTTGACCCAACTCTAAAGGGTCGAGTTCATGCAAAGAAAGCAAATCGTCATCGAGGACGAAGTGGCTTGTTAGAGGACGAGGATGAGGATGAGTGCCCGCCTTCAATACGCAGTAATGACTAGTTTAAGGATTTAGATGTCCTAGGAGAATATTCTAGCGAATATTCTTCTCTATTGTATTATCTAGAGTTTTGTGTCCCATGTAACCTTATAAATAGGAAGAGATATAGTTCTAGAAAGGGGATGAAAGATTTTTGTAAAGAACAATATTGACATTCTCTATGAAGATTCTCTTTGTTGAATACATACAAAAATTACCATTACACCTCTTTCCCTCTATCTTTCTCTCCCGATCCAAGAAGAATCGGAATATTCAATCACTTATCATCATCCATCATTGTTAGAAAGCTCGATGGAAAATCTCACCCTTGTCGGGTGAACCTTGTTTCATTTATTACTTAAAAGCCATTTATTATCATTTATTGTTATATTTCACATTCTTAATCCATTATTGCTCTAAGATACTTTTTTCCAACAACACATGTTTAATACTCTTCATAAAAATACTAGATCTGATACTTGGGAATTAATATTGACTTAGATTAACCATTTTTCTATAAATCTAATTGTATAAAAACCTAGATCTAAATTTGGGTCATACAGTTTCGCACCGTCTGTGGGAATTTCTTAGTCAAACTTTTAGTTTCCATCCAGATCTATAGCTTTCGTGACATGTTAACCTACTGTATTATAGAGCTACTCTTTCTCTCTGTGTATACAACGATTCCATAGCAGGTAACCAAGGAAATGGAGCAAAAGCAACGGACAAAATCTCGTTCAACCTTATGAGCGTCATCGACGAAGGGTATGACACCCAAGATGAGGAGGTAACCCCCAAGACATCCCCCATATTAGGGAAGTCGCCTACACACTTCTGCAGCACAACCAAACCGAATGGAAAGGGGGCTTCCACATCCGCAGGAGAGGGGGCGCCACCCACTATGAAAAAGCTCAGCTAAGCTTGTCTAACCGACACTCTGGTCAGCGTAATGAGCAAACAAGCCCCATGCACGACCATGGAAACCACAAGGATCTATGCAACACAACACAGGAACGAACGAGACGACCAATGAAACCCTCTTACCTCAGGTAAGACTCATACAATTGTTGAGAACGCAGGTGACAACATCCTGTCATGACCCTAATTTCCCTTCCTAGGATGTCGTGAAGGAAATTATTCTCTACGACTAGGTAATCCTAACATTTAATTAATAACTTAACATAAATAATTAACAAAATGCTAAAGCAAGTCCGATAAACTGATATAATCTTCCGAAATAAAATCTCAACAACACACTCCTCAAAACCAGTGGAGCTGAGTCATAAGCTCTACAAAGTTATACTAGAATGTCTACCACATCATTGTCTGAACGTAAATACAACAGAAAGTAAAGATAAGGGAAGGTAACTCTAAGGCATGCGGACACCGAGTAGGTATACCTTGAAGTCACCGTAAAGCAGCTAACAGTAGATCATAACGTCCGGCACGAGCAGACGTACCTAGAACTGCATAAAAAGATGTGTAGAAGCATAGTATGAGTACACCACAATGGTACTTAGTAAGTATCAAGCCTAACCTCGGTAGAGTAGTGACGAGACCAGGTCAAGACACCTACTAGGATATAAATAAACAATATGAAAAGATAATAAGGATAAATGATGGAAGGCGGAGAAATAACTAATACGAAACAAGTCAATAGCATAAACTAATACCGAAATTGTAAGCATGGAAACAACATAAAGAAATCAATTAAAGAGAACCACAATGAACATATACGAGCAATAACTGATGGAATAAGGAAGAACAAACAACAAGAATCACAATGAGGTACCGCCTCGTGTACAATAAGAATCACAACCGAGGTACCGCCTCGTATTCACAATTCACAATCTCAATCATAATCTTTCCTTATACTGTCGCGTGAGCCTTACATTATTATAGTCGTTTGGTCTACCAGCTGCAAAGATATGGGTGCAAACCTTATCTCTCTAATCTCGTTCTCTAGTTTCCTGTAAATAGATAGAGACATTAGATTAATTGAGGCACTAGAATCACATAATGATTTATCAAAATTAATAGTTCCTAAATAGCAAGGTATAGTAAAAACCCCTGGATCTCCACACTTTTGTGGGAGTTTGTTTTGCAATATCGCACTGCAAGGCTCTGTGAGCTTGACCACTAAAGTCTCTTCTATCTTCCTCTTCTTTGTCATGATTTCCTTCAAGAATTTGGCATAAGCAGGCATTTGTGAGAGCACTTATATGAATGGTAAGTTTACATGAACTTGTTTCAGCACATCCAAAAATCTCCCAAACTGCTTGTCCAACTTTTCTCTATATAGCTTTTGGGGGAAAGGTAAAGCATGCATATGCTCGCTCTCATCATGTTACTCCCTTCTCGAAGTTTCTCCCTTCTTCTTTTTCTCAAATTTTATCTGTCCCTTCTTCTTTTTATCAACATCTTTCTTCAGTTGCTCCCCACTTTATTTTTCAAGTTTCCCATCGTTTTGGACCAGGGTGGGATCTTTCAACACTTTCCCACTTCTTAGAGTTACAACATTCACTTTTTCTTTAGGAATTCTCGCAGTATCAGCTGGGAGAGTGCCTGGAACCCTCTCAAATAATATTGTTGCAAGTTGCCCAAACTGTTTCTTCAGGTTTCCAAAAGATGTGCCCAATTCTTTGATAGATGCACTATGGGCGTCCAACCTCTCATCTGTCTTGATAATGAAGGCCTTCATTAGATCATCTAGACCAGGCTGAATGGCCTGTTGAGTCTGATATTGCTGCCTCTGCTGATTTTGGAATGCAGGAGCTCCTTGTCCATGAGGTCTAGATGATGAGCGCAAATCACACACTTAAGTATGCTCGCTAGTCGAATATAGTTTAATATATATCAAATCCACAGGGATTGGAGTTAAACACTATTATCGTAGTTGGTATCTAGATTGCTATCCCAAATAATCAATAGTTTAGAATTATGTGATTAAAATCTAAAATTAACTAAGAATCTAAAGCTAATTGACGAATGACAATCGAAACAAAAGTAAGCAAGGAAGATATCAATGGGAGAAAATAGGGGTTGATAGGATAGGTGCATGATAATTGTTTGGGATCTAACTCTAGATAATTCACTTCTAATGTTCAAGTGAGTCTCTCGAATTCACTCAATTATTAGTTCAAATGTTTAGTAAAAATTCCTCTCTCGATTAAGTCTCAACCTCACAAGATGAATTAAGTTATGCTCGGTGAAGATATGCAAGAATTCGTAATGGATTGGTCTTTCAGAGAACCTCTCTCGATTATCCTCCTAACTAGGTTAATCAACAATTCAACTAGTCTATTCGATTACTAAAAAGAATTAATGAATTTAACCAATAAAATAATGCAAAGATATCATAAGTTATGTCTCTCTCGATTACATGAACATGTGAATATAGATGCAACTATTAAAACATTCAAAATAATTCAATACATAAAAACTAGAGATATAATCCGCAAATAAATATCAATACACCATATCCATCAAACCCTAAAAGAGAACTATTCCATAGATACAACAACAACAACAACCCAGTAAAATCCCATTAATGGGGTCTGGGGAGGGTAGTGTATACGCGGACCTTACCCCTACCCCGAAGGAGTAGAGAGACTGTTTTCGAAAGACCCTCGGCTCAAAAAACAAAAAGACAAAAGGACAGAAAGGAGACAATATTAGTATCACAACAGCAATCATAGGAAAAATCGGCACACCATGAAATCCAGAAGAAAGATGCAAAGCAAAGGGAGACAATATTAGTATCACCACAACAATCATAAGAAAAATAAGAACACCATGAAATCTAGAAGAAAGATGCAAAGCAAAAGCGATAGCTAGTAAATAGGACCTGCACTGAAAAGCGAAATGGTAAGACACAACATTGTCACTAGCTATCTTAGACAAAAACCCTACATGGCTAGTCCCACAATAGTACGAAGTAAGGCACGACTCAACTATCTCCTAACCTATAGCCCTAATACTCGACCTCCACATCTTCCTATCAAGTGTCATGTCCTCGGAAATCTGGAGCCTCACCATATCCTGCCTGATCACCTCTCCCCAATACTCCTTAGGCCGCCCTCTACCTCTTATTGTGCCCTCCACAATATTATTTCATAGATATGGAGTAATTAATCACAAATATGTTTAAAGTAAAGGAAAATATAAAAGGATTGAATGATGAACTCCTTGTGCTTTTGCTTCTACCTCTCCTCCTTAGCCTCCTTAGGTCTTAGATGTGTCAAAAGTCCCAAAAATAATGTTTTTACATGAATTTATACCAAGTAAGGTCGGGCCCAGACGAAACACCTTTTCCTATGCGAATAGGATTCTAGCACTGTAAAAATTGTACAGGCGCACTGCATGGGGTGACGCGCCATGCAGTGGGGAAATCCAGAGAGCTAGTTCTGACTTGCAACATGACTTTTGTATAGGCGCGACGCACCACACGCCGCCCCACGCGCCGGGGTGAGTTATTTTCTCAGAGTACAGATTTTTCTTTACTTTTTGATATCCAGATGTGGTTTTCGACCCACGAACACGATCCCGACTTAATCTCTTAGGCTTTTACTCAAACTTCAAAGCTCCAAATCACTCGAATTCATTCCATAACATCTACATAGCTCGGAATGCTCCTACAAGGCATAAAATACATAATTAGTGCAAAACACTAGCAATTAAAGCTCAAACTCAATTAAAGTGCAGTAAATTTGAGTGCAATAAGCGACTAAAATACGAGATTATAGCCTACCATCAACACCCCAGACTTAAACCATTGATCGTCCTCGAGTAATCAAACTACACTTTATAAAGACACGACCTTTTTAAACAACTCTCCTAACTCATCATACCAAGAATAATTAACATAGATTAAGCACAATATTGTAACATCCTAGCCTCAATATTTGACTCACAAGTACCATGAATTATTTATAACCCTCTCACTTACTCCAACATAGAGGTCAAACATTACCTTTCTTTCATGAATCAAGTGCCCTCACATAACAATATAAAGTTGTTCCGCACACAATAAAATTAAGAACAATTAGGAACTCAAGATAGAAAGGATTCACTCACTCTCAAAAATAACATTCATATGCCACAAAAGATGTACCATAGGCTTGCCCATAGTTTACTACTCTACTAATTGAGCTCATTTAGTCAAGGATCAAGTAGGACTTTCATTGGTTGTAATGTAGGCTGCGGGATGGGTATGACATATTTATATATAAGAGTGACTACACCTCCATAAGCACTTTAATACATATACAATAACCATTCAAAACCCCACACTTATGTCAAACCAGAACTCTACTTTCACATCAATATACATTCACTCTCTACTTTCTTAAGCACAATTACATCAAGAGTCCACTATTAAGGAATATTTTGCACAATTATACACTTATTTTTTTTCTTTCTTTTTCAATTCAAGAGGCTCTTACTTTTCCTCAAAACAGTGCATCTCCTATCTTATTTCAATAGTTCCACTCAAAAGCCACACCAACCACCCCACACTTCAACCTTTACAAAGTTCATAATAATTTCAATTGCTCATGAGAGGTAAATGGTTCGAATAGAATGTCAATTCAGACAAATGGGTAAGGCTTGCAATATGGTTGCCAAAAAAACAGGATTACATGCTCAACGGGGTTAACTAAGATACATAAACAATTAGGTGGGTAAAATATATAACTGGCTAAACAAAGAAATACCTAAATCACTTTCAAGATTGAACAAAACTACCATTTCACTTTGCAAACACATGGGGCAAGTTCTAGACATCAAATGCAATGCACAGAATAACACAAAATCTCACACACACATGGCACATAACTCACTCAGGATCAGGCTTATCAAGACACTCTAGTCAAAGCAGTTAAGCAAAGTTAAGATCATACAGTTTAAGGCACTTTTACAAGAGTCAAAAACTGAGCCTAAGCGTCACAACTAAAGCACTCACTATTCTCAAGGCATAATAAAGTTAAAAGATATTGCTTTCAATTCAATTCATAGTACAAGGGTTCCTACTCCTAACCTAAAAAAATTAAAACTAACTATACCCGGTTCAAATAAAGCCCCTGAAAAAGAACCGCGACACAAAGAAAAACCGGAATTATTACACTACCTACAAAAAAAAATCTTTTTCTTTTTTCTTTCTTTTGACTTTAATCCCTCAAGAACCCTGTCGAATGATATCCATCTCTCGGGAAAAATTGATTTTTTCAATTTTTATGATTTTTTTTCTATTTTTCCAACTACTACAACTAACAAAACTACTACAACTAACAAAACTAACACATATACATACAACATATCCCCCACCCCACACTTTAAGTTATGGTATGTACTCATGACACACAATTAAAAAGCATAAGGTAAAGGAAACTTCCCTGAGCTTTTTTCTTTTCCGAGAACTTATGAACTCCACCCCTAATTCTGAATTCATTCCTCGTTTACGCTCCTTGGGATTTTTTGTGGAGCTCATTAAGCCCAATTCTTCTGAGGATACCTGCAAGACCCGCTCTTTTCTTTCTTTCTTGTCCTCATCTTGAGCGGTGAATTGCTAGTTCATGATGATCCTTAACTTGTTTCTGCATTCTTTTATAGTATCAATCCATACATATTCCTGTAAATCCCCCAAAAAATCCACATGATCAAGGTTAGAATAAGAAAACATAGAAGAAAGGTCAAGTGAATATTCCTCTGGTATGTCCAAGACCATTTGTTTCTCATTCTTTTATACTAAAGGTTGCAAATGTGGAAAGGTGGATGGGGGTTTGAACTCTTCTTCCATTGCTTCACACTCAACCACAACCTTATTTTCAATCATCTCAGTTGAATCAGAGTCTTCTTGAATAGTGGAAAGCTCTATTTGTGGATGCTCATCCTCTTGAGTAAGTTTGTTCTCACAAGGTATCTCCTCCATATATTCACCATTATAACGCAATGAGATTTCTGAAAGTATACTTACTAATTGACTCACTCGCGTTGTTAGGTACTTAATAGCTTCATCATTTTGCATAAACCTTTCTTCAACACTATTCATGAACTTATACATAAGTTCTTCTAAACTACCATTCTCCTCTTGAGGTGGTTTTCTCACTTTGCTTTCATTCAAGTCATAATAAGGGTATTCATCCCAACCAGAGTCAGAATTGTGCCCATATGAATCCTCATACCTATACGAACTAGAAACAGAGTGAGACTACTCAAAATACGAACCATACGAAGAACACATACCTGCTTGAAAGTCAACCCATAGATGATTTCTACCGCATTTAAAACACACAGCAGACCGCTGATAATGTTCAGCTGCTGACTCTTCAACCGTTTTCTTAGGCTGGTTGTACTCAATCTTCAAAGCATTTAGAGATCAAAATCTATAGTATCTTCTCCAACTTGTTAGGTACTACAAAACAAATCTTGAAAAGAAGTTAACTAATAAAGAAAATAAAATAGAAAAGGAAAAAGAAAAGAAAAGAAATTAAAACATAATACAAAAAAAAAAATTCTTGAATTAGCACCACAAACTATTTCAAACACTATTAATTGCCAATCCCCGGCAACGACGCCAAAATTTGACGAGCGCAAAACACACACTAAAATATGCTCGCTAGTCGAATATAGTAAATTATAATATCGTATCTATAGGGATTGGAGTTAAACAATATTATCGTTGTTTGTAGCTAGATTTCTATCCAAGATAATCAACGGTTTAGAATTATGTTATTAAAAACTAAAATTAACTAAGAATCTAAAGCTAATTGACGAATGACAATCGAAACAAAAGTAAGCAAGGAAGATATCAATGGGAGAAAATAAGGGTTGATAGGATAGGTGCAAGATAATTGTTTGGGATCTAACTCTAGATAATTAATTTCCAATGTTCAAGTGAGTCTCTCGAATTTACTCAATTATTAGTTCAAATGTTTAGTAGAAACTCCTCTCTCGATTAAGTCTCAACCTCACAAGATGAACTAGGTTAAGCTCGGTGAATATATGCAAGAATTCGTAGTGGATTGGTCTTTGAGAGAACCTCTCTCGATTATCTTCCTAACTAGGTTTAATCAACAATTCAACTAGTCTCTTTCGATTACTAAGAAGAATTAATGAATTCAACCAACAAAATAATGCAAGGATATCACAAGTTATGCCTCTCTTTATTACATGAACATGTGAATATAGATGCAACTATTAAAACATCCAAAATGATTCAATATATAAAAACTAGAGTTATAATCCACAAACAAATATCAATACACCAAATCCATCAAACCCTAAAAGAGAACTACTCCATAGATATGGAGTAATTCATCACAAATATGTTTAAAGTAAAGGAAAACATAAAACGATCCAAACCCGTGTCTTGAGTGAGGATTGAATGATGAACTCCTTGTGCTTTTGCTTCTCCCTCTCCTACTTAGCCTCATTAGGTCTTAGATGTGTTAAAAGTCCCAAAAATAACGTTTTTACATGTATTTATACCAAGTAGGGTCGGGCCCAGACAGAACACCTTTTCCTACGCGAAATAGAATTCTAGCTCTGTAAAAATTATACAGGCGCACCGCATGTGGCGACGCACCACGCAGGGAATTAGTAGGGAAATCCAGAGAGCTAGTTCTGACAGGCAGCATGACTTTTGTATAGGCGCGGCGCGCCACGCGCCGCGGGTGTGTTATTTTCTCATAGTACGAATTTTCTTGACTTTTTAATATCCAGATGTGGGTTTCGACCCCCGAACGCGATCCTGGCTTAATCCCTTGGGCTTTTACTCAGACTTCAAAGATCCAAATCACTTGAATTCATCCCGTAACATCTACATAGCTCGAAATCCTCCTACAAGACATAAAATACACAATTAGTGCAAAACACTAGCAATTAAAGCTCAAACTTAATTATAGTGCAGTAAATTTGAGTGCAATAAGCGACTAAAACACAAGATTATAGCCTACCATCACTAGAGTTATTTTGTTGCCAAGCATTCGTATTACCCTCAGATGAATTCCATGAAAAACTAGGGTGCTTTGACCCATTGCATTAAAATTGTAGTTTACTACAACATTCACTTCTTTAGTTGATACTTGACACTCATGAGTAGGGTGTCCTCTTCCACATATATCACAAGTTGCGTGAGGCTCATTTTGTATCGAGGCTAAGGCCAATTTTTGTATTTTTTAGCCATAACATCAAGCTGTACCTACACAGATATATTGGCATCAACTTGGTGAACACCAGTTGATCTTCTTATTTTAGCACTCTTAGAGGGCCACTGATTTGCATCTTCAGACAACTCATCAAGAATTGTAACTATCTCCTCTGGAGTCTTCTTCATCAACGGGCCTCCAGCTGCATTGCTCAATGTTCTACGTGAGGCTAGTGTCAATCCATCCCAAAAGTCCTAGAGTTGCATCTAGAGTTCAATTCCACTATGTTGACACTTTCTAACTATCTCCTTAAACCTCTCCCATGCTTCAAAAACAGTTTCAGTCTCTTTCGGGCAAAAGTTGTGGATTTCTATTCTAAACTTTCCTGTCTTAATTGAGGAGAAATATTTATCAAAAAAATTTCTGGTCATCTCCTCCCATGTTCTAATCGATCTTGTGTAAGATTCGAAACCACTGCTTTGCATCATTTTGAGTGTGAAGGGGAATGCCCTCAAGTACACTGCATCTTATGACACACTATTGTACTGAAAGGTGTTCATAATCTCCTCGAAGTACATTAGATGTGTATTTGGATCTTCGTTCATCTTCCCTCTAAAGACACATCAATTCTGAAGGGTTTGAAGCAACCCCTGCTTCAATTCAAAATTGTTAGCTGCAATTGGAGGTGGTCTCACACTTGATAATCCTTGGTTGTAGACTGATCTAGCATAATCGCTAAGTGATCTCCCAGGCATGGGAGGTATATTTCCGAATTGGTCTGCAGCCAAGGGTTGATTTTGAGCAATTTTACGACCCCTTTCTTCTTCATAGATAATCCGTGCATCTCTAATAGCTGCTTCCTCAACATCCCGTGTAACTTTTTCTTGTTGTTGTGCTGCCTCCCTTGTAGCCAAATCTACATTATCATCACCATTTCCAGTCATAAGTTCTTTAGTTGAGGATTGCCCAACCTTTTCTGATGTCTCAGTAATATTTCTTTCCTTCCCCAGTTGCCGAAGTTGTTTTTCTATCTCGGGTTCGTATGGTAGCACTTCTTTTGCAGAGGCTCGAGTCATGCACCAATCTAAACCTGTAGCCTACGCACAGTCAACGAACACCAAACGTAAAAAAAGAAAATTAAAATAAAATAAAAAGAAAAATTCCCGAATTAGCACTACAAACTATTTCAAATACTATTGATTGCCAATCCCCGACAACGACGCCAAAATTTGACGAACGCAAAATACACACTTAAATTCTGTTCGCTTATCAAATATAGTATAGTATAATATCGTATCCATATGGATTAGATTTAAACAATATTATCATAGTTTGTAGCTTGGTTGCTATCCAAGATGATCAACAGTTGAGATTTATAAGATATCTAACTAAAATTAACTAAGAAGATAAAGCTATTGACTAATGACAATCGAAATAAGGAATAAGCAAAGAAGGTTATCAATGGGAGAAGGTAGGGTTTTGATAGGATAGGTGCAAGATAATTGTTTGGTATCTAACTCTAGATAATTTATTTCTAATGTTTAAGTGAGTATCTCTAATTTACTCAATTATTAGTTCACACGTTCAGCAAAAACTCTTCTCTCAATTAAGTCTTAACTTCACAAGATGAACCAATTTAAGCACGTGAAGATATGCAAGAATGCATAGTGGATTGGTCTTTAGGAGAACCTCTCTCGATTATCCTCCTAAATAGGTTTAATCAATGATTCAACTAGCCTCTTTTGATTACTAAGAAGAATTAATGAACTTAACCAACAATATAATGCAAAGATATCACAAGTTATGCCTCTCTCGATTACATGAACAAATGAATATAAATGCAACAATTAAATAATCCAAAAAAGCTTCAATACATAAAACCAGAGTTATAATCCACAAACAATCATCAATACACCAAATCCATCAAACCCTAAAGAGAACTACTCCATAAATATGGAGCAATTCATCACAAATATAATTAAAGTATAGGAAAACATAAATTCAATCCAAACTCGGGTCTTGAGTGAGGAAGGAATGATGAAATCCTTGTGCTTTTGCTCCTCCAACTACTCCTTAGCTTCCTTAGGTCTAAAGTATGTCAAAAGTCTAGAAAATAACGTTTTCCCATATATTTATACCAAGTAGGGTTGGGCCCAAACGAAACCACCTTCTCCTAGCCGAAATAGGATTTTCAGTCTGTAAAGATTGCACAAGCGTGCCGCATGGGTCAATGCGCCATGCAGGGCATTAGTGGGGAAATCTAGAGAGTCAAAATCTATCAAGCAGCATGAAATAGGTAGCCGCGTCGCCCCACGCATCGCGGCAATGAGGTTTTCTCAAAGTACGGCTCAAACTTCAATTTTTGACATCCAGACTTGGACTTCGACCCCCGAACACGATCTCGGATTAATCCCTTGGGCTTTTACTCATACTTCAAAGATCCAAATAGCTCGAATTCATTTTATAACATCTACATAGCTCGGAATCACTCCTATAAGGCATAAAACACACAATTAAGTGCAAAACACTATCAATTATAGCTCAAACACAAATAAAGTGCAGTGAATTAGAGTGCAATAAGCGACTAAAACACAAGATTATAGCCTATCATCAATCATCAGATCCTGATACATGAAGAAGATGCAGAGAAGACAACGTTCACTACACATTGGGGAGTTTATTGCTACTGAGTAATGCTATCCGGCCTCAAGAATGTTGGTGCTACTTACATGAGGTTTATGACGACCATCTTCCATGACATTATCCACAAAGAGATCGAGGTATATGTAGATGACCTCATTACCAAATCTCGAAAGAGTGCAAAACATTTGGACGACCTGAAGAAGTTTTTCGAATGCTTGCGGAGGTATAATTTGAATTTGAATCCTGCAAAATGTGCATTCGTAGTCCCTGCTGGAAAACTATTGGGTTTCATTGTAAGAAGGAAAGGGATAGAATTGGATCCTTCAAAGATCAAAGCCATTCAAGATTTACCACTACAAGAGCAAAAAGGATGTGATGAGTTTCCTTGGTAGGCTAAATTACATCGGTAGATTCATAGCCCAGTCTACAGTAATTTGCGAGCCTATCTTCAAGTTGCTGATAAAGGATGCCGCTACAAAATAGACAAGAGAGTGTTAGAAAGTATTCAATAAGATCAAGGAGTACTTGTCAAATCCACTAGTGTTGGTTCCTTCCGAGCCCAGGAAGGCATTGTTGTTATACCTGTCGGTTCTGGATAATGCATTTGGATACATGTTTGGACAACACGATGAGACCGGAAGAAAAGATCATGCTATCTATTACTTAAGAAAGAAGTTTACACCATGCGAAGCCAAATACACTCTGATAGAGCTCACCTGTTGTGCTTTGACTTAGATAGCCTAGAAAGGCATTACATATCAGCACACATCACACGTCTAATATCCTGGCTCAACCCGCTTAAGTATATCTTTCAGAAGCCGTTGGACATAGGAAAACTTGCCAAATGACAGATTCTTCTCAGCGAATTTGACATTATGTACATAATGTAGAAGGCCATCAAAAGACAAGCCTTAACTGACCACCTTGTAGAGAATCTAGTGGCCAAGGATTATGAGCCGCTCACTACATACTTTCCAGATGAAGAGGTGTTGTTTGTTGGAGAAAAAATTGTAGAGTCACACCCAGGATGGAGAATGTTCTTCGAAGGAGCAGCAAATTTTAAAGGATTCAAAATTGGTGCAGTCTTAATTTCAGAATCGGGACAACATTATCCGGCATCAACGAAGATAAGGTTCCCCTGCACCAATAATATGGTCGAGTACAAAGCGTGCAACCTCGGGATTAGGATGGCGGTCGACATGAACATCAAGGAGCTTCTAGTCATAGGAGATTCTAATCTGCTGATACATCAAGTTCAAGGAGAATGGACTACCAAGAATGTCAAGATCCTTTCGTACTTGCACTGTGTAAAAGAGTTATGCAAGAAGTTCACAAAGATCGAGTTCAAGCACATTCCTAGGATCCAGAACGAGTTTTCTGATTCTCTCGTAACATTGTCATCAATGATCCAACATCCAGATAAGAATTACATCGACCCCTATTGAGATAGAGATCAGGGGTCAGCATGCATACTATTTCCATGGAGATGAAGAGCCAGACGATAAGACATAGTACCATAATGTCAAAAGGTTCTGTTAAATAAGAGAGTCCCGAGAGCGCCACCAAGGTTCAGATCGAGCACTCATAAGGACAGCCAATCACTTTTTCCTCAATAGGGAAGTCTTGTATAGGAGGACCCCAGACTTGGGTCTATTAAGATGTGTAGATGCTGCTGAAGCAACCAAATTGCTAGAAGAAATACATGCAGGAATATGTTGACCCCACATGGATAGCTTCACCTTAGCCAAGAAGATTTTAAGAGTTGGATACTTTTGGATGACCATGGAAAGCGATAACATTCGCTATGTGAAGAAGTATCACCAGTGCCAGATTCACGGGGATTTCATCCGTGTTCCACCTAATGAGTTGATTGTAATGGGTTCGTTTTGGCCGTTTGCCGCTTGGGGCATGGACGTAATCAGGCCTATAGAACCTGCTGCATCAAATAGACACCATTTTTTCTTGGTAGCAATTGATTACTTAACCAAATGGGTTGAATATTCTACACACAAAGCCATCAGAAAGAAAGTAGTGGCAAATTTCATCTGTAACAACATAGTCTGCCGATTTGGGATACCTGAGTCAATCATTACTGACAATGCAGCTAACCTCAACAGTGATCTCATGAAGGAAATTTGTGAGAAGTTCATAATCAACCACTATAATTCTACAGCCTACAGATCGCAAATGAATGGAGCAGTCGAGGTAGCCTACAAAAAACATTAAAAGGATTTTATGAAAGATAGTGGAAAATCATAGGCAATGGCACGATAAATCATCCTTCGCCTTACTGGGTTATCAGACCACCATGAGAATATCCACTGGGGAAATGCCATACATGTTGGTATATGGCACTGAAGCTGTGATACCCGTAGAGGTCGAGATACCGTCTTTGAGAGTCATTCAGGAAGCCAAGTTAGATAATGCAAAATGGATACGGGTCAGGCAAGAACAACTTGTGCTCATTGACGTGGATGGAATGGACGCAGTGTGCCATGGTGAGCTGTATAAAAATAGGATGGCCAGTTAATTCAATAAAAGGGTGAAACCTCGCCAATTTACACCAGGGTTGTTGGTTTTGAAGAAAATATTTCCTCATCAAGAAGAAGCCAAAGGAAAGTTTGCAACAAATTGGTAGAGCCTTACGTGGTCAATCGAGTTTTGTTGGGAAGAGCTCTGATCTTGGAAGAGATGGATGGAAGAGTTAGCACAAAGCCTATCAACTCAAATACAATCAAGAGATACTACATTTGAAGATATTAAAGTTAGGTTTTGGTTGTAACAGAACTACCCCCGACCTGACTTTCAATAGAGGGATACGTAGGCATCCCATGTAGTGTCTGGTCTCTTTCCCCCTCTTTTGTTGTAATAGGAAATGCAAATATCATCTTTGTATGTATTCAGGACTACACCATGACTTGATTTCCTTTAGAAGGAATACGTAGGCAATCCTCATCGGATTTAATCATCTTTTGTAATTGAACTATGTTCTGGCCTGATTCCATTTAGATACGTAGGCAGTCTGAGTCATACTCGACCTCTTCATTTTCAATCTCATCATTTTGCATCTACTATAATTGAACTACATTTTGACCTGATTCCATTTAGATATGTAGGCTGCTTGAGTCAGGATCAGTCATCATCATAGTTTCTTTATCGTTGCCCATAAACTACATTCAAACCTGATTTCGTTTCGGATACGTAGGCAACCTAAAAGGTTCGGTCATAACCCTAGGAAAACCCTTGTAACTCATTAGTTTCAATTAGGATGCAATCACAGTAGTAAGAAGCCACATCATCAGAAGCATCTCAGAGGATCAACATCAACGGGACAAAGTCTTTCAAAAAAACAACGTTCGCGTTTGAGGAAATTTTCTAAACATGTCATAGTTCGGAACAACGACATTTTCCATAAGATAAATGATTTTCAAAATGTTTTATAAAAACTATCATTCCACCTACGAAATTTCATGTCATAACCCCACTAAGCCCGGGACAAAACCATTACTCTATAGTCGATACAAACCAACCCCCCACCCCCGGCTAAAAAGTTTTCTTTGAATGTAGGACCAACATGATGCAAGGAAACGCTGAAGCATGCTGGGGAAATGGTGGATCTGCCACTCTCTCATAACTATAATCTCTCTTTCATTATTCTAAATTTTCCTCATATAACTAAAAACTAACTCTCAAATCCTTTGCAGGTATTTCGGAACCAAGCCGCCGATGCAAGCAGAGCATATTGTAAATAGCAGACGATCTGCTTAACCAAGTGGAGCATGTTGTATATATCGAGCTACTGTCCCCGCTAATCGGAGCCATGTATATAGCAAAATGACTGCTCAACCAATTGGAGCATGTTGTATATAACGAGCCGCTGGCCCCGCCAACCGGAGCCATGTATATAGCTGTAACGACTCGACCGGTCGTATTGAGTATTACAACCCTGTTCCTCTATTTAATACTCAAATTATGCTTTACAGTTATTATATGCCTTGCCAGGATAATTGGTTCGGGTCTGGTGAGGACTTGGAATGAATGGGAACACTTAGTTCTAAAGTTTAAAACTTAAATTTAAAAAGTTGGCTGGATGTTGACCTATGTGTAAACGACCTTGGAATAACATTTTGATGATTTTAATAGCTCCGTATGGTGATTTTAGACTTAGGAGCGTGTTCGAAAAATTAATTAGAAGTTCGTAGTTAAATTAGGATTGAAATGGCTAAAATAGAAATTTAAGTTTGGAAGCTTGACCGGGGAGTTGACTTTTTGATATCGAAATCGGAATCCAGTTCTGAAAATTTTCATAGTTCCGTTATGTCATTTATGACTTGTGTGCAAAATTTGAGGCCAATCGAAATTGCATTGATAGGTTTCGGCATCGAATGTAGAAGTTGGAATTCGTTAGTTTTCGTTAAGCTTGAATTGGGGGTATGATTTGTGATTTTAGCAGTGTGTGATGTTATTTGAGGTTTCGACTAAGTTCGTATGATGTTTTAGGACTTTTTGATGTATTTGGTTGAGGTCCCGGGGGCCTCGGGTGAGTTTCAAATGGTTAACAGATCGAAATTTGGACTTAAACAACTGCTGGAATTTTCTGATGCCTGTATATGGTTTACTTCATCGCATTCGTGAGGGGAGTCTCGCGTTCGTGAAGAGGAAATTTGGACTGGCCCATTTTGTGCTTCGCGTTCGCGACCGAGGGTACGCGTTCGCGAAGGGTCGAGGGGCAAAGCAAAGTGTTCGCAAAAGGGAAAGTCGGCCCAGGCGAAGGAGGAAATTCGGGCAGCATAATTTTGTGCTTTGCGAACGTGAGGAAGCTTCCATGTTCGCGAAGAAGAAATGCCTGGACAGAAACTTTAAGTTCTGAAAATGGGATTTCGTCCCATTTTCCATTTTTGACAAATTGGAGTGCGGGAAGAGACGATTTTCGGGAGATGTTTAAGGAAAACAACGAGGTAAGTGTTCTTAACTCAATATTGGTTAAATTACCCGAATTCATGGTTATTTTTAACATTTAATAGGTGAATTGAGTTGGAAAATTTAGAAAAACCCTCTTGGTTTAATTTGAAAATTTGAGGGTTGAGTTGATGTCGGAATTTGGTAAAATTTGTATGGTTGGACTCGTGGTTGAATGAGTGTTCATATTTTGTAACTTTTGTCGGGTTCTGAGATGTGCGGACCACATGCGATATTTTAGTTAAATTTCGGATTTTTTTGGAAAATTAGTATTTTCATACGGAATTAATTTCAATAATTTGTATTAGCTGGATCGAATTATTTGTGACTAGATTTGAGGCGTTCGGAGGCCGATTAGCGAGGCAAGGGCATAGCGGAGTAAGAAATTACACGGTTTGAGGTAAGTAACGTTTCTAAACTTGGTTCTGAGGGTATGAATCCCCGAATTTTGTGTTATATATATTGTTTGGAGGTGACACACACGACAGGTGACAAGCGTGTGGACGTGCACCATAGAAATTGTGACTTGAATAAATCCTACGAAGTTGTAAAATTAAAGAATCATGTTATTATCCGAATATTCTCCATGCATTAGGAAAATGAGTTGAGACTCGTATTAAAGATCACGTTTAGGCTACGTGCCGATAATTTGGGACCTAAAGGGCCGTGTTGCTGTTGAATTTAATTATTTTAAAATATATATTTCATACTCAGTCATGTTTATCAATATTGAGGATATTTATGGGATCGGAACTGCCCGCCTGTAGCAGGCCATATCGGCTTTATATCATGCTTGAGCTGAAGGAGCCCCTTCGGAGTGTGCACCCCCATAGTAAGCATAGATGAGTTATATACGGCATGGACTTCCCAGGGCATGGACTTGCCTTACTTATTTATATTTGTGATAAATTTTCTTGGACACGAATCTTGTCTGAATCATTTACATTTGGGGATAAATTACCCCAGGGCTAGATTGGACTTATATGATACTGAGTGACTGACTGTCAGTCGATGCATATATTTATACGGCATGGAACATCCTTAGGCTGGATTGGCCATAAACAGCACCGAGTGCCCGAGTGATTAGTGATCGTGAGTACACGAGGTTTTCCACTGAGATGTCATATTCCTCATATCATATAGTATTGATCTATCTTACTTGTACTGAGTTTAACTGTTGAACTTGAAAGCATGCCTACATTTCTGTACCGTTATTTCTATACTGGACTGTACCTGTGGAGCTCGTCACTACTTTCAGCCCAAAGGTTAGTCTTGTTACTTATTGAGTTGGTTGCATTCATACTACACTCTGCACCTCGTGAGCTGATCCAGGTGCTTCCGGACACGTCGACTGTTAGATCTCAGAGTGTTATCAGTTGGAGACTATCAAGGTAGCTGCCTGGCGTCCACTGACCTTGACTCCCTTCCTTTCAGTTTTTGTACTGTTCTAAATTTTTAGACAGTGTTTTTAGCAGTCAGACTTTGTTATCATTTAGATGCTCATGTCTCAGTGACACCAGATTTTGGGAGTGTATTTATATCCAGTATTTGTGGGATTTTATCTTAAACTTAATTATTATTTTTTCAGTATTTAAAAGAAAAATGCGGGTTATTGATGTTGTTGGCTTGCCTAGTATTGAGATAGGCGTCATCTCGACAGGTGTGATTTCTGGGTCGTGACAAGTTGGTATCAGAACCTAGGTTACATAGGTCTCACGAGTCATGAGTAGGTTTAGTAGAGCCTTGCGGATCGGTACGGAGACGTCTGTACTTATCTTCGAGAGGCCGCTGAACCCTTAGGAAAGTTTCACTTTCTTGTACTCTATCGTGTGAATTTGTTGATTTCGGGAACTAAATTTATGTTATTATATTCTCTCATAGATGGTGAGGACACATACTACCAGATCAGACGGTTAGCCACCAGTGCCACTAGTTAGGGCCGCGAGAGGCCGGAGCCGTGGTTGAGGCCGGGGCTGAGGTAGAGGTTGAGGTGTAGCTGGTACAACAGTTGGAGCAGCACCTGTAGCACCACCAGTTGCTCCAACTCTGGAGCAGATTCGAGATATAGTTGAGCCAACAGGACTAGCTCAGGCACCAGCTGTGCCCATTGTGATTCCAGGCCTTCAGGAGTCTTTGGCCCAAATATTGACAGTTTGCATTGGCCATGCTCAGGTGGTATCAGAATTGAATTGATAGGTTTTGGCATCAAATGTAGAAGTTGGAATTCGTTAGTTTTTGTTAAGCTTGAATTGGGTGTGATTTTAGCGTTGTTTGATGTGATTTAAGGTTTTGACTAAGTTCGTATGATGTTGTAGGACTTGTTGGTGTATTTGGTTGAGGTCCCGGGGGCCTCAGGTGAGTTTCAGATGGTTAACGAATCGAAATTTAGACTTAAATAGCTGCTGGAATTTTCTGATGCATGTATCTGGTTTCCTTCATCGCGTTCGCGAAGAGGAAATTTGGACTGGCCCATTTTGTGCTTCGCGTTCACGACCGAGGGCACGCGTTCGCGAAGGGTCAAGGGGCAAAGCTACGCATTTGCAAAAGGGAAGGCTGGCCTGGGGGAAATTGGTCTTCGCGTTCGCGAGACCAGGCTCGCATTCGCGGAGGAGGAAATTCGGGCAGCACAATTGTGTGCTTCGCATTCTCGAGGAAGCTTCCGCGTTCGTGAAGAAGAAATGCGTGGACAAAAACTTTAAGTTCTGAAAATGGGACGAGTCCCATTTTCCATTTTTGATAAATTGGAGCTCGGGAAGAGGCGATGTTCGGGAGATTTTCAAGGGAAACAACGAGGTAAGTGTTCTTAACTCAATATTGGTTAAATTACCCGAATTCATGATTGTTTTTAACATTTAATTGGTGAATTGAGTTGAAAAATTTAGAAACACCCTCTTGGTTTAATTTGAAGATTTGAGGGTCGAATTGATGTCTCAATTTGGTAAAATTTATATGATTGGACTCGTGGTTGAATGGGCGTTCATATTTTGTAATTTCTGTCAGGTTCTGAGATGTGGGTCCCACGGGCGATTTTTGAGTTAAATTTCGGATTTTGTTGGAACATTAGTATTTTCATATGGAAATAATTCCAATAATTTGTATTGAATGAATTAAATTAATTGTGACTAGATTTGAGGTGTTCGGAGGCCGATTAGAGAGGCAAGGGCATAGCGGAGTAAGAAATTACACAGTTTGAGGTAAGTAACATTTCTAAACTTGGTTCTGAGGGTATGAATCCCCGAATTTTGTGTTATATAAATTGTTTGGATGTGACACACACGATATGTGACGAGCGTGTGGACGTGCACCATAGAAATTGTGACTTGAATAAATCCTACGAAGTTGTAAAATTAAAGAATCATGTTATTATCCGAATACTCTCCACGCGTTAGGAAATTGAGCTGAGACTCGTATTAAAGATCACGTTTAGGTTACGTGCCGATATTTTGGGACCCATAGGGTTGTGTTGCTGTTGAATTTAATTATTTTAAAATGTACATTTCATACTCAGTCATGTTCATCAATTGTGAGGATATTTATGGGATCGGGGTTGCCCGCTTGCAGCAGGCCATATCAGTTTATATATATTATTATATGGATCGGGGCTGCCCTCCTGCAGCAGGTCATATCGGCTTTATCATTATATGGATTGGGGCTGCCCGCCTGCAGGAGGCCATATCGACTTTATATCACGCTTGGGCTGAAGGAGCCCCTCCGGAGTCTGCACCCCCCACAGTGAGCGTAGATGATTTATATATGGGATGGACTTCCCAGGGCATGGACTTGCCTTATTTATATTTATGATGAATTTCCCAGGACATGGATCTTGTCCGAATCATTTACATTTGGGGATAAATTACCCGGGGTTGGATTGGCCTTATATAGTATTGAGTGACCGACTGTCAGTCGATGCATATATTTATACGGGATGGAACATCCTTAGGTTGGATTAGCCATAAATAGTACCGAGTGCTCGAGTGATTAGTGATCATGAATACACGAGGTTTTCCACTAAGATGTCATATTCCTCATATCATGCAGTATTGATCTATCTTATTTGTACTGAGTTTAACTGTCGAACTTGAAAGCATTCCTACATTTCTGTGTCGCTCGTCATTACTTTGAGCCCAAAAATTAGTCTTGTTACTTATTGAGTTGGTTGTACTCATACTACACTCTGCATCTCGTGTGCATATCCAGGTGCTTCCAGACACGACGACTGTTAGATCTCAGAGTGTTATCAGTTGGAGACTATCAAGGCAGCTGCCTGGCGTCCGCTGACCTTGACTCCCTTCCTTTCAGTTTTTGTACTGTTCTAAATTTTTAGACATCATTTTTAGCAGTCAGACATTGTTATCATTTAGATGCTCATATCTTAGTGACACTTGATTTTGTTTATATCCTGTATTTGTGGGATTTTCTCTTAAACTTAATTATTATGTTTTCAGTATTTAAAAGAAAAATGTGGGTTATTGATGTTGTCGGATTGCCTAATATTGAGACAGGTGCCATCAGGACAGGTGTGATTTTTGGGTCGTGACAATAGCAAACTGTCTGCTCAATCAAGCAGAGCATGTTGTATATAACGAGCCACTGGCCCCGCCAACAGGAGCCATGAATATAGTAAACTGTCAACTTAATCAATCGGAGAGTCATGCACAAAATCGAATCGTCGACTGAACCAGTCAAAGCCCTGTATATAGTAAACTGTTCTCTTCTCTAACGGGAGCGTTCTGCACCTCCACTCCACCACATCGGAGATTAAAAGTAGATAGTCGCAAACCTCATTACCAACACTCTGCCAATCAGCGACCACAATTTAGTTTCACAGTCAAGAGTATCTCTTAGGCATGCTCCTAATTTATTTATTTTACCTCGAATATTTTGACGTTTTGCTCATGCAGCTTACAAGCATGATTACATTTTTCAAGTCAGAAACTCCCATTGTGCGAAGACACTTTATATTTCAATGCAACTACTCCCATCGTGCGGATATACATTATACATTTCAATGCAACTACTCCCATCATGCAGAGATGCATTCTACATTACAAGTGAATTACTCCCATCGCATGGAGATACTCCCAATGTGAGGAGGCTTAATGCTATGACAACTGTGGAAACGGTACACATCCCGGCTCATAATCGAGTCAAATTCGAGTATCTTGTCGTCCCAATCCCAAATAACGGCTAGCCGACAGCCATACATCATCATTCTTGCATCATTTATATCACATCTTAACATGTCTGCATTACGATATATGAGTATGTGTGTATTCTTTTTGCAGGAACAAACATCGCAACATGAAACTTCCTCTAAGCAGCAAGCCAAGCTACAATGCTATGAGGGACAACAAACTCATAAACAGACCAAGGATTCGAACTCAAACTCAAACTCAAATACGATCAGTGGAACTCTAATTCTTCAAATCTTTCAAATCAAGCCACAGTTCAGAGCTATCATAGGTACCAAATCTTCGGTCTTGCAGTATCGTCATAATACGATACTGGGCAATTTCTGTGAGCGTAGCCTTCTCCAAATCATCACTCCAGAACTACATGAGGCCTGATCCTCATTAAGCCCGAGCTATGTAAGCAATTCAAAGCCAAATTTTGGCCTCAACTCCCTAAACTTTCCCCGGAATCTTCCTTAACTCCTATATCTACAACTCATAATCTTCCTCAAATCCATATGTCGTTCCCTGCAATGTATACCTGAGGTCGGGACAAAATTGGCCTTGGTTCGATTTCTTTACCCGAAAACTCTTTCATCGTCTTCGGTCAGAGAGGGGCAACTGTTGACGACCAATTTTGACCCTCCCTTTATAATTAATTTACTTGCACTTAATGATTTTCAGTAAGTATATTGAAAATATTTTCTAATTAATGAATACTTGTTTTATATAAGTTAAGTAATTAATGGTGTTAAATTAATAATTTAGTATTATAATTATAAATGTATGACTATTACTATTTTGAAACTATTAAAATAACTTTTACATTCGTTACGTAGGTCTGTAATTAATTTAATAAGTTATTCCTTAATTTTGGTAAAATAGCCTACTATTTCTAAACAAGTCCGAAATTAATATAAAATAGGATGTTTAATTAACTAATTATAGTAATTAGTTGTGTATTTGATGATTTTAATTTCTATTATATTTTATTGAAATTATTTAAGTTTATTTAAATTAATTATAAAAGGGTTAGAGACCAAAAGACTACAATTGCAAAAACCTAATTAAATACAATGTGGCTATCTATTAAATCATTTTTAGCCCAATACCCAAGCCCAAACAAATCTGATCCAGTCCAAAACAACCCCATCTTATCCACCTTGGCGACCCACCCCCACCTCCACGAACCAACCAGATCGTGCTACATCGCTCGTCCCATTTACTTACAAAATAAACACACACCATCCTGGCCGTTGATTCATATCATCAACGGACCGGGCTTAATCCCGTTTTTAGTTAGTTTTAAAAAGCCCTATTTTGTTTTATCTCCGTCGCCGTTGGATCCCAAGAATCCAACGGCCATCGAGTTTTCTCCATAAAATTATTTTTTAACTCCTAATTATCAAAATAATCGAAGTCAGTGATCAAAGGATCCAACAACTCCCGTTCCATCTCCCACTTTTATCTCTAGAGATGACCAACCCCTACTCCAAAACCCTAATTCATTTCTCCTTTGACCTAGTCATCACCCTTTCCCCTTTCCTCTCTTTTCTCTTCATTCCCATAATCATGATTGTCAAGAAAACCTTGCACAAATTCGTGCAAGGTCTCAAATCACCCAGAAAATCATACCTTCTGTCTCCAATATCCACGATCCTCGTTGAACTTTCCAATTTCCAGCTTTAAGATTCAAACGCCCTAATCCGAAAATCCTAGCATAAACATGAAACATCAAATCTCTGAATCCCTCTTGTGCTATGTTAAATCGAAGTATGCATGGAGCATATTCTCAGTCTCATGATGAAGATTATATACCCAGAGGTCAAACGCAGTGACCTATGAGTTCCTGAGCTTTGTCCGCTAATTTAGCCTTCAATAGTCAATATTCCCCCTCTTAGGTAAAATTTCTCTCTGATTTCCCTCCGTCTTCTTAGATTTTCACCCGATTATGCTCACATCACTACCCCTCCGTCACCTTCCACTACTAGTTTGAATCTTGTTGAACCTAGAGGTATTTTAATGCCACTATAAATAGGAGCTTTAATGCTCTCAGCTAAAAGGAGAAGATACATACAAATCACTTAACAAACAGAAAAATATCAATTTCTAATCTTGAGTAGCAAAAATCAAGCTAGGTTTTTTCAAACTAGTTTCTGATTCTTTCCGATTCTCAGCACTACACTTGTTGGAGTTTGAGTCTCTGATTCTTAATGGTTGAGAAGGATTCTCGTTTGGTTTGCTTCCCAAAAGAAGGTCAGTGAACCTCAACTATTTTTTTCTTTTAATCGTTTAATTAAAAGTATGTTTGTTCTGTTATCTCTTATTAAATGGTTATATCTCCAATATGTTATGATTGATTTTCTCTATATATTTTTTGTTAATCCATAACTGATCACTGAACTCTAAAATTATAAGCTCCTTAATGTTCTGAAGTTAGAGTCGCACACTAATTAGTTATTCTGGTAATCCTAATGAACATGTCTTTGGATGATTTATATCTATTGTTAAGCTTCTGAGAGTAAAAAAAAGTACTTTCAAGTGATCTCAATAGTTGTCTTAATCTTCTGATGTTCTGTTGTAGTTCTCATGTGTGCGGTATTAGTTTACCTTAGTGTTATTAGTATGATCCACTTGATACCTGGCCTAAATAGATATGAACACATGATGTTAAGTATAGAGATATCATTTAATCAAAGCATGGAAGTTTATAATGCTTGAATTATTTCCTTCTTTAATGTGCTCTTCTGTGATCATGTAACTCTAGAAAATCAGTGTAAGAACCTTCTATCATCTTCCATAATTGTTTGATCACATCTGTGAGCTTCGCTGTATGAGATAATGCCTTAAAGTAACTGAATTAAGCTCTAATGAACCTCTGCGCTATAGTTTTGTCTACTTCTATCTACTTATTTTAAGTCATGTCTAGAAACCTATTGAAATTGCACCTGCTATAGTAGAATACCATCTGATTGATAAAGTATTGCAGAACTTCATAATGACAGACTAATCTACTTAACTTATAACTGAAACATGCTTACCTTGTATAAACTTTCACTATTCTGGACCACTGTAATGACAATGTTAGTCTAATCCCATGTTGTTTGGTACTCAATCATATTTTAATGTTGTAGTTTGGATAAAATGTAACATGTAGCTATTTGAATGTCATCCATTGGAAGTTTTGTACTCATCCATGTCTCACATGGAAACTGCTGCTTGTACATCATGTTTGTAACTGTGTTTCCATATCATTAAAATCTACTAAGTTTACTGCAATTTACCCAGTGACTTAGGAGAGGTCCTTTGATGTTTATCTACCATGTCTAAGTGTAGGACTGTATATTTAACTCTTAACCAACCTAGATGGAATGAAAAATCTCTTAGAGGTCACTTGTTAATGTATTTGTCTACCCCTGTCTCTTAAGAACCTTGAAGAGGACTATTAACTCTCACACTTAGTGAGAAATGAAGTGCCTGTTTGTATGTAGATTTCCATTAAGTGCATACCTGATTAAGTACATGATTATAGCTAATGATCTTCCTAAGTATGAACATGCTAGTAACATTATTGAGGTTGATACACTTGATATCTCCTATGCTCATTTGAGCTGCATGACTTACTTATTCTAAGTTCTTATATTAATGTGTTGGTGTTTTCTCATTGCTTGCTAGCACCTACAACTGATCCTGTTAAATAATCTTAAAACCTGATAAAAGTACATGACAATGTATCATATGCTTATGTGCAAACCATGATATGTTTGGTGATATTTTGATGTTTTGAATAGTTATTTGCAAGAAATATACCCCTTCTTGTGTATGGTCACCACTGTGGTATTGGGGTTTACATTGAGTGCCTCATTATCACCTAAACCTGCAGGGAAGAGTAAGTGTGAGTAGTTAGGGATATTTGAGAGTAGAATTTAGTTCTTGGTTGAGATACTCTCCCTGACACAAGCATTGCCCGGGGTCCTTGAGACCCATGTGAACTTTGAAGTGCCAGAGATCCAAAGGGTATCTTGGCCATGAACGGAATTTTACCCTAAGACTTTAATCTATTGACATTTGCTAATCTTTTTAGGTTTAGTGTTCAATGAAAACAAAGGATTTCATTGTAAACTGCTTTACTATATGTGACTTCACATTAGTTTTGCATTCTTAATTACTGCTGATTCTTACAGTTTATCTTGGGCCTATATTAGTGTTACTTATGTTTAAATAGTATATTGGTCCACATATCTAATGAATTTCTATTTCTTTATGCACATGTTTCTAAATTGGGCTTGCCGAGTTCTCAAAGAACTCATGCCCAAATTCTTTGCCTAAACCTTGGAGTCATCGGAGCTGCTGCTGTTCGTTTTCACTGTCTACTGGGCCTAATTTCCTTCAGGCCCAAACCAAGAGTCCATCTCTTTTCCTCTATCACTTTAATATTTTGCTGCTATTTGTTATGTATCCAACATTGACGATATTTGATTGAATGCTTACTTTTATTTCTTTGAGTTATATCAACAACCTAGGCAAGTCTTTAAAACATAAGTAAAAATGAATGTAGTAGTGCAACCGAGTAGTAAGAAATTCTAATTGTTGATCGCTTCTATTTAGTTCTTAACTCTTACTAACAATCTTTTTCATATTTTTTTAAAATAAAGACAGGTTTGCAAAAGAGTAAACAACTTTCTCTTTTGAAAAACAAGAAGAGAACCGAAGCAAACTAGAAATGATTTCCAGAAAAAAAAAACTGGCTACTTCTGCGAATCAAACACTGCTACAACTAAGGATCTTTTAAATGATTTGAATTGGAGTATGAGATTTGAAAATCAAATTTCAAGGTACATCTAAACCCCGTTTTCTCAAATGAATTTTACTTTATACAAATAACCGCTTTATTTCAAAATCAAATGTTTTAAAACTTACCTCCCCCATTTATTAGTAAAGCAAGCGTTATAAATTCATTATTCTAAACATTCTTTCAATTGTATAGATATCTTTAAAGGCCTTTTCTCTTAAATATAGTTTACACCTTTTCAAATCATATACCCTACTTCTCTTTCAAAATTTATAGGTTTTAAAACATAACATTAGGTAAAGCCGCACACCTTTAAGCATTAATTAGGTATAATGTAGACATTTAATTCCTCGAACCTAGTCTAAGTCCTATGGAGCTACCTCAGATAGATTTTAGGGGGTATCTAATACCTTCCCTTTAGAAGAACAAGAACCCATACCCAAATCTCACTAGTTAGTAGACTAATAGGATAATAATTTAATAACTAAAACAGGTACCCTAGTATACCTTTAAATATTAGGTAGTGACTCTCTTTTATCATCAACAGGGAAACCACTAGTTGAATCTTGTTTTGACTCGCACAAAAAACGATACAACATTAGTACATATAAGACTTAAGGATAAGATAGTGTTGTACTACATCACACTAACCGATTTTAATGATGCAGTTGCACGGACTTTGGGTAAGATCACACTCCCCATCCTCGCTGGCGGGGTAACGTTGGAGACCATATTTCATATCTTGGATCAGTACACTGCATACAATGCTATCGTAGGTCGACCATGGATACACCCCAAGAGGACAGTCCCCTCTAGCTTGTACCAAGTGATCAAGTTCCCAAACCCTTGGGAATATTTAGCATACGAGGGGAACAATGCACATCCCCGGAATGCTATCAGATTGCCCTAGACGGTACGATAAGCCAATAATAGATAGAAAAGGAAAAAAAGCATAGAAATCGACAGGGTCGAGGTCCCCACAGGTTGAAGCAAAAGACACCATTATGGACCGAAAAATGGTCGAAGCCGCAGGATCGACCATAGAGGACCTCGATCCAGTACAGCTAGATCACAGCGACCCAGTAAAAAAGCCTATGTTGGCTGCAAACTCTAAGATCCAAGTACATTTAGTCAAATTTTAATAGCTAACACAAATTTATTTGCCTTTAGCTATGCAGATATGCCTGGCATCCCCAAGGATATAGCCACACACAAGTAAGGCAGGTCCGACGAAAGTTCAATCCCACCATCAACGAGGCCGTCCACGAGGAGGTAGAGAAACTAGTGGCTAATGGCTCTATTAGGGAGTCGAAGTACCCCAAGTCGATTGCCAACGTGGTAATGGTCAAAAAGAAGAATAGGAAGTGGATGATGTGCGTGGACTTCACCGATCTAAACAAAGCCTGCCCAAAGGATTCATTCCCATTGCCACACATCGACCAGCTCATCGATGCGACAACATGACACAAGCTACTAAGTTTTCTGGACGCTTACTCAGGCTACAATAAAATAATCATAGAAGAAGATGACCAAGCGAAAACCACATTCATCACTCACCGGGGAACGTATTGCTCTAGAGTCATGTCATTAGGGTTGAAGAACGCAGGAGCTACCTATCGAATGCTGGTCATAAAGATGTTCAAAAGCCAACTTGGCAAAACTATGGAAGTATACATCAATGACATGTTGGTTAAATCCGTGAGGGCCGAGAATCACATCGACCATCTAAAAGAAGCATTCAAATTCATGAGGAAGTATGGGATGAAACTGAACCCAGATAAATGCACATTTGGTGTAACTTCAAGTAAGTTTTTAGGCTTCCTAGTATAATAACACAGAATCGAAGTCAACCCAGACCAAATTAAAGCTATCGATGGGATATCGGAACATCTAACCACTAAGAAACAATTACAGAGACCGACGGGTCGAATCGACGCCTTGTCCAGATTCATCTCGAGATCGTCCGATAGGTACCATAGGTTCTTCAACGTACTAAAAAAGGATAACAGTCTTGAATGGATGCCTGAATGCATACAAGCATTGAAGTCGTACGTCTTCTCGTCTACCTCATTGTTTCAAAAGTAGCGGTAAGTGCAGTCCTGGTTCGAGAAGACAAAGGTACGCAATCTCCAATAAACTATATCAGTAAAATATTTATCGACACCGAGACAAGGTCTCCTCACCTCGAGAAATTAGCTTGCCCTTGTCGTAGCTTCACAAAAGCTTAGGCCGTACTTCCAGTGCCCCCCAATCTCGATCATCAACATGTTTCCTTTAAAGAGTATATTGCACAAACTCGAGCTGTTGGGGAGGCTCTCTAAGTGGGCGATCAAATTAAGTGAGCACGACATCACTTATCAGCCTCGCACAATATTAAATTCATAAGTGCCCGCCGATTTTGTAGCAGACTTTAATGCCAAAGTGATACCCAAGGATGAGGGAGAATTTACTCAAGCTTCTCATTTAACACAGGACCTCTGAGTCTTACACACTGATGGCGCGTCCAACGCATGTGGGTCTGGACTGGGTCTTGTGCTCGAAGTCCCCACCGTCAGAGTCGTTCACCAATCTATAAGGTGCACATATATGACTAACAATGAGGCCGAGTATGAGGCCGTGATTGCAGGATTATGACTAGTACTCGAATATGGGGCAAGATATCTAAAACTACGCTGCGATTTTTAGCTCGTCGTCAACCAAGTTACCGAGACTTTTCAGATCAAAGAACAAAGGTTGCAGAGATACCATACCGATGAATGCAAACTTCTACCCAAATTTGACGAGTGTCAGCTCGACCATATTCCACGAATCCAGAACGTCGAGGTGGACGGTCTCGCCAAATTAGCCGTCGCAACAAAAAGCATAACCCCTGGAGATAGGAGCGTGGTGCATCTCCTCAGCTCGACACTAGACCATATTGAGGTAAAATCTGTAAGCCTAACCTGGGACTATCGCAATTGTATTATAAACTATTTGCAGGATGACACCCTCCCAAATGACAAAAAAGAAGCAGGAAGTTGAGAATGCAAGCAGCGAGGTACAACCTCCTTTACGACGACTTGTATAAGAGAATGTATGGAGCCCCTTAGCAAAATATTTGGGCCCGAATCAAACCCAACACGTTCTCGAGGAAGTTGATGAAGGCCACTGCGTAGTCATTCCGGTGACCGAGCACTGGTTAAATGCCTCATATGGGCATGATACTATTGGCCCACCATGAAGAAAGAAGCCCTAAAATTCGTAAAGAAATGCGAGCAGTGCCAAAAGTACGCTGCAATAATCCACCAAGAAGGCGAATATCTCCATGGACATTCATTAAGTGGGGAATAAACATCGTGTGACCGCTTCTACCAGGATGAGGAAATGTTAAATTCCTTTTAGTTTTGACTGACTACTTCTCTAAATGGGTGGAAGTAGGCGCATTCGCCCAAGTTCACGAGGAAAAGGTAATAGCCTTCATATGGAAAAACATCATCTGCCTATTCAGCCTATCTGAAGAAATAAGCTACGACAATGGACCCCAGTTCACGATAAAGAAAATGTAACAGCCCAGCCTGCTAGTGATATTATCCGTTTTGGGCCTAGACCCGTACAGATTTAAAATGCATTACTAGAGTCTAAGGCCTGTCTACTTATATACCCAATATCTCTTCCATGTTTTGTTGATGTGGGATTCGCCTAGGGCGTCACAAAAAACCACTGAGTTTTTCGAAAAATGGCACATTAAAAGGATACTCTCAACCCTTTACCACCCAGCCGGCAACGGGCAAGCAGAGTCCTCCAACAAGTCAATCTTAAACATCATGAAGAAGAGACTTGAAGAGGCCAAGGGATTGTGGCCCGAAATACTTCTAAAAGTATTCTGGGTGCACATGACAACCCCAAAAATGAGCACAAGATTTCTCCCTATTCTATAGGACTGAAGCGGTCATACTAGTTGAAGTCATAGAGCCCATCTTGAGGTATACCAATGAAAGTGGCAACGACAATGACGAAAAAAGAAGACAAGACCTTGACAAGATCGAAGAGCAATGAGATATGGCATATATAAGAATGGTCACATAGAAACAACAAGCAAAACGCTACAACAACAAAAAAGCCAAGGTACAGTTACTTAAGATCGGGGACTACGTGCTCAAAGCCAAGACCCAAGCAAGAAGAGATCCCCGAGAAGGCAAATTAGGAGCTAATTGGGATGGACCGTACAAAATCATGGGCAAGGCACACAAGGGTTCATTCCAAATAGAGATATTGGAAGGAAAGCTCTTATCAAACAATTGGAACATCAGCCACCTCAAATACTTCAACTTCTGAGAAACAAGGAGTGCCCCTTAAGTCATACTCTTTTTCCCTCACTTGAGTTTTGTCCCAATAGGGTTTTCTCAAAGAGGTTTCAAATAAGGCGGTGAATGGGACATTCCGAGTTGGAGTATGCGAGAATAGACACTTTCTTTGCTCGAATCCTCAAAAATCTCCAAGTAGATCAATGAAGGGACTAGGTATAATAGGACTGGGACTAGATTGCTAGTCAGCACCCAAAACTTGTAATTTTCTCCAAAAATGCCTCAGGGCGAAATGAGGTAACCGATGCAGTGATGTTGAAATAAATAAAATACCCGTTCATTGAAACTACTCTCTTGAAAAGGTACGTTCGACCAGCTCGAACAAAGCCTATCAACCCTCGGCCTCAATTTAACTTAAAGGTACGTTCGACCAACTCGAAAAATACCTATCGACCCTCGGCCTCGACTTAACTCAAAGGTACATTCGACCAGCTTGAACAACACCTATCGGCCCTCGACCTCGACTTAAGTCAAAGGTACGTTCGATCAGCTCGAACAATACCTATCAGCCCTCAGCCTCGGCTTAACTCAAAGGTATGTTCGACCAGCTCAAACAACACCTATCAACCCTTGGCCATGACTCAACGAAAAAGTATGTTCGACCACTTTGAACAACACCTATTGGCCCTTCGCCATGACTCAACGAAAAGGTATGTTCGACCAGCTCGAACAACACTTATCTGCCCTTGGCCATGACTCAACGAAAAGGTATGTTCAACCAGCTCAAACAACACCTATTGGCCCTTGGCCACGACTCAACTATGTTCGACCAACTCGAACAACACCTTTCGGCCTTGGGCCATATCTTAACTAAGAGGAATGTTCTACTAGCTCGAACAAAACTCCTCAGCCCATGGCCACTCAACCCCACGACCATCGTAACCCAAAAAACGACAATGAAGGAAGGAAATACAGAAGCAAAACACACAAGTATGAAAACAAAAATGAATAATGATAAAAAGGTATATACGAATCAAAAACCAACTTTTATATTCATGCAAGAGTCTTTACAAAGGCCCACGAAGATGCCGACAAAAGAAGGTTAACAAAAAGTTAAACAAAAATAAAAGCAACATATCTTGCATCCATCACCACCCTAGTCTCTGCCACCCTCTCCATCTTTGCCATGATAATAAACGTAGTTACACCAGGCGCTATCTTCAAGCTGGTCGAAGCCTCCTTCATCTTTATCATCGGCATCAGACTGAGGCGTGTCAGAATCATAACCACAGGCCAACCGAGCTTCACGAGCCTTAGATCGGGCCTCGTCCAAAGCTATTTCAAAGATGAAGCCTATCTGACCCAATTCACATATCACCTCTATTTGGGCTTCGGCAAGGATCGACTCCTCGTATTACTCTCAAAGGAGGGCTAATAACTCAGAGGTAGAAGAAGTAGATGTTCGCTCAAGAAGTTTGGCATTATCGCCCTCCACATCGGAAACCCACTCAAGAAGCTCGACATTCTCTTTCTTCAACTTGCCGATCCTCTCCTCAAGTCTGGCTTTCTTAGCTTTGGCCATCGACCGAACATTATCTCGGTCGGCACGAATACCTCTATTCGCCAACTCCAAAAGAGCAGCCCTTCTCCGAGTCTCCACCGAGGATACTTCACCTTCTCAAGCCACTGCTGCTTACCAATTATCTCCCCCCAAGCCTATCCATTTCAAACTGGTTTTCATTCAACTAACCTTGCATTTGCTCAACTCGGCTCTGGAGATTATGACGTTGGGCATCTAAGCCCCTGTTCAACTCAAGTTCTTCCTATTTTCTCTTCAATACACCCTTAAGAGAGTTGAACCGCTCCGTAGACGTAAGTAATTCGTCATCCTTCTTTCTCAACTCCTCCCTCAGGGCAGGCGCATTGCCTCTATCGCGGAGCCGCCTCTCGGCCTCCCTGTACTTCCCGTATAACTCCTCGTACTTCGTCCACAATTTATGATAGATCTCTTTTTGCTTTTTCTCTCTTCGAACGCTCTCGGTCTCCAGGATAACAGTCTGCAAACAAACGAAAAGAAAAGTAAGTAAAAGTAAGACTTGGAAGCAAACTAAAGCAAAGAATAGAAAATGAGAAAAGAAGAAACAGATTTACCCTGAATGCAAGGCCAGCAATGCTCCTGGACTAGGTGCTATCACTCAAATCCTCAAGAGTCTCATGCTTGGCTTCAGAGTAGATGGGACATAAGGCATGAACCACATCCTAGGTATCTTTAAGCAAATAATGATTCACTGGAATCGTGATAGTCCTCGACCCTCTTCTATTCTAAATTTAACCTAAGTAGTCCCACAATCGATCATATCTAATCCTCAGGGTCGAGGTTAGAGTCAGACTCATCGCCATCAGTTTCAACCCACTCATCAACCTGCTCTATGGGCATCTTATCTCTCCCTGTCACGACCCCAATTTCCCTCCATAGGATGTCGTGATGGCACCTAGTCTCTATGATAAGGTAAGCCGATTACTTACAATGATTGAGAACATTTTTAACAATGATAATTAAAAATAAAGTTTAATATGAATACCGAAAGAGAAATAAGCCTACGCGACAATAATCATAACAACCTCCCAAGACTGGTAATACATAGTCATGAACCCTAGTAAAATACATGGAATGATCTCAAAGATCAAAATATAATACTGTTCACATGACAAGATGACAGTACAATGAAGGGAAAGAACTCCAAGGGACTGTGATGACTAAACAACTCTACCTTGAATTCTTGCGATCAACAAGCTAACTCTCCCCAAGTCTGATATATCCAATACTTGGCTCTGCAAAAAAGTGTGCAAAAGTGTAGTATGAGTACACCACGGTCGATACCCAATAAGTATCAAGACTAACCTCAGCGGAGTAATGAGGAGGTACAAGCCAAGACACTCACTAAACAAACTAACATGTGCAGTATAAAAGTATAAAACTAATAATGAAAGCAGGAATCAATCAATGGCAACAAGAATCAACATGTGACATAAAGAGTAAAGCAATAAGAACACTGTGAAAATATCAGTGAAACCAAATGAGGGACACAAATGACAACCAGTTAATCAAGTCGTTCTAACACAAGTTTCACACCTAAATCACTCATTGATACCTCATCTCATAGTCACAAGTCACGAGTCTCAACCCACCATCCTATGCTCACGGCAACTTGTGCCCACATCTGAAATCACAACTGCACGAACAACTCACGTGCCAATATCTCAATCCGCTCGACATGATCACATGCTCATATTCACAATCTGCCCATCATGGTCACAAGCTCACAATCAACATGAAAACATATAATATGAGAACACATGGGAACGATCAATCAATGTCAAGTTTCATACTCCTGAGCTAGTATAAGTGGCATGCTACGATGTATGCTTGTGCGAGTGTACTACTGCATCCCAAGTCAACAAGTAATATCAAATACATTGAGTAGCTCATCGAAGAAACAAAACAAGTCACGTAAGGTGTATGACATATACAAGGAAAAGCACACCATCACACGAAAATCACCTACACAATGTCCCCAAGCCATCACACATCATCCCTGACATTGCCACCCTTATCTCTCTGATAGCCACCCGTATCACTCCGCCCTGACAATATTATTAGCCACCCGTATCACTCCGTATAATAGCCACCCTTATCGCTCCGCCCGGACAATAACACAATAGCCACCCATATCACTCCGCACATTCAAAAATAGTGAGATGTCACCCTTATGCCCCGCATAACAACAACGATGAAATGCCACCCTTATACTTCACATAACGACCACCAACCACACAACAATTCACATGTGCTAACATCACAACAACATGACATATCAACTCATATCACAAGTGCCCATAGGCCACAACTTTTCCAAAGACCCAACAATATCAATATTTCCATAACAAATAGCCCACGACTCAACACAATATGTATATAATCTCAATAACAACAAAATAAGCTGGAAAGTAACTCAACAAGGAACAACACACCCTTTAAACACAACTTAAACTAAAATAGATTAATGACTTTCAATAACCTCAATTCCAATTAATTGTTTAAGGATAAACTCAATAGTGAATGTATCACCATGAAATGCCCCACTTCGGATTATAGTGTATGAATTAGGCTAACAATGAAAGAGATGGCATGAAATAGTACTATGTCTAAATGCATGGGAATAACCCGACAACAAAAGGATATCATGTAACAACAATTTCAACTAAGAGTAACTCCACAATAAAAGAAATTACACAATGATAAAAGTGCTAAAAACTTCAAATAAAGCATATAAGAGTGAACTCGACAAGTAAAGAATGTGACATGTAACGACAACTTCAAATAAAACATGTGATAATAGACATGACTAATAAAATATATAACATGTGCTAACAATTCAAAATAAATACATGGCAAAAGCCTAAGAGCCTAAACCGGTCAATTTACACATATAAGCCCGAGTACGTACTCATCACCTCGCGTACACTGCCTTCACATAACACAAATAACACAAACGACTTAAATCTTAAGGGGTAGTTCCCCCCCCCCCACAAAGTTAGGCAAGATACTTACCTCAAAGAAGTCAAATCAATACTCTAAAATGACCCTCTTAAGTGAAACAATCTCCAGATGGCTCAAATCTAACCAAAATAACTTAATATCATAAATAAAACCCATAGGAAACAATTGTGGATAATAAAGCTTCGATCTTTAATGAAAACTAAAAAGTCACACCAGGATCGCACCTCGAAACCCGACAAAATTTACAAAATCCGAACTTCCATTCCGATACGAGTCCAACCATACCTAAATTATCCAATTCCGACATCAAATCGTCCTTCAAATCATCATTTTATATTTTGAATATTTTCACAAAAATTCCCATTTTCTCCAAATCAAATCACTAATTTAATGATAAACAATTATGGAATCATGAAATATAATCAAATCCAGATAAAGAACACTTACCCCAATCCAAATCGTGAAGAACCCTCTAAATTTGCCCAAAAACCGAGGTCTCTAACTCAAAAAGTGAAAAATATCAAACCCTCGATATATAATTTCTTTTGCCTAGGACTTCTGCATTTGTAGACCGCAGAAACGCGCCTGCGAGCACAACTACCGCATTTGCAGCCTTCACTTATGTAACATCCCGGAAAATTCCGAAGTACTTAAGTGCTAGTAAGAAAGTTAATGTGTGCTAATTATATTATTTTGTGTGCTAATGGGGACTATTAATATAATGGATATGATAATAAGTGTACGATGCATATTATAAATGATGTTGGGTCTATGGAGAGTCCTAAGTCCAAGTCAAGTTGGAAATTACATGATAGGCTAAAAGTTTCAAATGAGTACGCACAATACCAAACTTTGGACGAGTATATATATATATATATATAAGGAGTTATGATCAAATTACCAAAGTTAGATCACCCAGTTAATTTGGCGGACAGCGAAGCGAAGTCGCTTCGCTAGACTAGACACGGATCCTGTCTTACCTTGCATGAAGTGGACAGTGAAGTGAGGCACACTTCGCTAGAGTAGACGCGCTCCAGCTCTTTTAAAGCCAATTCGGGGTTCATTTCTAGCATTTCATTTGGAGGAATTTTGGAGCTCTTTTCCACTCTCTCAAGACTTCCAACTCCTCCCATATTCAAGGTAAGCAATCCCCATAATCTTGGTGTGAAATTCCATCATTTATATACTAGTATTGATGAGATATACACATAAAATACTTAGATCCTTAAGAAATTTCTTCAAGAACTCAAATGAGGGTTTTGCAAGATTTCTTCCAAAAGATAATCCTATACCCTCAGATTTATATGTATGGATATATTATGGGAATATGAGTATGAATTAAGTATTGGAACTTACAGTATGGTGATTGGAAGCCATAAGTTCCCAATTTAAATACATAACCATTGTAGAGATTGAAAGGTGATTATTTGATAGAATTTTGTTGGTTGGGTGTGGATGGATGGTCATGTATGTGATGTTGGAAGTTATGAATTGTTTAAGAATGATGGTGGATAAATTGTTGGTAAATGGTAGTAGTTGGATGAACTAATTCTATGGTTAAGAGGTGTAAAGATTCATGCCTACTAGGTGTTTGATAAAATGCCTAAATGACCTAAATTATGAAATTTGTTAGTAATATTGGTCCCATTGGATGTTGTTATTGTAGATTGAAGTTGCTTAGTGTAGTGGATCGTCGTAGTATTATTACGGGATGAATTTGAGGTATGTTAGCTAAACTCTTCTCTTAGTATTGAATCCAACGGTATTCATGTAATTTATGTAAGTCCGGGTTGTTCATTATAAAATTGGCTATTTCGAATAAGCTTGTGTTGAAAGATATATGTTCAACATGTATCCCAATTGCTTTTATCATGTTATGTTATCATTTGAGAATGTGTTCTATGTATGGGCTGTGCATTAAAAATGTTTCGACTTCAAGTCAAGTTCAAACGAAGGCTATTATGCCAAATTGTATGAGGAAAACTCGATGGGCTTAAGAATCTTAATTGCTCATAGGTGTACCTAAAGTATTGATTTGAAATGCATTGCTGTTGATAATCTATAAAGATACTTGAAAGTGAAATGAGTGGGTTGAAGAGGTAAAGTATGGCCACCGTGCCGATAATGAAAGTTATACTTGTGGCTAATAGTGCCGATGAAATAAAATGATGTGAGAAAGGTTAAGAAATGAGTCTTGATTCAACTATTCCAAATTGACTGCGAAAATAGATTTGTCTAAAAGCTTATGTACTAAAGTCATGCTCATATGTGGATGTTTTAAAATAATGCTATGGTTTGTGAGTATTTTCAATGTGTTTTGCGTTCTTACATATTTGTGAGTGGAAATTGTGTATTGCCCTTTTTGGTGGAAATGTATTTCAAGAATAAATGGTGTTACTCATTTATGATCTTACCTTGTGCTTTGATTGCCAATCATTTTACTCCATTTCTTGGAAAGAAACCTATTGTGTTTAAAGTCTTCATTACTAATGAACCTAAAGTTGTGATTTCTGGAATATTCTATATGTTGATATTTATGATGATGATCCATGAAAGAAAAGATATAAAAGTGTGGGATATGAAATACGATAATTGTGACATGAAAGAACAATCATATGTATGGCCAAGAGAGCCAATGAAATAATAATTTTGTAACTGGTTGAAAGTACGAATGAAGTGATATATGATGTGAAAGGTTATGAGATGAACGTATTTGTACTTTTGTTTCCAATGTGTTATAAGCTCCTACGTTCTTATGAGTAAAGATTATGGTGTTCCTAAATGTTTTAAATGCTCTTAATATTCAATGATCACCCATGGCAAGTACAAGTAAGTGATAGTATGAACATGAAATGTAGCCGTTGCCTAAATGAGAATGATGAGGTGTTGTATGTCCCAATGGTTTCAACTATAGTTGTATGCTTATGAAATAATGTACGTAAATGACTTCGATTGTTAAGTCCCCAAGAGTCATGAACCTAGCTAATAACCTCAAGATGTCAAGTGAGTGAATAACGAGATGAAAGGGAGATGTCCTATGCTAAGTGATGATGAACCTTAAGAAATGAAATTGGGCTCATGTGCCATTGAAATCGACTTATTGATTTACCATGCATGTGCTAATGTAATGAGTCGTGTTTCTCCATGATGAGCATAAACATGAAGTATTCCAATGATATGGGAAATTACGACCTTAAATGTAATGACAAACTATGTCGCTTTGAGTTTATATATGGTATTGTGATTGGGATTACACCTCCACCCGCATATATTGGGGTGAGGCGGCAGGACCACTTCGTGTAGGGATTGTGGTATTGTGATAAACCTCCACCCACATATATTGGGGTGAGGCGACAGGGCCGCATATATTGGGGTAAGGCGGCATGACCGTTTTATGTAGGGATTGTGGTATTGTGATACACCTCCACCCGCATATATTGGGGTGAGGTGGCAGGGCCGCTTTTCGTAGAGATTGTGGTATTGTAATACACCTCCACCCGCATATATTGGGGTGAGGCGGCATGACCGTTTTGTATAGGGATTATGGTATTGTGATACACCTCCACCCGCATATATTGGGGTGAGGCGGCAGGCCCGCTTTGTGTAGAGATTGTGGTATTGTGATACACCTCCACCTGCATATATTGGGGTGAGGCGGCATGGCCGCTTTGTGTAGAGATTGTGGTATCATGATACACCTCCACCCACATATGTTGGGGTGAGGCGGAAGGGCCGCTTTGTGTGAAGGTGGTTATAGAGGATCTCTAACTTAATATCTATAAATGATTAATGGAAGCTCTTAGTAAATTGGCTCGACGTTGTTGGCTATCTAAGCCCTTTTATTGTTACCATGATTCATCATATTCATGTTGCATTTCCAAGCCCTTGAATAGGTGTATTGTATAGGTGATATTGTGAATGGTCTATGAGACGCATAGGAGTATAATATGATATATGAATACTAAGGACGGTCTATGAAATGTATATGTGAAAAATAAGAGAGAAAGGTGCCACTTTCATTGGCCTTGTTTGTACATGTTGTTACAATTACACTATATTATGTATTCCACGTATAGTCATATGGCTTAGTTGATCCTAAAAGAAGTTTAGAATGATGCAAGTATAATGAGACTTGAAATGTTATTCTATGGGATGTTTCATAGTTTCTTGATGTACTTTATTTGCCTCTTATTTGAGTTACCGTATTTTCATATGTTGTTTTGACTGCCTTACATACGAGTACTATTCCACATGTACTCACGCCCCTTTTGCCGGGGGCGCTGCATCTTTTAATGGATGCAGGTATACTTCTACAAGATGATATGGATCTTTGATAGGGATCTTCTTCACTACTCAGCTTATGGTGAGTCTGCTACAGTTCTAATGAGTGTTTGGGTCTAGTTCATTTTATGTATTTAGGTATCTATTGTCATAGAAACTCCATGTACACTATGGGTCATGTAATTAAAGATTTTAGTTTTGTCATGTATTTATATTTACAGTATTTACAGCTATTTATAAAGCTGTGAAACTATCATGAGAAAGAAAATATGGGCCATTGAGCCAAATGTATTCAATATGAAAGTCAAGATCTAATTATGTTATGGTAAATCATGCATGAGTAATGATGAGAGGTTGATGTATCGTACGCTTTGTCGACCGGGATTACTTGGTTGAGTGCCGGTCACGCTCTCTGAGTTTGGGGCGTGACAACTTAACAGCCGTGGAACCGCACCTGCAATACATCTATTGCTTCTGCGATCATGCTGAAGCGTGCGAAATGTCCGTAGAAGCGTAAACCAATTGGAGCCTCAATTTGGCAATTGTGATCCATCTCCGTAGATTTGTGCCCGCACCTACGGTCCATCATCCGTAGAAGCGGAACACCTAAACACGCACCAACTTGCAGAAGCGACAAAAATCACGTAGAAGCGTGTCTGCATCTGTGCTACAAAATGCGCATATGCGAAACACCAAAACCAGAATTGACCAAAAACATAAAAATGATCCGAAACTCGTCTGAAACACACCCGGCCCCCCCAGAACCCCGTCCAAACCTACCAACAAGTTCCATAACATAACGCGGACATGCTAGAGGCCTCAAATCATATCAAACAATACCAAAACTATGAATCACACCTCAAATCATACTTAATGAACTTTCAACTTCTACAACTCGCGCCGAATCATATCAAATCAACCCGGAATAACCTCAAATTTTACATGCATGTCCCAAATGACATAACAGAGCTATTCTAACTCACGGAATCGCAATTCGAGCACGATATCCATAAAGTCAACTTCCGGCCAAACCTCTCAAACCTTCCAAACCTTCAACTTTCTAATTTTTGCCAAAATGCATCAAATCAACCTACGAACGTCCAAATCCAAATACGGGCATACGCCTAAGTCCAGAATCACCATACATAGCTATTAGAATCATCATAACACCATTCCAGAGTCGTCTACACAAAAATCAAACTCCAGTAAACTCTTTTCACTTAAGCTTTTCTAAAACAAGAATTGTTTTTCCAAACTAATCCCGAATCATCCGAAAATCGAACTCAATCACACATACAAGTTATGATATGAAGCTGCTCGAGACCTTAAAAGACCGAACATGACGCAAATTCTCAAAATAACCGGTCGGGTCGTTACATTCTTCCCCTCTTAAACAAACGTTCATCCTTGAATGTGCCAAGAACTATTCCGGAGTCATCAAGTCACTGAATGTACTCATCATATGCATACCCGCAAGTGATTCCACATCACCCCAATCCACATAAGCTCAACAACACCATATCAACTGAAGCTTTCTCCCTCTACCCATACCGATAAGCCTTAGAACCATATTGTTCACCATCTGATCATTTCCCAAAGACCCAATTCCCACATAAACACACTGTACCATCCTCAACCAGCTGCAACGGCTCATACATAAACCCACAAGGTATAACCACACAACATAACACATCACACAGATACCCATAACAATAACTCTGGCCACCAAAGCTGCCCATAATCAAATCCAGCACCGACAATTAACGTCGTATCAGCTAGAACCCTGTTCCAAACCTTCACAACACTCATAACAATGCAAGAAACATGAATTCCCATGACCATTCACTCAAATCATTAAGTCACATCCAATGCCACCTGGGCACACATATCGCAAGCTAAAACCCAATAAGCACAACGCGAATATGATTGAATATGCAAAGAGAAACACATGAGAGGGCAATCAAACAAGCCCGACAGGCACAACTCCATATCAGTATCATACTACGAATCAATTATACAAGGGAGAATCAAAACATATGAACTAATCACAAGGATCTCATCCTAATAGAACTCCATCGCAGCGCGTAGCCCGGTTCAAACATATCAAACCATATGAAAATACCAGGATCCCATTCTCAACTCTAAATTATATGTAGAATACATACCATAAAACTTGAAACCTTCCACTAACTCAATTCTGCGGAACAAAATCACAACACGTAACAGACTTCCCATACCGGTAGGGCATCTAAATCACAAATCATAACCAAACCATTCAGAAAGCACATCAAAACTTACTGTAATGAGTAACAGAAAGTCCATTCTAGTCTATAGCTCTCAATAGTGCACAAAACAAAACAATAGACACATGCTACCACTATAGAATCTCCCAACAGGGGTACACACATAAGCAGAGTACAAGAATCATGAAACTTACCCATATATGAAGCAAAATACGAGGACTCACCCCGATAAGAAGAACCGAATAAAAATAAGAATGACTCTTCTCTATAACAAATCAAAACCATGCATGTAACGACACCATCTGGTGCGGCAGCCTCAGCCCTACCATAGAAAGCATATCAACGGGATGAGCCTCCCCCTCTAGGGCGCCCTCTACCCGCCTGTCCTCCACCCCTAGCTGGCTGTGCAGGTAGAGTAGCAACTGGAATGGAGCTTGTAGCCTAAGTGCTCTGATGAAATCCACCCTTACCGAGTCTGGAACAATCTCTCATGACGTGCCCATTATCACCACACTCATAACAATTCCTCTGTGGGCGTGGCTGCTCGTATTGAGTCTATGGCGAATAATTGGAATAATAGTTGTAGGAACCCCATGTCGGTGGTGCAATAAAAGATAACGGCCCCACATGAGTACCTTGACTAACTGTATCACCACGAGTAGTCTGAAGTGCGGACTGGACTGGCCGTCTGCCGAGCCTCCGCCATGATGAGTCATAGGTGAAGAGTATAATCCACTGAACCCTCCAGAATCTCGAGACATCTTGGTCTCCTTATCCTCCCTCTCCTTACCCCGAATACGCTTTAACCTCCTAGCAATCTCCACAACCTACTAAAATAGAGTATCAATGTCCAACTCCCGAGTCTAAGACCATAAATGAGCCCCTCAATAAATTTGCGGACTCTCTCTCTGACTGTAGGAACCAAAGTAGATGCAAGAGCGGATAACTCACTGAACCTTATGGCGTACTTTGACACCGTCATGGTGCCCTGAATTTACTGCTCGAACTCTGTGCGCCATGCATTTCGGAGGGTCTGGGGAACAAACTCCCTCAAAAACATCTCTGAAAACTAAGCCCAAGTGGGTGGTGCTGCATCGGTTGGTCAACCCTCCTTATAAACCTTCCACCACTGATACGCTGCTCCCGACATTTGAAATATAGTAAAAGCAACTCTTCTCACCTTCACAATACCCATGGTGCGGAGAATACGATGACACTTCTCTAGAAATCCTTGTGAATCCTCGGTAGATGTGCCACTAAAAGTAAGTGGACTATACCTCTTGTACCTCTCATGACTCTTCTGCTCCTTCTCTAATGCCCATGGCCTGACCTCAGGCTGAACCTTAAAAACAGGCTACACCGGCACCATAGTTGGAACCTAACCAATGTGAGCCAGCTGCTCTGGAGTAAAGGCGATGGGAATCCGTGAAGTAGTTGTTGCACAGAGATCAATCCCGCCTGAGCTAATGTACTAAACATGCTCAAGAACTATGCTAAAGTCTCCTGAAGTCCGGGGGTAACAACAGGAGCCTCCGGTGCCTGTCCCCCAACTGGAGTTACTGGCGGCTCCTCAACTGCTACTCGAGTTGCAACACATGCCCCTCCTCGGCCTCTACCTCGGCCCCGGCGTCTCACGGCTCTATTAGGGGGTGCGGGTGTCGGTAGAGCGTGTCCTCACCATCTGTGAGAGAATAGAGATACAAAGGCTCAAACTTCAAAATCAACAAATCCGCATGACATGAATGAAAGAAGTAAAATTTCCTAATAGTTCTATAGCCTCTCGAAGATAAGTATAGATGTCTCCGTACCAATCTGCAAGACTCTACTAAACTTTCTCGTGACTCGTAATACCTATGAACCTAGGTCTATGATACAAACTTTTCACGACCTCAATTTCCCTCCATTGAATGTCGTGATGGAACCTAGTCCCTACGACTAGGTAAGACGATTACTTACAAGGATTGAGCCAGTTTTTAACAACGATAATTTAAAACAAAGTTTAATATGAATACCAAAAGAAAAATGAAATAAGCCTATGCGGCAATAATCATAACAACCTCCCAAGATTGGTAATACAGAGTCACGAACTCTAGCAAAATATATGGAATGATCTCAAAGATCGAAATACAATACTATTCAAATGACAAGCTGACAGTATAATGAAGGGAAAGAACTTCAAAGGACTGCGACGGCCAAGCAACTCTACCTTGAATCCTTGCGATCAACAAAATATGCAGAAGTGTAGTATGACTACACCATGGTCGGTACCAAATAAGTATCAAGACTAACCTCGGTGGAGTAGTGACGAGGTACAAGTCAAGACACTAACTAGAAAATATAACATGTGCAATATATAAGCATAAAGCTAATAATGAAAGTAAGAATCAATCAATGGCAACAAGAATCAATATGTGACATAAATAGTAAAGCAATAAGAACACCGTGAAAATACCATTGAAACCAAATGAGGGACACAAATGACAACCAATTAATCAAGTCATTCCAATACAAGTTTCACAACAAAATCACTCCTTGATACCTCATCTCATAGTCACAAGTCACCGGTCTCAACCCACCATCCTATGCTCACGGCACCTTGTGCCCACATCTCAAATCACAAATACACGGACAACTCACGTGCCAATATCTCAATCCTCACAGCATGATCACATGCTCACATTCACAATCCGCTCGGCGTGGTCACATGCTCACAATCAATATGAAAACTGATAATATAAGAACACATGGGCACCCTCAATCAATGTCAAGTTTCATACTCCTAAGTTAGTATAATGGCATGCTACGGTGTATTCTTATGAGAGTATACTACTGTAGCCCAAGTGAACAAGTAATATCAGTGACATTGAGTAGCTCATCAAAGCAACAAAACAAGTCACATAAGGTGTATGACATACACAAGGAAAAGTACACCATCACACAAAATTCACCAACACAATGTCCCCAAGCCATCACACAACATCCTTGACATTGCCACCCTTATCTCTCCGATAGCCACTCGTATCACTCTGCCCTGACAATATCATTAGCCACGTGTATCACTCTGTAGCCACCCGTACCACTCCGTATAATAGACACCCTTATCGCTCCGCCCGGATAATAACACAATAGCCACCCGTATCACTCTATACATTCAGCAACAGTGGGATGCCACCCTTATGCCCTGTATAACAACGACGGTGAAATGCCACCCTTATACTCTGCATAACGACCACCAACCACACAACAATTCACATGTGCTAACATCATAACAACACGACATATCAACTCGTATCACAAGTTCCCATAGGTCACAACCTTTCCAAAGACCTAACAATATCAATATTTCCATAACAAATAGCCCACGGCTCAACACAATGTGTATAGAATCTGAATAACAACAAAATGAGCGGGAAAGTAACTCAACAAGGAACAACACATTTTTTAAACACAACTTCAGTTAAAATAGACTAATGACTTTCGATAACCTCAATTCCAATTAATTGTTTAAGGATAAACTCAATAGTGAAAGTATCACCATGAAATGGCACACTTCGGATTCTAGTGTATGAATTAGGCTAACAATGAAAGAGATGGCACGAACTAGTACTATGTCTAAATGCATAAGAATAACCCGGAAACAAAAGGATATCATGTAACAACAATTTCAACTGAGAGTAACTCCACAATAAAAGAAATTACACAATGATAAAAGTGCTAAAAACTTCAAATAAAGCATATAAGAGTGAACTCGACAAGTAAAGAATGTGACATGTAACGACAACTTCAAATAAAGCATGTGATAGTAGGCTTGACAAATAAAAGATATAACATGTGCTAACAATTCCAAAAAAATACATGGAAGAATCTTAAGAGCCTAAATCAGTCAATTTCCACATATAAGGCCGAGTACATACTCGTCACCTCGTGTACACGACCTTCACATAACACAAATAACACAAACGACTCAAATCCTAAGGGGTAGTTCCCTTACACAATGTTAGGCAAGATACTTACCTCAAAGAAGCCAAATCAATACTCTGAAATGACCCTCTCATGTGAAACAATCTCTAAACGGCTCAAATCTAGGCAAAATACCTTAATATCTTAAATAAAACTCATAGAAAATAATTCCGGATAATAAAGCTTCAGTCTTTAATGAAAACTAAAAAGTCAACCCCGAGCCCACACCTCGGAACCCGAAAATTTTTACACAATTTGAACACCCATTCCGATACGAGTCCAACCTTACCAAAATTATCCAATCCCAACATCAAATCGTCCTTCAACTCATCATTTTACATTTTTGAAAGATTTCACAAAATTTCCCAGTTTCTCCAACTCAAATCACTAATTTAATGATAAAAAACAATTATGGAATCATGAAATATAATCAAATCCGGATAAAGAATACTTACCCCAATCCAAATCGTGAAGAACCCCTTCACAATCGCCCAAAATCGAGGTCTCTAACTCAAAATGAGATAAAAATATCAAACCCTCTATATATAATACGTTATGCACAGAACTTCCGCATTTATGGACCAAAGAAGCGCATCCGCGATCTCGCACCTGCGAGCACAACTACCGCATTTGCGGCCTTCACTTAACAGCCCAGGAACCACACCTACAAGCCACCTATCGCTTCTGCGATCCCGCAGAAGCATGCGAAACATCAGTAGAAGCGTAAACCAACTGGAGCCTCAACTTCGCAGTTGCGATCCATCTCCGCAGATGTGTGCCCGCACTTGAGGTCACTCATCTGCAGAAGCGGAACACCTGAACATGTACCAACTCACAGAAGCAAAAAAAATCACACATAAGCGTATCCACATCTGCGCTCCAAAATGCACAGATACGAAACACCACAACTAGACTTGCCCAAAAACATGAAAATGATCCGAAACTCGTCTGAAATACACCCGGGGCCCCAGGAACCCTGTCCAAACCTACAACAAGTTCCATAACATAACGTGGACCTTATCGAGGCCTCAAATCACATCAAACAATACCAAAACTATGAATCGGACCTCAAATCGAACTTAATGAACTTATGAACTTTCAACTTCTAAAACTCGCGCCGAAACATACCAAATCAACCCGGAATAACTTCAAAATTTGCATGAAAGTCCCAAATGATATAACGGAGCAATTCCAACTTTCGAAATCGCAATCCGAGCCCGATATCCATAAAGTCAACTTCCGGTCAAATCTCTCAACCTTCCAAACCTTCAAGTTTCAAATTTTTGCCAAAATGCATCAAATCCACATACAAACCTCCAAATGCAAATCCGAGCATACGCCTAAGTCTAGAATTACCATACGAAGCTATTAGAATCATCAAAATACCATTCCACAGTCGTCTTCTATACAAAAGTCAAACTCCAATCAACTCTTTTCACTCAAGCTTCTAAAACAAGAATTGTTCTTTCAAATTAATCCTGAATCATCCAAAAATCAAACTCAACCACACACGCAAGTCATAATACATGATACAAAGTTGCTCGAGACCTTAATCTACCAAACGGGATGCTAATTCTCAAAACCACCAATCGGGTTGTTACACTCCCTCTATCATTAGGAGAAGCCTCCCGAGTCGACCTAGAAGACGAGGCCTTCTTATACCCTGAACGAGCAGGGGCATCATCGGCTGCATTCATGACTTCTTCATCCTCTTCAGACCGAGGGGAAGCAACAACATCATGTCCCTCCAAGCTAGGCACCTTTGATGCCGCCCTTATATCTCCCTCGACTAGCGCCACCACGGCACCTTGCATCACAGCCTCAGGAGAGGTTCCCGATAAATTAACCGCCACCGGTATGACGTCTCCCCCATCTATGGCCTTACTCTTCCTGGGCCTCAGGTCCGTGTCGCACCGAGAAACTTCCTCGTCTTCAATACATGGAGGAACCAAGGGAAGATCAAGCATAGAAGTTGAACTAGGGGTAGGAGTAGAGGAAGCGGCGCCCCTCCTCATCCTAAAAGAAAGCGTCGGTGCTAAGTTCCTTTTTGAAGTATCCTTGATGGGACCTAGAAAGGAATGCAGAAAGATAAGCACAATAAAATAGGCTAGTGCAACCAAAATACCATCCAAAGAATGACGTTACCTTTCGGGGGAGAAGTCGGCTTGTACTTTTGCCAAAAGCCCAACCGGTCGCGGATCCCCAAAGTGCAAGGAAGGACTTGTCTAACCTAGTCAGCGAGATGCACCACCAACTAAAGAGGTCGAGCAGTAGCTGCAAAAAAAGAAGGGTTAATTCACGAACTCGAAGTATACGACTACGTAAAAGGGTAAAAGTAAACACGAATACTTAGGAGTGCAGTTACAGGCTCTAGGAAAGTCTATGACATTGGCCACGACGGCCTCGGTCTTGACAAAATAGAAGTTGAGCCAAAATTACCGACTACCTTTGTCGTCCATCCTGATGACTAGGGACTTGCTTCTACGATGCCGATGGTTCAACATTGTCCTCCGGTAGAAGCTAGGCATAAACAGGTGCACTAGGTTCGGCACGGTGATCTTGACGCCAACCATCTCGGTAAATTTTGATAACATCTAGATCACCTTGAAGACGAAGGAAGAAAGTTGAGCAGGACAAACCCGATAAAAGAAGCAAAATTCTTCCACCAAAAGGGGGAAGAGGGAATGGATAGCCAATAGTGAAAGGATAAGTGAAGAGAGCACAGTGCCCAGGATGGTGAGTATACACTTCATCACCATTGGAGGGAATAAGTTCTACTTGATAAGGGAGGCCATACTTGGAATTGAACTCCGCTAAGAATTTAGCTATAAAAGAATATCGGAAAACCTCAACCACCGCCTTTGGCGGCCGATGAAAATTCAGATTTACATCTGGATTGCGAGAAATAGTCTCCTCCACTGAGGGGAAAACCTCCACTTGAACGACAAATATGGCGTCTCCTCCGTGAACAAAGGCCGCAACAGCTAGTAGAGCGGGTTGAATCTCCTCATTGACATTAGAAGGCAGGTTAGACATAGCTATAAAGTTCAAGAAATTAAAGGAAGAGAATAGGTTGGGAAAGCGGAAGAAAGTTCTAGAGAAATGAGCAAAGAAAGAAAGTCTAAGAGGAAGATGAAGGAATCTTAGCTATGAAAATGAAAGAAAAACTCAAAAATTGGGGAGCATCCCTATTTTATAGAAGAGGAACCTCGAAATTGAAGCAGCGCATCATACTGGCAGCCAAAATCGAAACGGTAAAATGAATCCAAAGGCCGCACCTAACCTGACGCACGTATCGGGAACAAGCATCATCATGACGAATAACGTCATGATGTCACATCCCATCCATGTCCGTTTTCACTCTAGAGATCACTCGGGAAGATTAATATTTCAAAATATGTGGCTCTCAAAGATCCACATCATCTGCCTCTTACGACGACCGTGACCACTATAATCCACTTATCAAGTCTGCCCACGAGGATGACCTCGACAAGCAGAAGGACTAACGGTATGGGCAAAACACTTTATACCATGTATTTGACTTAGTCAATTTGGAGGTTGTGACATGTTGACATCATGACATGTTGACCCGACTCTAAAGGGTCGAGTTCATGCAAAAAAAGAAAAGAGTCGTCAAGGACGAAGTGGCTTGTCAAAGGACGACGATGAATGCCCGTCTTCATTACGCAGTAATGGCTAGTTTAAGGATTTAGATGTCCTAGGAGAAGATTCTAGCAAATATTCCTCTATGTTGTACTATCTAGGGTTTTGTGGCCCATGTACCTTTACAAATAGGAAGAGATGTAGTTCTAGAAAGGGGATGAAAAGTTTTTGTAAAGAACAACATTGACATTCTCTGTGAAGATTCTCTCTTTATTAAATACATACAAAATTTACCATTACACCTCTTACTCTCTATCTTTCTCTCCCTATCCAAGAAGAATCAGAATTTTCAATCGCTTATCATCATCCATCATTGTCAGAAAGCTCAGTGAAAAATATCACCCTTGTCGGGTGAACCTTGTTCTATTTATTACTTATATTCCATTTATTATTATTATTTTTATCTTTCACATTCATAAGCCATTATTGCTCTAAGATACTTTTACCCTACAACACATGTTTAATACTCTTCATAAAAATGCTAGATCTGATACTTGGTATTTAATATTGACTTAGATTAACCCTTTCCTCTATATATAAATCTAACTGTATAAAAACCTAAAACTAAATTTTGGGTCATACACTACCAAGTAAGTCTTTTAAATCTTTATTATATTAGAGGCTCAATTAAGAGTAAAGGAGAAAAAAACCAAGAGGATAAAATGAGGTAAAAATCCAGTACTTTAATCTTAACAATTAAAAATTAAAGTCAGAATACACATCTTTTAACAATAATAAGCACATGACTTGCATTAAGTAATTTGATGTAAACACCAAACGTAAATAAGTTTTTATTAGTAAGGATGTTACGATAGAGAAGAGAAGTGAAGTTGGTTACCGATTGGAAATGTCATGATTTTGAATAAGGGGCAATTGCGTAGATAGCTATTTTTGGACCTATTTCTGTCACGCTTCGAATCTGGGGGCGAGACTGGCACTCGGTGCCTCACCTATCCTCGCGTACCAACTTACGACTAACGGACTCTGAACATATAATGTCATACTTTGGCCATGGGCCACATTGCAAGACAATTGCGAATACTGACTAAATATCAATAAAAAGTTGGGCCGACAAGGCCGTCTTAACTACTACAGTTGACAATCCAACAAAATGTACATAAAAGGCCTACAAACCCAACATACCGCATTAACTGACATGATATGTCTACAAGCCTGTACTGACACACACACACACACACACACACACACACACACACACACACACACACACACACACACACACACACACACACACACACACACACACACACACACACACATATATATATATATATATATATATATATATATATATATACAAAGATGTACGTAAAGCTCTAGACCCGGTAACTCCGAAGGGCATGGAGCTTACCGATCAAGCTGAACTTGGGCAACACCTAATAAGGAGGTCTACCTGTCTGTCTGTCTGAACCTGCACGCATGAAATGCAGCACCCCCAGAAAGGGACGTCAGTACGAAATAATGTACCGAGTATGTAAGGCGCTATACTGAAAGCTGAAACTGAACTGATAATATAATAACTGAAAGCAACTGGAAGTCAATGATAATCTGAAGATATGCTTACCTGCTGATACCGACTCAACTCTCTCAATATAGTAAGTAAAATAGCTGTCCGACCTTATAAGACTCGGTATATATATAACTGCTCTGCCGTAGTAGGCTCGCTCATAGGCACTCGGCCATACTAGGCTCTGTATCTTGATCAACTAGGCTCGCTCATAGGCGCTCGGTCACAGTAGGCTCGGTATATAACTTACCATCTGATCAGAGGTTGCCCAATAGGGGCCTGCCCATCGATTATAGCTCGATGGTAATGAAAATACTCTAATACTGTATATATAGGCTCTCTGCTCTCTTGACTGGAAGAAGACAATACTCAATTAAATATGAAGTCCCGATAAGGAGAATACTGTAATTTATGAGACTAGGATAATGTTTATAAATTCGGGAGTATGAACTTCTCTTTATGCCTTAACATACCTGGAGTAGGGAAAACAATCCGTATGATGTTCTTGGAAAATGTTGTACCATACTCCTTTAGAATCGCAAAAGTTTACGTTGCTACAGTTCTAAAAATTTTCGTTGGATTGGTTGAAGAATCACGTTGCTTAATGTGTAAAAATTCTCGATGGAATTGTTGAAACTTGTAGGAATTCTTAGCGTTCTGATTGTAAGGATTAGTTGAAGATTTTTTAAGAATCTCTTTGAGCTAATGTCTGATTGTAGTATTTTTGCATTGAAAATGTTAGCATGAGGTGTATTGTAATTAACACCTTAAATTGCCACCTACCCAACATGACTAATGTGTCATTTGGTTTGGGTGGTGGCTTGCTGCCACATAGTGTGGGGGAGGAATTTTTAATCTTATCCTATAATTAAAAGTTAACTAGGTATTATTCCGCTACCCGATAATTAATCAATTACCCACATAATTAAAAATTATCTCAAATTACTTAAAATATTGCTCATTTTTAGCATACCTTATACACCTCATTATCATGGCCATGTGGTACCTTGTATGGTACTAGTCCATAAATACTGGGTATTTTAGCTTGGGCCATATTTTATCCCAAAATGTTAAACTTCGATGAAATTCATTTTCTTCGATTTGCTTACCCTCTCACCTTCACCAATTTACTCATCACTTATTTAAAATAGCATAATGTTTATAATCACGAAATAATTATATTCCCAAACTTGCATCAATTATTACGACGAAACTGTATCGTACGAAAAACGACGAAACTGTATCGTACGAAAATGCGAAATGTAACAACTTAAGACATAAACTTTATAATTTTTGTAATTTTAGCCACTTCAAAAACAACTTCTGACACATGCGATCGACGTTGCAAATATTCGAGTCGGAAGTTTTACATGAAGTTTGGAATTATTGCTTGTTCAAACAAACTTTCGATATACGTGTATCAAGTTTAAACTATCAATATTTGAAGTTTCAGATATACATGTTCGAACTAAGAGTAGTTGTTTTTTGAAGTTTTGAACTATCAATCTTTATCTCTGCCAGTGTTTTTAATTCTTTTCAATAATACCCTCTTGATATAAACTAAATTTTCATATTAACAAATTTAAGACTCACCTATTCAAGCTTGCAACAACGGTAATATGTTAATATTTTCAAGCTTTTCTGATAACACCCACCTAATTTAAACTTGTCAATTTAGTGAATGTTATCAACATAGACTCGAATTGAAAAGAATGCAGATAAACTACGAGCAGAAGAGGAGAAGTAGGGAGAAACATTTTTGTATTATTGAAGAGGAAAATAAATTATATTGCACAAAATATCTAATAATATCTATTTATATTAACTCTCATCTAACTCAACTATAATTGCTATCCAACTCTAGTTAGGCTAGTTGCAGATACATTAAATAACTAACTACCTTATTGACAACTAAGCTAACCGACTAACTCCTAGCCGACTAGCTAGCGTGGATCACTACATTCCTCAACACCCCCTTCAAGCTAGGACTAATAAAGATATTCTTTAGGCCTATCATGGACACCAAATGATTATGCTGAATATTATCCAAGCCCTTGGCTGGTCCACATAAGAAAGGTACACCATCTCCACCAAGCCTTGTTGCACCTTCTCCCATGAATTAATAATCAATGTCGATATATTTAGTCCGCCCATAAAACATAGGATTTGAAGCAATTTTCATTGCTAAACTGACTTGGTGTCACAATAGAGAGGAACATGAAGAGTGAGAGATACTCCTAACACGCTGAACAACCCAACAAACCACTATGAGTATCACTTCTATATGAGTAAAGAACCAGTCTCAATTCCAAAATGGTGATCAAACTCTACTGTAGTCAGTTTTTGATTCTGTAATAACCCAACCGGTCGTTTTGCACTTTAGCATGTTCGGTGGTTAGTTTTGATTTTTGAGAAGTTTGGAGTTGATTTGAAAAAATAGTTCTCAATTCGGAAGTATTAAGTTGAAAGAGTTGACCAAAGTTTGACTTTTAAGTAAATGACCTCAGATCGAAGTTTTGATGGTTCTATTAGGTCCAAATTGTTACGACCTAAAACCCATTATAGGTTGTGATGGTGCCCAACGTCGTCGTTAGGCAAGCCAACGGTGAAGTAACAACTTAGTTATTCATTTTATTATTTTTAAAATCATAAAACTTGTTAGGTGAAGACATAAATGCGTTAAAGTTGTAGAGCAATACAATTAAATATTATACAAGTAAAAGTGTATCGAGGTTAAGCAAACCATAAACAAATCCTAGAACATCCCAAACCCGGTGTCACAAGTGCATGAGTATTTACTAAGGAGTACAATAATAATACAACCTTTATCCGGAATTTAAATAAGACATGATAAAGTAAATAGTACGATGGAGACTCTGTGGGTTGTGATACGTGGCCTAGAATGCAGCTCACCATAAAGTCTCCTCAGCAGTTGCGCCTACGCGCCCAGATGACCACCAAATGAACCTGTCAAATCCTGCATATTTAGTGCAGAAGTGTAGCATGAGTACGTAAATCAACGCGTACCCAGTAAGTTTCTAGCCTAACCCCGAAGAAGTAGTGACGAGGGGTCGACACCGATACTTACTAGAGGTCCAATAAAGCAATATGCTAAATCCTAAACAGATATGAAGCACAACAGTAATAATGGGATGAAACGGTAACCAACACAATCTTTCAAAATTTGTTTTAACGATATAAACTTCTCAATCTCGTTTCCTATCTCAACAGCTCGGAAAATATCAAGTGCCAATATCAATTGAATAAGAAATACCATATAAAATGCAAGGCATTAGTGGAAGGATAATCTCGAGAATATTCGGACTGCTAGCGATATAACGCATGATTTTGCCGAGGTCCTACGGCTCGATCCCATAAGAAATATGATACTGCCGAGGCGAACGGCCTGATCTCATAATACTGTGTACATTGTCGAGGGTCAAGTGGCACGAACCATAGATGCATCTATTATACTGCCGAGGCGAACGACCCGCTCCCATAAGAGTGTGGTACAAAATCCTGCCGAGGCGAACGACTCGATCCCATTAGAGTAAGAAGCTTTAACGGGTCCTTGACCCCACTCACGAATATATGTGTGAATTATGAAAGTTAAGGGAAGCTTTGCAATGAATATGCACAATGCAGGAGAAATTCAAAAGGGAAGCACAGATTATTCCACGGATTATCATGTGGCTCGTCACATCTCTACAATAGCGAGTCTATCACCCTATGCAAGTCTAGTATGAAGTCGTAATGCGAAATAAGGAATTAAACGAGCAAAGATAAGTCAAATAGTACAATTATAGCATGGCGTGAACCTAAGTCTACCCGGACAAAATCAGGAATTCTAGCATACGCACGGACACCCGTCACCTCATACGTGCGTAGATCCCACAACATGTAGCACATAAGAATATAACACCTACGGGATAAATTCCCCTTAAAGAGTTAGACGGGAGATTTACCTCACTCCAAAGTTTCATAAACGGCTCAACGCCACTCTTACACCTCAAACCGATGCCCGACGCTACAAAACTAGTCAAACAATGTGCAAACCAATAAAAATATTCTCTAATACTCATAATAAATAAATTTATAACAATTTTTAACTCCGCTCGAAAAGTCAATAAAGACTACCCACGGGCCCACGTGTCCGTATTCCGAAAATTTCCGAAGTTAAACTTGACCCATAACATTATGAACTCAAATATATGATTTATTCCCAATTCCATATCCAATTTTGTGGTCAAAATCCAACAATACCAATTTCTAGGTTTCTTTCAAAATCTCATAATTTCCATAATTTTTCATGTATAAATCCGTATATAACTCGTGTATTTAACTCACAATAGGTGGGAATTGCTTGCCTCACAATGGATGACAAAAATCTCTTCTTCAAGAACCCAAACAGTCGCCCAACCAAGTGAAAAGAAATGAGTAAAATGGGCAAAAACCACGACTTAAAACCATTCTGCCTAAGCCCGTCCTTCATCGCGATCGCGGAAGCTCCTTCGCGATTGCGAAGGCTAAAACAACGGCCTCCAAAATTGACTCTACGCATTAGCGATCAACTGGTCATGTTCGTGAAGCCTTTCGATCTCACTTCCTCGCGTTCGCGAAGGCTCAACGCCTGACATGCCCCATCTCCCCTTCCTCTTCGTATTTGCGACTTCCAAATCGCGTTCACGTAGGCTACCCCAGCCTTTGCTCCATGTTCGAGTCTCTTTCATCGCATTCGCGATGGGAAAATTCCAGCAGCCCCAAAATCCTTCTTCGCGAACGCGTGAATCCCTTCGCGTTCGCGATGAACAAAACCAGACACCAGCAACAACAAATCATCCAAACTTGGTCCGAAACACACCCGAGGCCCCCGGGACCATACTGGTTGGTGTGATAGGACGGGATCCCGGGGGCCTCGGGTGTGTTTCGAATGGGTTTGGATTGTGTCGCGCTCTTATTTGATGTTTCAGCGTCATTTCTTTGGGCATAAAGGGTACCATATTGAGAAAACAACCTTTTATTTGTGATTAGATTGAAACATTAGATCTATAATGTAATTACAAAATCATAGCAACAAGAATCATCGAATTTCAAGGTCGTGTGAGAGAGTTATTTACGTGTCGGGAAAGATTGCTGGTTTCTGGTGCGAACTTTTGTTCTTCGCGAACGCGAAGAAGGAATTATGGGTTGACCAGTCAACGAAAAAATTTTATCTTCGCTAACGCGAAGGTGTCCCGTGAAGGAAAAGAACAAATATCACATGGCAGTGTTTTAAATGGGCAGACCGAGCATTTTAGTATTTTGAGCATATCTTGAGTTCTAGAGCTCTGTTTGAGGTGATTTCTGCGGCGTTATTATTGTATCAACAAGAGGGGAAATTTATAACCTTTATTTTGATGTTTTCCCATGATTATGTACGTTGATTATGGGTAGTATTTATTTTTCATAATTTTGTAATCCGGGCACGTGGGCCTAGGGATTGACTTTATTGACTTTTGGAGCGGAGTTGAGAATTATTCTAAATTGTTAAATTACGAGTATTGGAGTATATTTTCATTGGTTTGCACGTTATTTGATTAGTTTCAGATCATTTGGCATCGATTTGAGGTGTCAGAGAGGCTTGAAGCCGGTTATCGAATTTCGGAGCGAGGTGAGTGTCACGACCCTAAAATTCAACTAGTTGTGGTGGCACCTAACCCAACCCGCTAGGTACGCCAATTAACAATAATCCAATTAAAAATGAGATTTACTAAGAAGATAAATGATGAAATAACTGAACTTTTATAGAACAACCTAAGGTTTGATAGTACAAATCATGAGCTTCTAAGATTTAGAGTTTACAAAACCGGTATGAAATAAATATATCATCTGTTCGAGTTATACATAAACAGATTTATAAATCTAAAGCTACCAAGAACAAGAGGCAGCTATAACCGGAACGCAGGTACATCTTCAACGCCAGCTCCCGCCATACACAGCAACATCAGCTCCAAAATCTGCACGCAAGATGCAGAAGTGTCGTATGAGTACAACCGACACCATGTACTCAATAAGTATCCTAACTAACCTCGGCGAGGTAAAAGAAGCAAGAACTATAAATGATACTCGATATCACCTGTACAGTTCATAATTTCAACAATTATAGAACAAATATATGATCAAATTGGGAAATCTTAGGTAAAACCACATTGGTGCTCACAATTCTTTGCTTTAAAGTATTCTGCTGAGTTAACAATCCAACATATAGCACTAGAAATTTCTTCAGCCATGTTGCATGAGGCAAAATAATCCGAACCTCGCCCGAAACTCATCCTAGCTCCCCGGGACTCCGTCCGAACATACCAGCAAGTTCCAAAACATAACACGGACCTACTCCAGGCCTCAAATCACTCATAACAACATCAAAATCATGAATCGCACCTCAAATCAAACTTAATAAACTATTAAACTTTCAATTACCAAAACTCGTGCCGAATCACATCTAATCAACTCGGAATGATTTCAAATTCTGCACACAAGTCCCAAATGACATAACAAAGCTATTCCAATTCCTGAAACCGCAATCCGAACCCAATATCATCAAAGTCAACTCCCGGTCAAACTTATGAACATTCCATCCTTCAAATTGCCAACTTTTGCCAATTAGTGTTGAAACCTTCTAGAAATATCCAAATGCAAATTTGGGCATATGCCCAAGTCCAAAATCATCATCCGGACCTAACGAAACTATCAAAACTCTGATCTGAGGTCAAATACTTAAAAGTCAAACTTGGTCAACTCTTCTCGCTTAAATCTTCTTAGTCGAGTATTATTCTTCCAAATCAATCCCAAATCACCTGAAAACCAAAACTAGCGATTCACACAAGTCATAATTCATCATATGAAGCTACTCAAGACTTCAAATAGCTGAACGAAATATGAATGCTCAAAACGATCGATTGGGTCGTTACATTCTCCCCCACTTAAACATACATCCGTCCTCGAACGTGCCAAGAGTCGTTCCAAAGCCGTCAAATCACTGTGTAACCTTACCATGCACATACCCGGGGATGATCCCACTTCACCCTAATCCATATAATCTTGACAACACAACATCACTGAAGATCCTTACTTAAACCTTAGTCCATAATCCTTAGAACCCAATTTCTAACATCCGTAATCCATTACCAGACCCGAATCTCGTGTCTACACACTGTATAAATCTGAACAAGCTGTATCAAGCCATAACCATAACCCAAGATGTAATCACATGATATACCACATAATTCATATACTCGTAGCAATAATTTTCGATCACAGTAGCTACTCAAAAACAAACCCGGTACTGGTAATAAACCTCATATCAAATAAAAACTCATTCAAAACCTTCGTACAGTACCGATGATGAAAGAAACGTGCAGAAACTCATAACTACTCATCATATCAACAAGTCATGGAGCTCTCTCTCGTCTAACAAGGACGAAAGCCGAATTCTAAGTCTATCGGTGACATTATCCTTCCAAATATATCGTAATCAAATCCGATAACACCCATTCTAGGTCTAATGACCTTATCTCATCAACCACAACTATTCCATTGACATGACACACCAATACAACCTAAAGCCACAAACCGTGCAATCCGTGCACTAATAAGCAATAATTCAAATTACACAAACATGGAAAATGACTCAAATGAGGGAACCGTCCCGCAAACTCAATAAGTACTACCATAAATGCAATGCTATGAACCTATCACACATGGTAGAACCAAGGCACACAAATCCATCACAACGGATCATATCCCGACATAATTCAGCCGCGATGTGTGACCCAATCCAAACACCGGCCCACATGAAATACCTTAAGTTATAATGCTCAAAATCAACAACCATATGCAAATCAATATCAAATACATGAAGTGCATGATAATTATGGAGAAACGAATATCACCATATACCACAATCTAGAAAGACCGTAACCAAGGCGTAATCAACCATTCCACACCCAAATAACCATCTCGCTCGAATTTCGCCGCTAGGCACAAACAGAAACGCATCTAGTGTGCAAATAACCAACAGATCACAACCCATTATAGCATAGAAGAGTAGCACATAAAACATATCGGAACATGAACAAGCTCAACTCTGACCAAATGACACATCTCTCAACAATAGCAGTGCGGAGTCAACATCAACCAATCCGACCCGGTGTAGAATACACATCCTCATTAGGCCTACAAATGAGCCCCCAAATCAACTCTAATAATCCATAGATAGATAAATAACCTCCAAAAGTCCACAATGACCTAACCATAAAACTTACCATTAGCTATCTAACTTTGGTCATACCTTCACAGTTTGCAACCAAGGAACAATTTTCCTCTGAGACTCCCAATCTCCAGACCATAAGAATACAAAAGAATCACCATACCCGATCCCATATCCACCACTCAAATGACTAACTCCTCTCTCATACCCGATTATTCCACGAGAAATAATCCCATAATTCTTTCGTGCCACAAAACAAAATCTGAACACTAGCAGTCGACCAACCAGACAAGTACCGCCATACCAATAAAGCATCTATAAGCTAAAACACAACGCGCCTTCTGAAATGAGCGCCCTTCCCAGGTAATACCAAGTGGTACTAGCATCTAAACATTTGGAACCGTCCATGCTATTTAAGAATTTTCGACCTTCCCTTCAAAAATGAATTGCAGCCTTGTACATGCAAATCTCAATCCCACATGACGCATCGCATCCATCATGCCATCATATGAAAACACGAGAACCCCATTATCAACTCTAAGTCACAAGCAGGATACATACTCAATCAGCTAAAAACCATCCACTTGATCCCACCTAGGAGAAAAATGAAACACCTAACAAACTCCCTATGCCTATAGAAAATATCCATCTCAAACCGTGGTAACAATCATCGAGAACTCTTCAAATCCCATTAGCACCAGACCGAGCCATCAGAACTGAATCTCTCTAGCTCAACCAAGTCACGCAGATCGCCAAGCCTAAGAGTATTGCCACAGAACACCGGTAAAGCCTCACCACACCATAAGAACCAAAAGAACCGATCATACCATTACCATACTTATCCAACCTACTATCAAGCTGTCTTATTTCCTCCAAGTTTCTTCTGAATTGCCTTCAAGTTAACACTTATCCTTGCCACAATACCACGATCCCCAACCAAGGATCACCACAAGAGGAGACCCAATCTGTAGAGACCTTATGTGAATCTAAAGTCATCTCCTTAATCTCTCTGATACTGAAATATATAATCCATAATGAAACAGAAATACTACGAGACTCGACATTATCCAATGAAAATTTCGTATTCTAGCCATATACAAATCCAAAAAATTCTCAATTGCCGCATATAAATCATGAAGCCATTAGAACCTCTCGAGAGACATCCACTCTGCTCAAATCTCAAATGCACCACCCAAACGAGTTGAATGACCTATGCTCCATTAGCACACCAACACCCAAAGAAGTAATCCACACCTCTAAGAAACCGAGTGAATCCCTTTTTTTAAATACATTACATCCATCATGAATAACAAACCCAAACCATTCCAAGACTTCCATATATCTATAATGTGTAATACATCATGCATCCAGAAATTTCCTTGCTTAAGTCATCCTCATGCCTACCTCTGCAAGTCATAACCGATTCACAAGTATGCCTTAAACTGAAACCATTATAACACATAACCATGCAATCAACTCGTCGATAGCAGACTCCCCCACTTGGCTCAAAGCCATAGAACAAAATACTCAATAACTCACAATACCCATACTCTATTACTACCATAATCCCGCACTGAAATTCAACTAAATCCTTCATAAGATCACGTAACACAAACCATAAAATACCTCAAATCACATGCTAAGCTCGCATTTATCCTCGTGACAGCCAGGTCAACTTTCTTAACTGACCCAAACTCAAATCGCAATACATATAACCCATTGATAGAAAGAAACTCTCCACACAATCATCATAAGGATCACACATCCGTAGATTACCCCGCAAGTGATAAACCATCTGCGTAGCCCCAAACTGATATCTCTCTATGCCTTTTCACGGCTAAAACTACTACGCAATCACTTAATATTCCTGAGTCTGAACTCGTCAACAAGACATGAGAATCTATTTCGTTCCACGAATGAAATAACATGAAAGAATCCCTCAAACCCCTATAACCCAAGATTGTATAACACATCCATAGAAATCGAGCATCCAATAGTCCTTTTCACATCTCAAGAAAACTCTTCTCGTAAAATCAAACACATCTGAACACTTCCTCATGGTCACATGATACACATCATATATCTATCCAACCACTCACCGAGCCATAAATCCTACTTCTAGGGACACTACCAGGCGTATGTGTCCAAAATCACATACTCACACAACCGAAACCACTAAGCCCAAACTGCAGCCTGAACTAAACTCAAGTTCTCTAGACTGCCCCATCACCAAAACACAAAAAACACATCTTACACTTCATCCATGGAATTACAAGCCATTGATGCACAACTGATACCGAGCGCTCACATATGCATACGGGTGAGTGGAAGGAATTCAAAGAGATACGCTTCAAGCTGAATCAATGCCACACGATGAGGAAAGAAAGATGGAAAGTTTATCCTAGATGCCCTGTAGCCTCTTGAAGATAGGTATGGACGTCATCATACTGATCCTCAAGACTATACTAGACATTTGCTCATGACTCGTAGAACCTATGAACCTAAAGCTCTGATAAGAACTTGTCCCGACCCAAATATCTAACTAGTCGTGGTGGCACCTAACCCAACCCGCTAGGTAAGCCAATTAACAATAATCCAATTCAAAATGATATTTACTGAGAAGATAAATGATGAAATAACTGAACTTTTATACAATAACCTAAGGACTGGTAGCACAAATCATGAGTTTCTAAGACTTAGAGTTTACAAATTTGGTATGAAATAAATACATTATCTATTCGAGTTATACATAAACAGATTTATAAATCTAAAGATACCAAGAACAAGAGGCAGCTATAACCAGAATGCAAGTACATCTTTAATGCCAACTCCTGCCATGCACAGCAACATCAGCTCCAAAATCTGCATGCAAGGTGCAAAAGTGTAGTATGAGTACAATCGACCCCATGTACTCAATAAGTATCCTAACTAACCTCGATGAGGTAAAAGAAGCAAGAACTATAAATGATACTCGTTATCACCTATACAATTCATAATTTCAACAAGTATAGAATAGATATATGATCAAATTAGGAAATCTTAGGTAATACCACCTTGGTGCTCACAATTCTTTGTTTTAACGTATTTTGTTCAGTCAATAATCCAGCATATAAGGAAGATATGCAAGTAAATAAGGTAAATAGTCAAGGAAATTGTAAGTAAAGATGAAATACAATAACTACATATTTGTCCGTTACGGCGCGCAACCCGATCCAAATAACAATAAGCCAATAAGGCCTGTTACGGTGCACAACCTGATCCAATAACAGTAACTAGCTCTCCTAGAGCTCACATCAACAAGAAACCCATCAGTTTCTCACAATCCGCGTGTACACCATTAAGAGAGAGAAATGACAGGGTGACCCTAGGGGGATGGATCACGTGCTGCATGGACAACTCACATGCTAATAATATTACCCAGACGGATAACTCACGTGCTCCACGGATAACTCACGCATTGCACGGATAACTCACGTGCTATAATATAAATATCTAGATCCGCACGGACAATTCACGTGCTAATAATATCAATCTGCATGGACACGTCATGTGTTGTACGGATAACTCACGTACTAATATCAATATCCGTCAGGCGTGGTCATAGTCTCAACATCACAATCCCCCAACGTAGTCACAGGCATCCGGTCCAAATCATATCATAGAGAAGCAAATATACAAGAATACATGTATGTGATTAACGAATATCAGATTTCATGCTCCTAGACCGGTATAAGTGACATGCTAAAGTGAATGCATGTTCAAAGTGTGCTATCATAGCTTAAATCGGTAATTTCATCACAGAATTAACAATTTCCTAAGTTTATTCAGGGAATTAGCTTCTTCTTAACCTCAAATATGGTTCAAATAGTTCACAACAATGTTACGAATATGAGAAACATCATATCTTAGAGCTTAATAGTCAATTCTAGGCATATCATATCCTAAGAACTACCCCGAGCATGGATAAATATCTCTGTGCTCGCACATGGACTCAAACCCCACACATATGCGCACATATAGCTATCACAAATAATTCAGGCAACTAGTGCCTCAACTAAGTTTAGATAAAATACTTATCTCAAACAAGCCAAAACAATTACCAAACAAGCCAAAACACTCTCTAAAAATGTTATCACGCGCGTATCAACCTTCGAACGGCTCGAAACTAACCAAAAGAAACTCAAAAACATCAAATAATGCCTAAGGAAATAATTTTAAATGATAAAGGTCGAATCTTTACACATTTACTCAAAGTCAACCAAAACATAAAACCCAGGACCGTACCTCGAAACCTGAAAAAACTCAAAAAATTCAACTACCCATTCAATTACGAGTCCAACCATAGTAATTTCACTCAAATGCGACTTCAAATCGAAGATCAAAACTCAAATATTCACTTTAGAAAGGTTTAGACAAAACTCCCAATTTCTCTTTAAGATTCATAATCCAAATGCCAAAATCGAAGATAGATTCATAAAAAATAATCAAAACCGAGTAGAAAATACTTACCCCAATCCATGTGGTGAAAATACTCTCCAAAATCGCCCAAATCCAAGCTCCCCAACTCAAAATATGACCAAATGAACAACCCTAGGAATATATAGAACTGCCCAGCATTTCTGCATTTGCGGAAAACACACCGTACCTATGGCGTCGCTTGTGCGACCAAAAATTACGCTTATGTGAAAATACCTTGACCCAGCACTCGTCGCATCTGTGATAGCAAATCCGATTTTGCGATCGCGCTTCTATGATCAAGGACTGCACCTGTGATTGCGTAGATGCACTCAGCTCCCCGTACATGTGGCTTCTCGCCCTACAGTCCTAATTCGCTTCTGCGATGAAGATCCCGCATCTGCGGACTCAATTCTGCGACCAGCTTCCGCAGATGCGGCTACACCAGCACCAGAAATTTCTTCAGCTATGCTGCATGAGGCAAAATTATCTGAACCTTGCCCGAAACTCACCCGAGCTCCTCGGGACCCCGTCTGAACATACCAATAAGTTCCAAAATATAACACGGACCTACTCGTATCCTCAAATTACTCATAACAACATCAAAACCATGAATCACACCTCAAATCAAACTTAATAAACTTTTAAACTTTTAACCTCCAAAACTCGTACCGAATCATTTCAAATCAACTCGGAATGACTTTAAATTTTGCACACAAGTCCCAAATGACATAACAAAGTTATTCCATTTCTCAGAACCACAATCCGAATCCGATATCATTAAAGTCAATTCTTGGTTAAACTTTTAAACATTTCAAACCTTCAAATTGCAAACTTTCACCAATTAGTGTCGAAACCTTCTAGAAACATCCAAATGCAAATCTGAGCATCTGCCTAAGTTCAAAATAATCATCCAAACCTAACGGAACCATCAAAACTCCGATCCGGGGTCAAATACTCAAAAGTCAAACTTGGTCAAATCTTCCCACTTAATGCTTCCTAGTCGAGAATTATTCTTCCAAATTAATACCGAATAAAACAAAAACTAACACTGATGATTCACACAAGTTATAATTCATTATATGAAGTTACTCAAGACTTCAAACAGATGAACTGAATGAGACTGCTCAAAACGACCGATTGGGTCGTTACAGTAAGTCTTTTGTCTAATCTTGTGAGGGAAAACTACCATGTAGGTACTGTATTTGTTACGTGCTACTTGTTATGGGAGTTACATATGTACGAGATGACGAGAGTATGTATGTATCTAAAATCATGCTTATGTCCGGGTAGACTTAAGACTTTATCATGCGATATTTGTATTACCTGAACTCAACTTGTTAGTTTAATTACCAAAAACTTGTTAATGTAATTTGATTAGGGATCATGTTAGTACGAACTTCATTACCTTGAGATGTTTGGCGGGATATTTGATGGTTGGTAACAGTTATGCTTACTTTATATTCATGTTCTTGTGTTGCAAACACGTGGCTCACAATTCGATAAGTTTCTTCTCTTTCTGTGAATCGGGCCGAACATCTCGGCAATATATTTGAGATGCATCTATGGTTCACGCCAGTCGACTCTAGACAGTGTATACATTATTTTGGATTGGGCCGTACGACCTCGGCATAACTCGTGCATAATATCACTTGGAGTCCGAATAATAATGAGATTTCCCTTTTAGTTGAGACATGTCATTTATAATTGATATTGCCTATTTGTTTGAAATAGCACTTAATATTTCTTACCTGTTGAGATAGTTTTGATAAATGTATATTGTCATAATGTTGGAGGATTTTTGTTAGTTACAGTTCTTACCTCATAATTGTTGTTTTTATAATTTAATATATTTATTCATTGGACCACTAGTAAGTGTGTCGACCCCTCGTCACTACTTCTCTGGGGTTAGGTTAGATACTTACTGGGTACGCGTTGATTTACGTACTCATGATATACTTCTGCACTTATTGTGCATTTATACTTTTGGTAGTCATTTAGGTGCAAGGGCGCAACTATTGAGGGTGCTTTACGGTGAGTTGCATCCCATTATACGATTCGCAACACACAGAGTTTCCATCATATGCATTTATGTTATCCTATATATTTTGTATTCCAGACACATATTGTATTAGTATTGCACTTCTTAGTAGATGCTCATGCACTTGTGACACCGGGTTTTGGAATATTCTAGTATACGTTAATGGTTTTGCTTAATTATTATCAAAATATCGTATGTATCCATGCTTTTAATGCATTAATTTCTTTATTTAATAAAATTCATGATTTCAAAAGTAATAAAATTAATAAGTAAGTTGATAGTTCACCGTTGGCTTGCCTAATGACAACGTTGGGCGCCATCACGACCTATAACGGAAATTGGGTCGTGACAGATTCACTTCAACATGAGCACATACAGGTTTTAGAACCTGCCAAACCAACGTAAAAATGACTTCAAGGCAATATTTTCTTTGATGCAATAAGATACCCTCATTACTCCTTGCAAACTCAATCCCCAAAAAATACTTAAGTTCACATAAGTCCGTCATCTTGAAGTGATGATAAGTAACACGCTTAGCACAAATATTAGTTTTGTATTATCACATGTGATAAGAAGGTAATCGCCATAGACCAAAACTATTACAGTTTTCTCATCTTATTTTTTTGTGAATAATGAATAACTAAAATAGCTCTGCTGAAAACCAAAGTATTAAGAGCATTGGTTAGTTTGATGTTCCACTCCCTAGAGGCCCGTTTAAGGCCATAGAGTGACTTACGCAATCTACGTTCTAGTTGTACCTCTGAAAAACCAGAAACAGTCCCCATGGTGTTGGTCACTTCAGGCTGTATAAGGGCAAAACAAACAACTCCCCTAGTGTCACTTTCCACTAAATCAGAGATAAGTGACTTATCTCTTCTACCATCAGAGGCCAATATCTTGGATGTAGGATCATCTGTGTCCCACAAAGTTCAGCCATAGGAATCATAGGTTCTTTTCTAAACTATTGAAAAGTTTGGACATCTTCATGGAAGACCACATCCTTTCTTACAAAAAGAGTCATGTATTTAATATTATACAATTTATACCCCTTTTGTATAGAAGAATACCCAAAAAAAGTTGACTTCATAGCCCTGGATTCAAACTTATCACCTTTAACCAAGTTTGTGGCAAAACACAGACAATCTAAGACTCTCATGTGTGACAAATTTAGTTACCGATCATACAAGATTTCAAAGGGAGATTTATTGCCCAGAACTGTTGATGGAATTCTATTGATAATGTATATAGCTGCCTCCACACATTCACCCTAAAACTGCACAGGCAAATGACCTTGAAATCTAATAGCTCTTGCCATTTCTAGAATATGTATGTGCCTTATTTCCATCACCCCATTTTGTTATGAGTTGAATATGTAATCTCATATTCTACAAACTACTCACTGCAACTCTTATTGAAGAATTTTGCTCTATTATCTGATCTAAAATGCTTAATCACCTTATCAAACCGAGTTTTTAACATGACAATAAAATAATTGAGAAGTGTAATCACATCAAATTTAAGATGCATTAGAAAAAGTCCAAGTTTATCTAGAATGATCATCAATAATTGTGAGAATAAATCTCTTTCCGTTATGAGTTGAAACTCTATAGGGTCCCATACATTCATATGTAACTGATCAAAACAACTTGCTACCTTATTGCTACTAACCGGAAATAGAATCCTAGGTTGTCTGGTTAGTGGCCATATATCACAATGATTTATTTCAGAACTATTGCTATTAGTAAGAGAAGACATTTTTTTAGAACTGCAATTGGGACATGGCTCATCCTTCTATGTCAGAGCTTTGCTTCATCCCTTAGCACTGCCATAGACCTAACTATATCCTTCTTTCTGCCTTGTGAATGAAGCACATAAATCCCTTCTTCCTCTTTACCAATCCCATTCACCTTCTTAGTGAAGAGATCATGTAAAATAAATAAAAAGAAGACAACATAATAGTTTTAAAGCCTTTGTCAACTTAGAGGCAAACAAAAGGTTAAACCTAAATGTTGGCACACATAGCACATCTGAAATAGTATCACCTCCATATAACTGACAGCTCCCAACATGAGACACCTTAGCTGAGTCTCTAGTAGGTAATTGAATATTTCCTGCATTTCCTACTAATGTGTTATCATGCAAAATTTCATGATCACCAACCATGTGATTGGTTTCCACAATGTCCACTATCCATGTCTTACTAGGTTTATCGACATAAGAAACATTACTAGCCATGTGATAACTTGACGAAGATTCTAAAATTTGTGTATTGTTCACCATGCTAAGAATATTATATTGCTCAAGGGTAAACACTTGTACATTGTGACGCCTATGATGGAGGGTGGGCCGACGAGGGCATATCACTTAAAAAAGGACAAATTCGTGCGGGCCTAGGCCCTAAGCGGATAATACATGATATGGGCTTGGGTCGTGATAAATTTGGTATCATAGCAGGTCTGTCCTAGGGAGTCTGCAAAGCCATGTCTAGTAGAGTCTCATTTATGGGTGTGCTACGCGCCACGCTTATAATTAGGAGGCTACAAGGCATTTAGGATTGTTACATTCCTTTTATGTGCGATAGGACTGAGTCATAAGGAATGAAATTCTTAGCCCTAGCCTTTGTTTGTTTTATAGTCGGGAGATAACTTCTTTTGGAAAGACTACAGATGATCCGAAGGCTAAGAGGATAATGGGAATCGAAGTGAGTTACCCCATGGAGGAGGATCCATCTGCGATTATGCCCTTTATCGAGATAAATCCGTCTGAGATTCGAGATGAGTCATCGCTCTGGGTGTCTCCGAACCCGATGGTATTGAGCCAAGAAGAGCTCCAGTATCACCAGTTCCACCTGTAGTCCCAGATGAATAGGAGGTAAAGAAGGCAGTGCATAACACAATTGATTGATTCTCGAACCCCATACCGTGACAGAGCACTAGGGGATGTGGGGTCCACAGAGCGATTAAGAAGTCCGCAATCTTGGAATCAATTAATCATGACTCACCAACATCTACAGGACGTGACACAGACGAGGATAGTGGCCTGACCAAGAGGGTCAGGATGGTGGATACTTTCATAGGATCCTCGAGCAACAACATGCCGCAGGTGGAGAGCAATAGGCTCGACAATTTCCCCAGCCTATGCCAGAGAGTGTGCTAGATCAGGGCTCTCGGGTAGGGCCATGTCAAGGTTCATATGTATCGGGATCCCAGAACCAGGATGATGTAGTTCAAGTGAGGCCAGGCTGTAGTCAGTGCGGACAAGAACATATCAGGCCTTATCGTATAAGTGATGGGAGTTGCTTCTGGTGCGGAAGTCAGTGCAAGCAGGTTCGTAGATGTCCTAAGCTAGATCGAAGGAATTAGGGTAGGGGAAGGAGAGCCCCAGGTGCTGGTACAACGAGAGGGGAACGATGACGACAGGTATACTTACTATAAGGGGAAAGAAGTAATTTCGCTACACCTAAAGATACAACAAGGGTTACTAATCAAAGAAAAGAAAAATACGGCTGCTAAGAAATTATCACGACCCAAAATCCCAATCCGTCATGATGGTGCCTAACATACTTGCTAGGCAAGCTGGACATAACAATAAAGAACCAAAATAACAGAATTTATAGAAATAACATAATCCTGAAATCTCAATATACCAAAATATCGCTAATACATGATAAATCCTCCAAAGCTTGGTAAATACGGAGTCATGAGCTCTACAATTGAATACACATCTGAAAGCTAAATAACAATATTGTCTGAACTAAAAATAACAGTACATAAGGAAAAGAGACGCCAAGATTGCAGGTGAAAATGCAGCTCTACCTCGTCTCTCGATACTCAACTCGACAAGCAACTCCGCTACTAATAACTAGTCCCAACATCAGCATCTGCACAATTAAGTACAGAGTGTAGCATGAGTACAACCGACCCAATGTACTCAGCAAGTATCATAACTAACCTCGGCAAGGTAAAAGAAGCAAGAATTATAAATGATACTCGCTATAGCCTGTACAGTTTCATCAATTTAACAAGTACATAACAACAATGTGATCAAGTCATAAAGCACAGGAAGAACCCTCTATGTGTGTGTGCAATTACTCAAGCTCTCTGTCCAGTCAATGATACAACATATAAAGGTTATATGGAAATAAATCAGGTAATTAACCATGGAAATTGCAAGTAAATATGAAATGTAAAATCCAAAACAAACACTAGCCAGATTTTTCTCAATAATTCCATATTCATATCAAACCACTGATCAGTTTCCTCAAATCCGCGTGTACACCATCAAGAGAAAAACATAAAAGGGTGACCCTAGGGGGGGTGAA